>NC_137739.1:62724310-63136810 GCF_963264785.1 Psittacula echo
GTAGTGGAGAGCAATGGTCTACATTAAATACCTTCTGATTTCCATTTATTTTAAAGATATCCACTTCTCTGGACACTGAAAGAAACCACAAAGACAACCACTTTTTTGAGTGCTCACTCTACTACAGCAATTTTCTCAATGAATAGAGAAGACATCTTAAGAGCACTTATGAAGAAATTGGTCTTATTGAACAGTAATGTGGCAATAACTCCTTTTCATTGGAGGTTATCTTTCTACTAGAGGACCAGATTATACAACATTTAGCCTACAATACTCCACTTTATCTGTTAGAGGCCTACAGTGAGGCCCCAAGTCTGTAGCCTGGTCTTACAGTGGTAGCAGCCTTCTTGCTTCTTCAAAGGCTAAGGAACTAAAAGAAAAAGATAACCTTCTCACTATGCCAGTTACAGGAAACCCTAAACCCCTTTTTGCCCCTATTTTTCATGATTATTGGAGAGATACTGCTTCCAGTTCAGGTTTTCAAGCAGGTGAACTCCTTTCCCATGGTATCCATTCTCAAAGCAGGAGGACTTTGCTCAGTGTCTTTCTCTCTCAAGGATCCTTGTCCTGGGTTCAGCAGTAGCAGTCAGTTTTTCTCCTTTTTAGTAGCTGTTGCAGCACTGTGTTTTTGACTTTCAGCCTCGGAACAAAGCTGATAACAACTGATGTTTAGACTGACCAAAGACTTTGTGAGTCTCATGCTCTGCCAGGGAGGAGGAGGGGCCGGGAGGAAGCAGGGACAGGACGCCTGACCCAAACTAGCCAAAGAGGTATTCCATACCACAGCACGTCATGCCCGGGGATGTAACTGGGAGCTACCCGGAAGGGCACGTCCTCTTTTCGGTCGGGCTCTTTTCCGGCGAGCGGTATCATATTTTCTTCCCTTGTTATTTCTCTTATCATTATTATTATTGGTGGCAGCAGTAGTGATTTGTGTTATACCTGAGTTACTGGACTGTTCTTATCTCAGCCCGTGGGAGTTACATTCTTTCGATTCTCCTCCCCATCCCTCTGGGGAGTGGGGGGGGGAAGTAGACTGCGTGGTTCTAATTTACAGCCAGGGCTTAAACCACGACAATCCTAATCAGTCCTTCCCTGCCAGTGATGAGAATGCTACTTACCTTGCTTTGAATAATTTGTAGGCTTGATGTGCAGTTTCAGTGTGGAAAAAGAATATTTTTGAAACTGCATGTTGTGGTCATGTAGGAGTGTGAAGTAGCCTCCCTGCTGAGCATCCTAAGCCAGACTACTGTCTCTCATGTGTTGGAGACTCAGTTTCGCCCTTGATCAGCTCAATCCCTTACAAAGTTTCAAAACTACTTGCTTATGCTGTGGTATGTACAAAACCATTTTCTACATATCAGCACTAACCTCATAGCATGACTTACCATCTGTCACAGCTGCTGCCTCTGCAGCTGCCCAGCGGAGAACTTCTACAAGGTGCTCCAAGTCGTCTATGCACTTCTTCATGCCTGTGTGAGTCATCACGAATGCCTTTTAACTTGTTGTGACCTTTAAAGAAGCAGGATGACTTTAGCAGAGAAGAGTCTGGCATATGCTAATTTATCCAGAGAATTTTATTGTCTTAACTGGTGTGTGTTGTCCTACTACCTTCAGCTCCAATAAACACTTTTCCAGATACACTAGAAAGCTGACACTCTGCAAAAGTTAATATACAGTGAAACCTGTCTCTAGAGAACCTTTAACCATTCTTGATGTTACAAGCATACAGATGCTGAAAAGCTGTGTCCCCTTCTTTAAAGCTATGATTGTTTTTCACCCTGAGAAAGGGATCCTGCATTAAAGCTGCCCTGGGGCATAACATTGCCATTCATTGCATATGGCATGAGCTAGCTCTTGGAATGCAGCATCAGCTCCAGAGTCTGAAATATGTTTAGGTTTAAATGCTGGTTTCCTTTGGGTGGCCTCCAGACTCTGATGATGCAAACTGAAAAGCATTCTAACAAGACTCAAAAATAAGCGAACGCATTGCAAGTGAGTCTCCAAAGTGCACTCCCAGGTCTGGCTTCCATGCTGTGCATTGGTCCTGAGCAAATAAGAGACTTAAGCCAACTCACTGCCAGACAACAGTGCAACTGAGCCTGAGCCACAGACATCCTCTTGGCTCTCCGCCAGTCTGATGGGTAATGAAGGCCATACTGCACTTCCTGGTGCTGCCTCCTCCACAGTTAACAAAGAAAGTCATTTCACAGCCCAGTGAAGCAGCTTTGAGATACTCAAGCTTAGATGCCTTAAGTTGGTTGGTTGATTGGGGTTTTTTTGGGGGGTGGTGTTGGTTTGTTTTTTGTTTGGTTTATGTTTTAAAAAATTTCTTCTTTCACAAGCAGAAATGGGTTGCTCAGAGGCAACGAGTCTGAATGTGTAGAGTTGGCCATTGGGATGCTAGGCAGCACCTGAGCAGTGGAAGTTGAGTATTTCATGTGATAGATACAGCCAAAATAACACTAAAATAACATTTTGGTGCTTAATTTCTTTGGAATACTTGGACTCTCTCCCTTTGTGGGTCATGGGATTAACACAGCAGCCACATAAACATGCTCTCCTTAAGCAGAGCAGCGAGGCATTCTGTGCCTGTCTTTGTAACTAACACAAATATATGCAGTGCTTCACAAGCAAATAACTATGCCAGGGTTTGTGTAGAGTCCTGGGCCAGAAGACAAATTGTACGGCTTTATCACCATAATGCTGCTTCGCTTCACCAAGAAGTCAGAGCAATGAGATCTCACATAAATGTGCTAAAATGCATGTGTTATATTCAAAAGCAACAATGGACAACTACAAATAGGTAACGCTCAACAGCAAAAGAACTAAAGTGGTATTATAGATTTAAGTTAGCAAGACAGCTAGTAAAAGAACAAGAAAATTTAGGTACTTGCTGTCTCCTGGGAGGTTTATGATGACGTACCAAAATGAACATGAGTCTTTGGAGTTGCATTCCTTCCAGAGAGTGCTCTCTTCGTGGGAGTGTTGGTATACCTCCAGCAACATCCTTATGGTTGTCTCACACACACAGACACACACGCATGCACACATGTATATATATGGATGCTTCACAGCTGAAGTGGTGTACTTATAAGAGAGAAACAACAACTTTATAACTACTTCATGAAGTAGTGAGTTAGCAGAGTTCAATGGTAAATGCAACAGCGGTTTAACAAAATTTGATGGAAAGGCACGCAAGGTTATTTACTGCACAGAAGACAGGCTCAGACAAAACTGAAACAAGGACACTCCTGTTGAGCCATGAAGTCCAGAGAGCACCCCTTTGCTTTCCAAACTCCTTCACAGAGAGGAGCCTAGGTGTGGCTGGATCCTCTCCAAGTCCTAGACTTGGTCAGTGGTTTATGTCTGAAGGATTACATATGTGCAATCAATCCTTTATATTACTTAACTAAGATTTCAAAGTTTAGCACCTTATTAATCACTTACTGACAATCTGTTAGGGCAAGAAATCTCTGTGTAGGACTTCTCAGTGGCCCTGGAACGCCCACTATTTATAGAGTAAGGTGATTGACTTATGTTTGACATTTGCATAGTAGCAAGACCACTTGCTACCACACAGTAGCAAGACCCCCCACCGGCGTCGCTACTGTAGACAGTGATGTAGACAGCCCTTGGCTGCCACGTCCTCCAAAGAGCAGAGTTAAGTGGATGCAGCCATCACAAGTCCCACTGCTGGTTATGGCCTAAATGGTGGGGGGAGAGCACAACACCACAGGATCTTAAGGATCCCAAAGACCCCAACACTGGCAATTTATAGTTATATTGAGTACTTTAAGTAGTTACTGAAAGCATTAATACGTTGCCATCATGTGATGAGGTACTCCAATTCTATAAACTGCAATCTTTTCTACAAAACAATGCATCTGAACAGCTGTATTCTGGAATGTTTCCTTGGTTTGCCTTTTTGATCACGAATTTCTGCATCTCTGTGCTTGTCTGGATTTTGTTAGAACAGTTGTTACATCCAAATTCACATGTACGTCATCTGTCACCCAATTACTGAAGGTTATTCAAAGGTTACATTTGAAGTACTCATTTGAGATTTAAAGCAAGCATTTCATTTATTGGTAATGATTGCTGAGCAAAGGCTTGAAAATCCTAAAGGAACCATCAGAATAGATTTGAACTTCTATGCTATGGGAAGAGCATTGTGAATTCAAAATGTGACTTTACCAGAAATAGCAGGTAGCTGAGCTCACACCTGAATTATGAGGGACATGTTTGCATAACTGGCTGAGGGTGCTTTTCATGTGGCTGGCATGTTGACAGTGATTACTTATCTTAATATTTGCTTGGGTTCTGAGCCTGCACCAAGCTATTAAAGATACTTTTGGAAATTAATGGTTTTGCTTGCACACCTTCCTCTAATTGTTTGCTAAATAATTTATCATCATCTCTGAGTACTGAAAATAGTACTTAAACAGTATGTGTTAGTGGAGAGGGAAGTAAATACAAATGTGTAAAGAGTGTGTCGATGAAGGAAGGAAGGAGTGGGCATTAAAGGTTAAAGGGAACGTAAGTATCTTCCGCAACTAAATAGGAGGTGATTATTTACAGATTGCTGGTATCAAAGAGCTGTAATGTTTCATGCAGACCTGCAGGATCTATCTTTATTATGTGGATGTTAAGTGGACTGTTACAAACTTAAAAGTCTATAGCAAATTTTCCAACAGTTTGCATTTCTGAACATCAGGCAACTCGCCAAACTAGGTCCCTCCAGAAACCAAACTACCTACTCCTCTACCTCTGCCTAAGAGATACCTTTTTTGCTGCACCCATTTGTTCTCAGTGGCCCTCATTTGCAACTCACTAGGTATCTCTCTATGTTCTTGAAGGTAACAGTGATGCCTGCAATGTTCAGCTTGTTCATGGTAGGTATCTTCTTCAGCATGAATTTGACTTAAGTTTCACCTCTTTGCACCCTACCAAATGCATGGCTCCAGTTTGCAAGCATATCATGCATTGTTGCTGCCTTTTCTATTGAGATAAAATAAATCAAATGATGCAGTAGGGTTATTTAAACAGAAACTGAAATTCATGAAAACAGGTAATGATAGAATAGCTCTGTCTTTGTGATTTCTGATTGATTTAGAGTTGTGAGTGAAAGGGAAGCTATGAGTCTCTTACCCTTTTTGACTGTCATTATCTCGGTTAATCCACTAAAACCTCTATGACTTAGCTAACACTACGCAGTCCAGAAGCCAATGTCCGAATAACTACCAGAAGGCATCGGTCAGCCTTAGAAGCTATAGTTCTTACTGTTGTCACTGGTATGTCTCATCAAATTTACAACAGAAACTTCTAGTATTGGGAAAGGATTCTGGCTGGTTCAGACATGGTATCCTGTGTTAATTCTGGGCCAACTACCTATCTGATGTGTGACTCATATATATGACTGATAAAATTGATTATGCTGATATGTTGTAAAGTAATGGCTGAAAGCACTAATTTCCACAAAATACTGATCAGCTTCCGCTACTCCTTTGTGAAAACACAGCCCTTCATTAATCTGCTGGTGATCCCACTACTAAGGTCAGCTGCATAATCTTAACAACAGTCGAGCATCAGTGGAAACTCAATGGCTGTGGTAACACTTTTTGTTAGATTTAATTCAAGCACTGTTAGGTATTTCCCCATATCCTTTACAAACACAGAGAGAAAAAATTAAGCGAAGTATGAAGAGATAGAAGATGGGAATTCTCCTACATATGCATGAACAAATCATCCATTTCTATCCTTTGGTATGTCTGGGCTGTCCACATGCAAAATCTTTGGCAAATTTCATTTCACTCTGCAGAACTTTGTCAAAAAAAAAAACAACCCAAGCCAAGCCAAAAGAGAACTGTGGAGAAAAATTTCATAAGGATAACATAGGGTTAATGTAGGAAAACGCCATTTGCAAACCTCAGAACAATCCTGATTAACTGCACTTATTCCTTCTTTGCTCGATAAAAATAAAAGGAAACAAGTGTGAAGTACCTTCTACCTCAAATTTCCTCATGCCTCTGTTCATGTAGTGAGTCCTTCCCATTCTCAGTGGATGAATTGATATTGTTCTCCATCCAGCCAACCTATTGGCTATCCATAAACTTATATTGGCTAACTCTAGATGACCTATAGACCTCTGGCAGTATATCAACTTGCAAAGCCAGGTTGGATGGCGCTTTGAGCAATCTGGTCTAGTGGAAGTTTTCCCTGCCCATGGCAGAGGGGTTGAAACTAGGTGGTCTTTTGGGTCCCTTCAAGCCCAAACCAGATCCTACGCTTAAGACTTTGATGTGAGAGTGTTATCAGTGAGAGTGTCTGACTCAAAACGAGCAACAGTAAATTCCTTTTTTAAAAAATGAAAAGGAATCCATGCTGTCTTCATCTCTCCTGCCTGCTTTTCTCTCATACACACAAGTGCACCTTAATCTGTTCAAGTCAACCACTCTCTCCAGCCTTCATGTTTTATCTTAGATTTCTGCCTTTCTATTTATTCTATTTTTTCAAAGGAGACTTCTTTGATCACTTTTCTCTTTAGCTAAATATTCAAAATACCGGTAACATTAGCATCATAGAAATTTCCTTGTGTGCATCCAGATAATAGAGTTTAACAGTTACCAGATTTCATATTTAGGGGTGCAAAATGAGGTCTGGGATATAAAGGCTCAAGTGAAAGAGCCACAGATGCATTTTCCTAAGCCTTACACTGTCCAAAGAAGTCCTTGGTTTAGCTTTCAGTTGATCTAGGTAAAGAAAACAGGCACGTGTGTTCAGTCAAAGGCTTAGGATGGGCTCTTTCACACTCAGCAGATCACTATATAGTTTTACATGCAAGTGTCACTTTTTGGGTTAGCTGGTTGTTGAAAAACTGCTTGTTCCTCAGGCTCCCAGTGTTTGACAATCTCTTCTTGCATATTTGGCTCCTACTCTTCCAAATGTTTTTCTCTCCTAAATGGCTTTCTCAAAACCTGACTATGTTCCAGGGATTTGCTCATGATATAAATTGAAGGAAGGACATGATTATCTTTATTTGGCCCTGTAGATATGATACAAGAGAAATCTAAGATGCAGTCTTGGACTCTGTGATCTTGAACCTCGTATGTAAGCTTGGAAGCTGTGTCATCTCTATACGCCTGCACACTAACACACACAGCAGGAGAAGGCAAACTGAGCTGATGTGTGCTGGTGACTCATCGAAGCAGTTTTAGAGTGGAAAGCCTGTTTGGCATATGGCTCCCAAACTTTGACACTTGGTAGGTGATTATAAAGATAGCTCCAATTCTGAGCCATTATGTTATTACATTCATACTCATGTTATAAACCATGCTACCCAAACTTGCTAAACAACCAAAAACCCTCACTGCTTTGTGCCAGATTAATACAAACAGATCCTTCCATTTGTATTTGGCTGTTGGGATTACTTGACTATCATATGTTTCTCTCTGCTGTGTGTAGCAGGGCTAACAGCTGGGGACAGGAGACGTAGCTTCAGTTCTCCAAATTTAAAGTGAGAGCAATCAGACTTCCAAGCCCCAAAGGCTACTAATTTCCTGACTGTTAAAGCAGAAAAAACATTCTTCTATAGATAGCAAGGCCAACCTTTGAAGACAGAATGGGCAAATTGAAGACAAATTCTCCAATCTGATTGAATCTCAAATAAACAAATATAATTCTGCCACAGAAACCTGCAGAAATGTTGTGCTATGCACAGACTCATGTGTATTTTTACCTCTGGTCTAGGCAAAGCTATGCACAGTAGTAGAAATGAGAGAGCACACGCACTGCAGTCTGATTATTGCCTCTACGTTACACAGAAACACTGTGTGTGTTCTTCTTGACTCCATATAGATTCTTAATGATCAGAATATGCTTGACAGACCTGAGGCAAAATTCATTCATTTTATATCCAGAAAATAATGAAGTCCTATCTGGAAAAAAAAATAGGCTTGTTATGGTGTTTGATAACATACCAAATAGCAATATTCTGAGCTCCTTGAGATTAATTTGCTGGAGGAACTACACTTATTTTCTTTGCTTTTTTCCTTTGCCTCCAGCTGCCTGCTCCAGAACAGGACTTCCATTCTTCTTTGTCCACCCATTACAAAAGCAGAGTCCAAGAGAGTGTTTATGCAGAGAATGGTGCTGCTGCCATCTACTCGTTGAAAGAAGCATCAACATATTCTTGTAAATTACGAACACAGCTCAGTTTATGTCCCAAACCACCTTTGTTTTCCCTAAGTTTAAATGTTTAATCAGAATTTTTATCTCACTTGTGCTATGCATCCACCAGACAATCCACCACGCTTTCTCTCTTCTCTCAGCCACTGCAACACAAAACAAGCAGTTGCATGACCATTAGACTTTCCTATTTCATGAAGGGATTAGGAGTACCTAATAAGATGCCAGCTCAGGCATAAACATTTCCTGCAGCTGTGCCATTAATAATGTCTTTCTCTCACATGGGTTGTCTTGACTTCTGTTATGGCTGAGCTCTTACTGCAGTGGCAGTAACTTCATTTGAGAAGAGCTCTTACTTCATTTGGCAGACTGCCTTTGCAAAATTTGTCTTTATACTATAATAATATACATCTACTGTAAACCTAGTTCATTTTTTTTTTTTTTTTTTTTTGCATGTGTGTTTGACAGATCTTTGAGTTTCACTGAAGTGCCTGCCTGTGATTAAGAGAAAGTTTTGGTCTTGTATGCCCAAGTCACCATGATTCAAAATTTAACTAAAATTGGAAGGCTCCATAAAAGGCTGTTACTTGCTCAAGAGGACTCCCCAACATCTCCATTTCCTTTGACATGAGTGAAGGGCTTTTTCTGCTGTGTGACTTGCCTTCATGGTGCAGGTGTGATTAACATGCTGTTGTGTGCACTTTGCTATCTGTGTGTCACGAGGGGGATTCTGCAGTGAAAATTTTCTCTAGAGAGATTTCAGCTAAAACCCCCTGATTTTCCTATTTTCCTTTTTTATTTTTTAGTTTGCTTTTTAATTTTGCTGCCTAAGCAGCACCCTATCAGATCAGCTGCAAAAGAACTCCAGCTGAGCTGCATTATTGGAGCACAAACATGCCTGCCTGATTCCTTATAGAGTGGGTACTGAGGACACACTTAAAACATTTAAGGGATGTTGTTTACAGAGTGTCTCATTGCTAAGCCTTTGTCTGGGGATTTGCTGCATGTCAAAATTAATACTAAACAGCAACTGTATCTTGGAATTATTGGAAAAGCAATTTACAGATACTTTGGTTCTGGTGACATTTGTGCAATATAAAGAAATACAGGTGGCATTTTCTGATTTACAAGTTTAGTCATCTTTAGGAAAACGTCTTGATCTTTCCTATGATACTCTTTCAAATGGCACAAAAGTGCTCTGTGTTTTAAAATAACCTTGCTAAAAGTTTTATACATTGAAGCTTCCTTCTGGCCTTCATAAATGCCATTACAGCACCCAAAGGAATACTGTGTTTTAGAAGCACTTCTAAAAGCCTAACAACAGAAGAAATACGTTAGATCTTGAAGAAGTAGGAACTAATGAAAGCATCCCACTTTCTTTGTTTTCTATATCTTTTCTGAGACCACCACCACTGGGACATGAGTTTAAACTGAATTTTAAACCTATCTGACTCATTCTTCTCTTGGAGCTGCACAAAGGGCTGCAAACAAAATGAGGTGCCATGAAGGAGTCCATGGCCCAGTTTCATCTTTCAGAGTAATTCTTGGTTAGCCAAGGGAAGCAGCAATGTGCTTACCATGAGGCACCTAATTTGTTCAAGGAATTATTGCTTATTGACTTGTTTGTCAAAAGAAAAGAGACAGTGTGCAGCACTATATGATGTCTCCAGCTGGCATTGGCTGGAATTTCCCAGAACTACAGCTATCCTTCACTATGAAATTCTCAGGCAGAAAATGAAAAAGAAATTCAAATGATCATTTCAGAGAACATTACTTTTTATTATGATTTATTTCTCAATTTCTCTGCTTCACTTGTGTGCTGTTAAACTAAAAAATGGCTTTCATTTTAAGCTTTTACATGAGTAAAGCAAGTTTTTTACTGCTAGATTCAGTGATCTAATGCATCTTTCATCTATAAATGCTGGAACAGGATCTATTGATAGCAACTCTGCACCAGAGGTTTTCTAACTATAGATATTTTGGTATATACAATGCAGAAAGCTCTTATAATAAAATAATAAATGATTTAGTAATAGTAAGATTTATATTCAGAACGTGATGTGCTAAATTAAGTCCAAATTTTAAAATGGTTCTCAGTTCTTTGTAGGATGTATTAACAATGAGTTTTACCAATGGTTTTGAAATAAAGAGTTTGAGAAAGGCAGCTAGAAATAAATTAAGACAGAAATCAAGAATAGAGAAATAAACATTTGAAAGAACCTGCACAACATCTCAAACTGAAGAGACATCTTAGTGCTTCAGCAGTCTGCCATAATTTTTTGTTTTGTGCTAGAAAAGGCTGATGTTCCTGCTCCATCACTTAGCATGTGGCTATTCTAACAGCTGAGCCACGGACTCCAGCAGGAAGAGTGGGACAAGTAGGTGGGATCTGGGCTTGCCATAGGGCGATAGGTAGATGAGAGAAAAAATCCACCTCTGCCAAAGAGCTGCCCTTTGACGCAGCAGCTGATCCACGTAGGAAACTCAGGGCTGTTCCAACAAGTTTCTTTTCATCCTCTTCTGGAGGCTTTCACCTGAACTGCATTGTGCTGGATGTACTTCTCTGTACAACCTTGCTTTCATAGTTAATGGAAAAGAGAAGCAGAGCTGAGAACAGGAAACATAATAAAGGCAATCTGTACTGAATATATGCTGTTTCACAAAGCCCGTTGGTGTCTATGGTGTGGCACTCTACAGGTCAGTTAAAGTTAGTTTCAATTTTTTTTTTTTTTTTATTTTTTTTATTTATTTTTTTTTTTTATGAAAAAGCATAAACGGGCACAGACAGGGCATCTCTGAAGGTGTGGGAAATACCTGCCTCAAAATTGGAAGCTGGGAGGATAGGAAGGCGAAAAGATTACTTTGTGTTATATTATATTATTATATTCCTTTCTCAAAGACTTGCTACTGGCCGCTCTGAGACAAGCTGCAGGGCTGGAGGGACCCCTGCTCCGAACTCATGCATCTGGGCTTGATTGATTATTCCCAGGGACAAGGACCAAGTGAAGATGCTGTGCAGGAGGCTGGTATGGAAATTCCCAGTGGACCAGCAACAGACACTCCCAGAGCCACCACTGAAGGCAGAGACAGGTTACTTTCCTTTGAAAAGTATCTCACAGTCACTGTCATATTCTAAGATGTCATCAGAATATTTTCCCATATGCATTTCTGTTCAAATACACATGATAAAAACATTGGTAGTAAACTGTGTTACATAAATTCTGGGAAGTTCCATATGGGCTGTGCTCTTGTGCACACAAAACTTCTCAATTCTGTCACAGACTGTGCTCGGGGAGGGAAGAAGGATGCTCTTCGTCTTTGTGCCTATTCCGGAAAAAATGCTCAAACTGATCAAAAGTATTCTTTTTCCCCCAAGGTGATATTCTGGATGGTGATTTCTTACATGGCAGAGACCTCTGCTGGTGCTAAGGTAATCCTGCAGAGCACTCACCTTGCCCCGCATCACCCTGGGGTGCAGTGCAGTTGAGGGAGATGAGGGAGACCATGATACGGTGATGTAGGGAAGGGACCTGAGTAGTAAGGAGCAGATATCAGCCTCTCTTTTATTGCCAAGAGGCAAAATAATAGTACTTTGGATTACTATTTGTTGTGAAGATCAATATAAAATTTTAATAATTAAGAAAACTCGCTATAAATTGATAATTGTTCTTGTTTTAAGGCACCACCAAAATATAAATCATATGCTTGCCCAGCTGCAGTGAAGTATGCTATATGAAGAATATGATTAGTACACAATTCATGTACGGACAGCCAGGATAATAATGCTGGCATTTCAGCCTCAAAGCAAAAATCCTTTGCATTAATGTCTGTAATAATGTATCACAGTAGGAGGAAAAATGGAACAATGTTAGTGTTCAAGTATCTGCAAAAGTCCCAAAAGGATGGTTGTTTGCCATGTGTGATGAGCATATCTAATGCACATCACAATATCTGTTCCTACTAAACACAGCTTCTTTGACTGTCCCTGTGAATGATTTCCATGCTGCTGAAGGTGGCTGGCTGTGATGCTGGGATGGCTGAGCTTTCCACTTTCTTGTCTCCATCCTCATTCTCCATGGTTTTATTGTGCAGAAGGGATCTCGGTAATGTGACTTGCATATCACTAAGTAGTTCCTAATTTTCAGTGGCTCTGGAGAAGTTCATATGATAATAAAACAATTATTGTGCAATATTATCATTATTGATTTTTGGACCACATATTTAAAATCTGAGGTAGGGAGCTTACCTAAGGGCCCTGAGACTACTAACTTGCAATTTAAAAAGCCTATCATGCTTTTGAAAATCTAAGCCTTTGTAAACTAGGCAAAGAGAAATGATGGTCATCTCCAGCAGTAATCAAGAAAAAAAATAATTAAATTCTACCCAAGAAAAAATGTCCACTTTTTACTTTTCCACTTTTTGTCTAGAGGGAATTACCAGTAATTTATAAATAGTCTGTGTTTTGATGAAATCTATATTTATATATGTGAAAGCTGTATAAAGGAGGAAAATAGGCGATAAGGGGGTGCATTTGAGTGTGTGTGTGTATATATGTGGTGTCCTGAGGCTGTTACAGTACAGCCCTGAAGACTGACTCCCTTGAGTGCCTCCATAAGGAGTATGAGGGCTTTGGCCCAGAGCCTGAGGAGCAAACAGCCTTTCCCTACAAATCCTGTGGGGAAAGATGGTGTAAGCAGGAGCTGTCTGATGTTTGAGGGCAGATACATATTCAGAAATGGTAATGGAATCTCACTAGAATGAGATGCTCCTGAGTTAGCTGGGCTCCATTTTTATGAGAGCTTTGTGGTATTTAAGGGCATGTCGAATCTCACAATGTTTGAATGTCACTCTAACATGAGCAGTATTAACAAGGACACCCTGTGCAGTACCATCTTCCTAGGGTGTTTGTGGAGATAGTCATGTTATGTTATCCATTACCATTTTCATTATTATATTGCAAAATCTCCATTTTGCAGCTGCAGGTAAAAAAATCAGCTTAAATCAGAAACCTGTTTTATGTGGCGGTTTGGGTTTTTGGGGGGGGTTTATTTTTTTCTTTTTGCTGTCGTGTTGTCCTTCCCCACCCTACTTCCTTCTTTCTCTGTAAGTAAAACTATAGGGCCAAGTGTTGTGCCTTCCTCTGGGCAAACAGCCCAGCCACGGGGTATCTCAGCATCTTAGCCCGTGTATCCACAGTCACCTTCTGGCACACTGGGACCCTGAAGGGTTGAAGATATGAACCAGAATAAATCTGATATATTTACACAGAAAAAAAAGCTGCAGGAAGCATGTCACAGTGGTCGCAAGGGGGCAGAAGCAGCCCAAGATTAAGTCTTTCTCTCAAAGGTGGTTTCTCCTAACCTGGATGCCTTCTTTTACTTTCAAACTCATAAAATCATTGAACAAAAATGAAAGCACATGCCTTAACACAGTTATGCAGAGCTGTATTATTATCTCAGTCCTGAAAAATAAACCCAAAATGTCTGAAATGACTTTTGTTTATAGTCTGCTGAGGAGATCAGCTTTCTTGGGAGCTGAATCTTGGGAACTAGGGGCTCCAGAAAAGCCAAGGTTTTGATAGCATCCTTACCTACTTTCTACTGTTCCTTTAAAATCAGTTGCAAGACAAGTTCTGTCACTGCAGAAAAGAGAAAATGCAGAAAATATACTGATTTCTTCAGGTGAAACATGATTCTTTCACCTTGCCCCTCTTCATATGTTTTTGGTTCTGATACCGTGAGGTTGTTTTTATGCATTCAGCTTTAATTATATAAGTAAGTATCCTTGCGAAGTCCACTGAGGCCATAACAGTAGAGCAAGGCTTTTGAGGATCAGATAACACCTGACTTTATATATCTGTAAGTCCTGGAAATCTATCTATACACCAAAATTAGCTCCAAAATTATTTCAAATCAGTTCAAAGAAACATTATGAGATTGGGCTCTTTGCATCGAATTATATACATTTCTGGTTTTAATGCTTAAATTCAGATCTGAGCCTGTTCCTTCCTGCCAACAGCTCTGGACCTGATGGGCATGCAGCATCCCCCCTCTGCCATATAGAAACGGCCTCCTGAGCTCCTGCTCTGCTGGCTTCCAGCAGCGTGCAGGAGCCAGCATGGGCAAGCACAAGCCCTGTTGGAATGGGTACAGACTCTGAGCCACTTCAAACTGATCCAGAACTTCCATGTTAAACAATAACCTTTTAATTTAGTGCTCTAAGCAATGACTCATTTTTTCCATGTTGCTGAATAATTCAGCTACTGAAATATGCATTAAGGACAAAACTTGTAATGACCATTTTTAGAAATAATTCCATTTACCACTTAATAAAAAGGACAGGCAGAACCCCTAGAGAATTTATCTGAATCCTCTGCTTAATGTAATACATGCCTACAGGATCAAATCCATTTATTAATAGGGAACAATTTACAGGGGAATGGAATAATGTAAATAATGTAATAATGCAATAGTATAAAAGAAATAGAACACAGACAATAACATGAGTGGTGAAGAGACTCAAGAATCAAACCCTCTTGTTTGCTGTCATTTGCATATTACCTTGGAGTAGAGAGACAGTCCTTTACACATGTGAGACCTTTGGGTAGCCTGGGACACCAAAGAATTTGGAATAAGTATTCCAAACACCAAAGAATTTGGAATAAGTAAACAGCTTCCTATTGCACCAGTCCCAAGTGACTGAATTCTTGTTTGTGTGACCTTCATTACAATTTAGAGGTGGCATGAAATGAAATCTTGATTCTTTTCAGGGATTTAAAACCGTGATTTATCTTGCAGTATACTAACAATGACAGTTTCTAGGTTCTACTAATTAATTCCTAAATTACAGATGTCACTAAACCAAGAAGGATGGCAAATTCCTTTGATGAGAAGAACAGAGTTCAAAATGTCCCCAACAAATTGGAAAATGGACTTAAGAATAGGATAAAATTTAAAAGAAGTCATAATTAAATTAGCCAAAGGCATGATATCTAAGCGTGATTAATCATGCAAGAAGGGGAAAATGGATGATCTAGGGAACTACACACTGGTCAGTCTCACCTCTGTGCCTGGCAAAATCTTGGAGAAGATTCTCCTGGAAGGCATGCTAAGGCACATGAAAAAAACAAGGTGCTTGGTGACAGCCAGCATGGCTTCACTAAGGGGAAATCCTGCTTGACCAATTTGGTGGCCTTCTATGACATGGCTACGGAACTGACGGACAGGGGCAGAGCAGTTGACGTCATCTACCTGGACTTGTGCAAAGCATTCGACACTGTCCCACACGACGTCCTTGTCTCTAAATTGGAGAGACATCAATTTGATGGGTGGACCACTCGGTGGATAAAGAACTGGCTGGATGGCCGCACGCAAAGAGTTGTGGTCAATGGCTCAATGTCCGCCTGGAGACCAGTAATGAGTGGTGTCCCTCAGGGACTGATGTTGGGACCGGTCTTGTTCAACATCTTTGTCGGTGACATGGACAGTGGGATTGAGTGCGCCCTCAGCAAGTTTGCTGATGACACCAAGCTGTGTGGTTCAGTTCATACGCTGGAGGGAAGGAATGCCATCCAGAGGGACCTCGACATGCTTGTGAGGTGGGCTGATGCCAACCTCATGAAATTTAACCATGCCAAGTGCAAGGTCCTATACCTGGGTCAGAGCAATCCCAGGCACAGCTACAGGTTGGGCAGAGAAGAGATTCAGAGCAGCCCTGCGGAGAAGGACTTGGGGGTGTTGGTCGATGAGAAAATGAACATGAGCTGGCTTCAGTGTGCGCTCGCAGCTCAGAAAGCCAACTGTATCCTGAGCTGCATCAAAAGGAGTGTGACCAGCAGGTCGAAGGAGGTGATCCTGCCCCTCTACTCTGCTCTCGTGAGACCTCACTTGGAGTATTGAGTGCAGTTCTGGTGTCCTCAACATAAAAAGGACATGGAACTGTTGGAACAAGTCCAGAGGAGGGCCACGAGGATGATCAGGGGACTGGAGCACCTCCTGTATGAAGATAGGCTGAGAAAGCTGGGTCTGTTCAGCCTGGAGAAGAGAAGGCTGAGTGGAGACCTCATAGCAGCCTTCCAGTATCTGACGGGGGCTTATAAGGATGCTGGGGATGGACTATTCATCAGGGACTGTAGTGACAGGACAAGGGGTAATGGGTTAAAACTTAAACAGGGGAAGTTTAGATTGGATATAAGGAAGAAATTCTTTACTGTGAGGGTGGTGAGGCACTGGGATGGGTTGTCCAGGCAAGTTGTGAATGCTCCATCCTTGGCGGTGTTCAAGGCCAGGTTGGGCGGAGTCTTGGTTGGCATGGTTTAGTGTGAGGTGTCCCTGCCCATGGCAGGGGGGTTGGAACTAGATGATCTTAAGGTCCTTTCCAACCCTAACTATTCTATGATTCTATGATTCTTTTTGATACAGGATAGGGAGCAACTTTCTTCAACAGTTTTGATGAAAAAAGTCTAATATAGTATGGTCATAAACTGTCATTCCGGCAATCATTTCATATCATTACAAAAATAGGAAATGTTACCTCAAGATGTTCTGATGTCAGAAAACCTGCTCCTGCCTGCTTTGGCCCCTCTCCATGGGCTGCTGTGTGGGTTTCTGTGCCACTGTCGTCCTCTCTGGGCTGGAGGGACACAACCTGCTTCACCATCACAGGCTACACGGGAATCTTTGCTCTGGCACCTGGATCACCTTCTCCCTGCCTTCTTCACTGACCTGAGTGTCTGTGGGGCTGCTTCTCTCATATTTTCTCACTACACTTTCTCACAGCTGGTGAGCAGCATTTTTCACCTTTTCTTAAGTACATTATCACAGAGGCATCACCAGCATCGCTGGTGAGCTCAGCTTTGGCCAGTGGCAGGTCCATTGGAGCCAGCTGAAACTGGCTGTGTCCAATGTAGTGTCTCCTCACAGAAGCCAGCCCTCCAGCTTTCAAAACTTTGCCATGTAAACCCAGTACAGGAGGATAGTCTATTCTCCACGATGGTATTAGACAGGACGAGTAATATGTGCTTAAATTGCAAGAAAGGAGATACGTGTTAGCCATTCTTGTGGTGAGGCTAGTGAACCAGTAGGATTTCATGGGAAGGCTATGAAATTTTGATTACAGGATGTGTTTAAAAAAAGACAGAAAATCTTTCTGTCATAAGTAATCATATTGCAGAGTCGAGATAGAGGATCTTTTGAGGCCCTTCCAATTCTGTGATTGTAGAAGGCTGAAAGAATTAGTTAATTCGTGCCAGATAAGGAAACTTTGCTCTACAGGCAAAGCCATGATTTGGGATTTTACTTGACTAATTTATTATATTTGCTTATTTAGTATTTTGTGATAATTTCTTAGACCTCACCACTTCCCTCCCTCTCCCCAAAGCTTTTGTGCTTGTGTAGTCTCTTACCTGTAGGCTATTATCTGTCTCTCTGGAAGTTTTATAATGCTGTGTGTGTCCATTACCATTCCAGTTTAGTCTTTACCACATCCAATGGATAACAAGAGTAATGTCTAGCAGATTTCATAAAGTGTTTGGCTTCCTTTTGCTTTCTGGCTAAAAATTTCTGCTTTGGGGTTTGCATTTTAAAATTTGGGATATAATAATATATGTTTTGTTTGTATCATTAGCATAGCTCCTGTTCACAAACAGACTGTTTCTGAGTGCATATTTTCTGGTTATTGCATTTTTTCCTCAGGTGCAGACATCATACATTCAAATATTTAGTGATGACCTCTTTCTTTTGGGCTGTCTACATATTCTTTTAATGAGGTTGAATATTGCTTTAAAGGCTTGTTGATGGCTCCCTGGAGAAGATTAATCTTCTGTGGATGGAGTAATAGCAAGTAAACATTAAAGTCTGTTCCCCAGACACTCAGTCTTTGAGCTCTGCAAAGTGAGGAAGGCGTTTTGCCCTTCATGTTGTAATATAATACTCTTGATGTTGCAATGGTAGATGAGGGAGCATGCTGCCGCTGCCCATGTGTTGGTGTGCCTCTGTGTGCCACCTCCAAGATGGGACAAACCAGATGCCACCAGCCATTACATCTTTTCCTGATCTTTCCTCTCCAGGTCCAAAGCAAAAAGGTACCCTGAGCATAGGGATTCTTTCCTGCACAAAAAGAGAACAAGGAGTGCTGAATGTGATGTGGAAAACTCCAACCTGGCAGCCTATATACAGCCTGTGTTGGTCCAGTGGAGCCTTAGCCCTTGCCTAGGACTCTCAGGCATGTGGTTATACACGTGAGCCAGTAATACAAAGCCCCTTAATAGCTATATTTGTCTGAATATTACATGCAAATTAAAAAGAATATCCAAGGCAATTATCTTTATTGCAGTACTGAATTAGACACTAAACTCCTCAAGGCCAGGATATTTAGATGAACTATAAACTTTTCTAAAACACATTCGATTTTACCTCTCATTTCCTTCCCTTTTCATAAACAGTCATAAAGGTTTCCCAATACACTATCATGCAATCAAGATGATTATTTAGTTTAGAAAACATCCTGGGGTTTACAAAGTGAGTATTACCATGCTGAAGATGTACAGTGTAAAACCACAGCTAGCCACAGAAGGTTACTTTGAAGCATCTGTAATAAACTAATGAACCCCCTCAAGTCACAAAGAGAAGGTATACACTAGATATCTGTATTTGAAAGTGAAGCACCTTGAATCTTCAAGGTGGATAAAATCTGGGCATGTGAACATACTGGAGCAGAACAAGATCAGCAGAGGGTTTGCAGGATGGCTGGGGGCTGGAGCATGGGGTATATGAGAATAGGCTGAGAGACCTGAGGTTGCTTGGCTAGGAGAAGAGAAGGTGAATGGATCTTAGTGCTATCTACAACTACTTATGGGAAACCAATGTCTTTCTATTATAAAACTCACCCTCTTGTTTTATGAAAGACTTCTTCAAATGGAGTGAAAAGATCCGTCACTTCACGGGAGATTACAAAACATTTTTTTCCAACTCAAGCGTAATGTTGAGAAATCTTCACTAAAGCAGGTAAGAATTTTCTTAAGATTAGAACAAAATACCAAACCTTGGAGTAGGACACCTGCCACAGCAAAAAATATTCATTTCTTCTTGGAGATATCCTTAAACTCATTCATTGTTTGATTTGATAGGTGATTTCTTTCATTACATAGTCAATGTATCTGATTTGATAGATCATGGTTTATTTGACTTGATAGGTGGTATCTATTGGGCCATAAAAGATGGGTAAGTTTTGACAGGTTACACGGTTTGAAGCTCAGTCTAAAACATGGACACTTCCGTGAGATGTTCACTTTGGATAGTGATGTACCATGCAGTACAACTTACAAAGGGGCTCCATGCTTTAATAAATATAGGGAGTATTTATAGTATGTAACCAAATATACTTTTTCTCCAATGCTGAATTATGGAGCTTCAAAGTCTCTTCCTCATTACCATAATTTTAGATTTATTATCAGGAGCAGAGTATGTAGCATCTATTGAAAATTTATACACCATGTTGCTATTTTTGGTTATTTCAAATTTTCTTAATGCTGTTTCTTGCCAATGTCTGTTATTTGTAAGCTCTTTAGGAGAAACTTTCACCTATTCAATGTGATTTATTCAGATCTATTCAGAGGACCTATCCTTTTTTTTTAATAGAGTTTTTTTATTATAATTATTTATAGATCTAAAGCAAGAAAGTTTCAAGTTACCACTAGTAAGGCTGTACTTGGTGCATAATATCCCATTCTAGGCCTTGTTTTTGAGAGTGATGCAGATTAATTGGAGGAAGTACAGAGGAAAATGAAAAGAGGTCAAAAAAAGCTTATGAAGTCTAAAAAGCATGATTTGTGTAAAGAGGCTGAAATATTTGGGGGTTTTGAGCTACAGGGAAGAGGAGAAATGAAGGAGAAATTATATCAGTTTTTACATCTTTGAATATGTGCTATGAAAAAGAAGGCAATAAAGTGTCCTCCATATCAACTGAGAATAAGAAGAGAGTAATCCATTTAAACAGCAAAAAGGAAAAGTTAGATGTTAGGAAAGGCTTTCTAACAATTAAAGTAAGATAATACTGAAATAGGTTTCTTAAGGAGTTTGTAGATCTTCAGCATATGACCTCATCACTGGATGTTTTTAAGACCCATTTCAAGAAAAGATTCTGGCCCCGTGAGGGAAAATTGATTGGTTAGTCTTTTCAGGTCCTATTTAGTTTTTTTTTTTGCATGTCTCTGTACATTAACTCTATACACACACAGCCACAGGCACAACTTTTGTTTCCCACAGAGCGTGTTTCAGCTTTTTGCTGCCACAGCAGATGGGTCTGGCACAAATGCTGGCTAGAAGCTATTGCTCCTTTCTTTGTGAAGGGTGAAAACACACAGATATCACATAATATTCAGTGATATCTGTGAATGTTTTGCATCTCAAACAAAGGAATGATTTTAAGAACAGTTTTAAAATATTCCATTTAAATTATATAACCACAGATTTTCAAAAATATAATGAGAAATCCTGTCTTCTTTAGTTTAAAGTTAAAAAAGCAACTGCATGGGATGTTTCAGTGGCAGACCTGTTCCTGATGTCACTGTCTTTGTGAAATGTTTCAAGATATGTAGAAGGAAAAACCTATGCAGATGCTGCACAGGTGCAAATAACACAAATTTTAAAGGAAAATGATTATGAGACAGTTTATGGAAGACATCAGGAACTAATTTGGTTTCCTAGGTGTCTTCTTTTCCCCTATATTTAATTCTTGTTTGTATTATACCATCTAAAGATAAAAGAAGCTAAGTCTTTAATGTAGCACTTTTTTCTTTTAGTGTCTGGAGAAATGAAATCTCATTATTTTTTTCCAAGTTGAATTTTCTAATGTGAAAGCCCCAGAACCTGTAAATAATTTACAATCCTTTGGAAAAGTCTTTAACAGCTTCACTTCAGCAATATTCAAATGGAGATTAGAGGCAAGATGAATCTTCTCATGATACCCTTTGGTTTTAAAGTACCACACCAGATTGTCTGAAATGTGATATGAACATTTCAACGGGTTAAAACAAAGTGCAATATGGTATTGATTACATTTCATTCATAATGTTACCTCTCTGCATTTAAAAGTTCTCTGCATGTTTTAAAGTGGGAAACTCAATTTCAGAAGTGTTGACACATTAAACACAAATTATATTGCTCAGAAAGATGTCTTCATTAGCTTTGCCTCACTGGTAAGCAACATTTAGTGTCTGATGATGACCCAAATTCAGTTCAGTTTTGAATATCATGGCTTAGCCCATGTATCTAAGTTTTCTAACACAGCCACTGTATTAGAAAACTACCAGGTGACAGTAACATCAAAATTCAATTTGAGTATTTCATGAGCTCACTCTCCAGGGAAAGGGAGAATAAAGTATTGCTTTGTTTAAAATGAACAAGGACCTTTTTCCTATTCCTCTGCCTCAAGCCTTATCAAAACAAAGCTGTCAGAAGGCAGCCAGCAAGTGTGAAGCTCGAGCTGCTCACTTCTAAGTCCTGGCTCCATGACAAGTCATTTGCAGTCCTGTTATGAGTCTGCCAGGGTTTTCAGTGGCAGCATCACTCTTATGGGAGGTATGCTTGAAGTTGAAGTCCTCTTTAGCAATGGGAAAGAAGGGATGGTGTTTACCAGGGCTGGTAAATAACAACTGATCCTCATTTAGGCAGGGGACTGATGTAGAGAATTTCTCAAGGTACTACATAGTGCTGTCTTCTTTTGGATGTTGGATTATCTACTAAAATGAGAGCCTACACATGCTAATAGTTTCACAGGAGCATCCTTTTTGCAAACCAGTTCGCTTGGGAACTCTGTCTGGGACCATAAAATTCTCCTTCTCAAAGGCCATATGCCTCTTTTCCAATACTTTTAATTAGTATCTTGATAATTATGTCATGAATTATGGTTCTTAAGTGTATGCTGACATTTCAGACTCAGAACTGAATTCACCCTGTGACAGCTGATTATATTGTTTCAAAGTGCATACAGAATGTATCAATGTCAAGAAATCAGACGGTCTGTGACAGGAGATGCACAGGGTAGAGCTTATTGCTTGCCTTGAACAGATTGGCTGATCGAAGGACAGGTGAAGAGTCTGTCTGGATGGAGTAATAAAACAGCGTTTATTTCCATTAGAAATGTTTTACACTGTAAGAAGCTTTTTCAGATACATGTAACTCTTGGTGACAGAACTTGTAAAGACAGATTTTCCTATAGGGTTATAGGCAGCTACTGCAGGCAAAATCCCCAGCGAACTGCGAATTCTAGCCTTACTGGCTGTGATCTTTCACTCATTACTTTGTATCACATAATGTAAATTTGGGTTGAGAATAAATTTTTCCAACAGCCAAGAAAATTGTCCCCTTGAGTTTTTAATAATGTACAAGTATGCAGCATTTCCTGTCTGTTTTCACCTTCCTCTCAAACTAGTGCCACTTAAATCAGTGCCAAGTGCCAGAGCCATCATGAATCTAACATGTTCTCTAACATGAAATAAATTGATCTCGAGCTATTACCTGAACAAGCAATGTTTAAGACAAATGGTTCTTTAGCAAAGTACTTAGAAGACTGTAATTGGGAAGACAGGCTACATTAGATATCCCTTATTCTAATCTACCCATTACAGCAATAAGGGGTCAACAGAGATGTTTTGATGCCAATGATAAATGCCTATCTCCACTGAGTGGAGTAACTCTCTACCAATTACTTTCTCACTTCTTTCACCTCACTATCAGCTCTTCTTTCCCAGTTTCTTTCTAGGCTGGCAAGGCCCAGTGCAGACCAGACCGCAAATGCAGAGAGCAGACTCATCCTCCCCATGAGAAGAGTTACTGGTGGTCTCAGGGGTTAGGTCCATGCAGATCAAGCTAGTTTGAGGAGCCAGGCTTCCCAGTCTGCCTTCGCTGCTGCTTCCACTGCATTTTCAGCTCAATAAATGAGAGAAAAAAATATCAGCTTCTTTAAGGAGCTAGCAGGGGTTCCCTGGAGAGTGCTGATGCTGACTCCCAGAGGGCTCAGTGCTTGTCCTTCCCTTGGTGGTGACTAGGAGTGAAGTAGAAGGCAATGTTTTTTCTTGTCTCTACATTCAGTTACTTCTGCATTTTTCCTCTGTGTCAAAGCAATTTGGGTTGCTTAATTCTAAAGCAGCAGTGCCACCAGTACAAGCAGAAGCTTCTTGAATTTCAGAAGCATTCTTGCCCGTTAGAATTAAATCCTACATGAAGCTGAAGGCCTGAAATGTTAAGAATTTAAGCACTATTGCAGCTCATCTGTGTGCTAATTACACATATTTCAGGAGAGTTTTAAACTTAAAACTGTTTTGAGAGGAATATTTTGCCCAGAGGTAATTTAAAGGTAACATCTGATTCTTATTATTCATGTGTGAGCAACTGTGGGGATTCAGGATTTGCACAGAAAGTTAAAAACTTAATTTTCCTTTGAATTACTTGGCACTAACTCATTTTATCATGTTATGTATGAATGAGCCCTTCAGCATGTAACAGATGCTGATACTGGATGCTGAAAAGGGATGTAACCCATGCCAAATCTGCTGGGCAATGTTGCTCCCTCTTTGCGATTACTGGGGTACATTGAAAGGTCAGAGGGGATACTGCAGCCTTGACTAACAAGGCTGCTTGACTTTTTGCTTGTCAAACAGTAGAGTTGTAGGTGTAGATCTGATCTCCAGGCTTCCATTGCTGATATCACCAGACACATTCCACTGTAGAAGGAAAATAAAACAAAAACAAACAAGCAAAAAAAACCAAAAAAAAAAAACAAAAAAACAAAAAAAAAAACCAAAAAAAAAAAAAATCCCTTATTCTGACTAGTTCTGAATGATGAAATATACTGATGTGGCAGTTTACAAAGATTATAGTGTAAAAATGGAAGCTTGTTATTGTAATCTCATTTGTTATTGTAACAGTAAAGAAAGTATGAATTTACAGTGCATTAGGTATGGATATCTGACTGAACAGCCAGTGTCTGAGCCTTCTCCTGCAGTCATTTCTGTTTTTATCCCCAGACCACTTACCATAACAGCCAACTCTCCTACAAGTGGGGTGGGGACTCCAGGCTTCTTTCCTTGCACAAGAGTGCCTGAAACATTAGGCTACAGGCAGATAAATCCATGTTCTTTCTTCCTAACATAGTGACTTACCTGCCCTTCTGCAAAGACATCCACCTTCAATATGGTTTGAGGAGCAAATCTCTTTCTCAATCCCAGTCTTTTATACAAGATACACTTCCAGGGAACAAGGATCTGCTTAGTCTATCTCAAGTGTGACAGATCACTCAACTGGAGTATCTCTCTTCTGGGTTTATCCTTTATCCTATTATTGTAAACACCTGGCCCCTTACCATATGTTATAAAGGGTAATAGTGCTTGCCGGTTATCTTTATGAAAGAAAAGTTGTGTCTTCTCTCTCAGGAGGGGGTACTGGATCTGGAGCCAGAGGAGGTGTCAGTCTGCAACATGGACTCAAGCACTTGTGGCTTGGAAAGCAGTATCTGTTTAACACATATCTGTGTCTGCTGTTTATTGATGGCCAGTTCAAACCATCTCCATTCCCAGTTTGACAGTGACTGCCTGAGTAACTGTCCAAGCACTGCCCAGGAGACCTGGGAAGCAAGTTGGGGCATTTGGATTCCACTCAGGCAAATCAGCTGCTTGAAATTTAAGGGCCACGCTGTGTTAAGTTGCAGGTGTCAACATTTTTTGTTGAAAGTGCAAACAAAATCAGTGTTCAGTTCTTAAATGAAAGAAGAAACAGAAAAAAAAGAAAGAAGTCAAATGCTTCTGAATCAATTCCCTTTTGCTAATCCAGGCCACCAAGACTTCACCTGAAAAAATCAGCATCTTTGTCCTCCTTTACGATACACTTAACGGCAGGAGCCCATCAGAGATAATGCACTGTCTCCAGACAGGATCCCACATTGTCACTGTGTCTGATTCTTCATTAAGGGAGCTAATTGTCCTTTATGACTGCAACCTGCTGCAACGAGGCAACAGTAGGTTAAAACTTGGGCTCAAAGGGAATAGCATTTAAATACATTAAAATGTAGCAAGAAGCCAGTATTAATATCTCTCCCCAAAGTGGGAAGTTAGTCCCCCTTTGCATGAACGTAAGATTTAAATGTGATATCAAGTATGCAAAGCTAAAAATTGGTACTGCATTGCCTAAGGTATCTAAATACAACATATGGTAATAGGGCTGTACAGACACAAACCCATTTAAAATCCTTTTCGGCAGCAAGACTCAATTGTCATGTTTTGTTAGGTCTGTTTTGTGAAGCAAAGGCAGAGCTTGTGCACACATGCAATGCAACAAAGGATTTCCTACTATGCCGCAGGAAAACTGACAAACCAAACTATTCTCTAATTGAGCTGTGTTCCACTGTACTGAAAAATGTGGTCTTTTCAGCAAGCAGCTTTAAAGCTAATTAAAAAGTATCTTAGGCTATCATAGCTTGTTTTTAAGAATAATGTTATATAACTCTTTGCAGTTTTAGCTGGGTGCTACAACATCTGTCCATAGCAATAGCAAATCATGACATAAGCTTTTTAAGTGGTCTAGATATTTTGATGAGAACGCCATAAGGTTGGCAAGAAAGCTAGTAGATCCCAATTCAAACTCTGCATCACATATGGAACAAAGCTATGTACTTTTTTCACAGAAACTGAAAGTAGCTGAGTTCACTGTCCCCTGTGTTGAACAATGCTTCTCCTAAATCCAAAATCCAATTTTTTTACAAAGACTTGTTCCAGAAGACAGTGTGAAAATAGACTTTGAAACTGGAGCAGTACGCATTTATTTTTTTCTCCAATAATCGTTCCACAGACTATTCCTGAAGTGAGCAACTACAGGAGACAAATAGGAGGAAATCAATTTTTGAGATGCCAAGGATAAAAAGAACAATTTCCGGAAGTATATGAATAGATCAATAAAAATGCTGATCTATTTCTCAGTGGAAAGGCAAAATTAATAAAATTTGATGCCAAGATGATGATGCTCCATTGCTCACTAAAAGGTCATATGAGCAACTGTCTGTATTGTTA
Source organism: Psittacula echo (assembly GCF_963264785.1). Classification (NCBI taxonomy): domain Eukaryota; kingdom Metazoa; phylum Chordata; class Aves; order Psittaciformes; family Psittacidae; genus Psittacula; species Psittacula echo. The sequence goes on from NC_137739.1 coordinate 62,750,556, forward strand.
CCTGTGAGAAAGATGTCAGCCAGGAACCAGCTGGAGACTATTAGGTGGTTGAACTTGTTGAACATCACAGTAAAATACCTGGAAACCTGACTGAACAATCTTGTTATCATAGCAATCCTCCTTGAGCATGTACAGGGGATGTACAAGATACTGTAAGACTGGAAAAAAAGTCAAACACAGTATCCAAGAGCAGTTCTCAGAAGGCAAGTGGTAGCCACAAAGAAAACAATCTCTTCTCCATGTACCTGGTGGACACAGCCTTGGGAAATGGCCAGTAGAATAAGGCTATGCATTGCCTGGTAGGGAACAAAACTTTCCTCACTGGACACTCTCCAGAAGAGACTGGGTAAAGGTAAAAACCCATTTGGAGGGTCACAAGAGTAACTGGTTGTGGTTTAAGCAAATGCATGGACTAAATTATTTCCTGAGGTCTTTCCAGCTCTATTCTCTACAATTCTCATGCTCCACAGGATTAAACAAGTATGGAAGTCACTGGGGTTTTGAAGCCTTGATCATTTTGTTATTCTCATGAAATGATCATTACTGCAGCTGTTGCTGCAGATGCAGTGACTGACCAACCTACATTCTCCCTCTAGAGAGGTCTACTCAATGCATGTAAAATTTATCTGGATGATAAAAGATTAACACCGCTTTGAAGTTACTTTATGGTTATGACATACACATCAATACCCCTTCAAAATTCTGGAGAGAGTCCATGAAGAGACAGGTCCATTATTTACACAACTGAATTTAAAAATCTTCAAATGACACCACCACTTTTGGAATTTACTTGTTTTACTTAATGGGCCTCTCAACATAAAAGCATTTTTGGCAGGCACACTAATAGTCACTCAACTAAAGAACTAATTTAAAACAGCTGATTTTCTTTTCACTACCACTGCTGCAACAGTGCAACATTATACTGACTGAGCAGCACGCAGGATAATGCACCTATTTTTTTATTCCGGAGTTTAAAACCCTAGTTCTCCAGGTACATCTGCTATTATCATGCACTTGTAATCTCACTGGCCCTGGTTCAGGCCCTTGTAATGGGCTGAAACAGTAAAAATATGGCCAAATAGTTCAGCCTTAGAAATTAAACCAACAGGTGTGTGGCAGAAGAGCAATAAAAATCACAGGGAAAAAAAGAGCATTCAATACATAGGAACTTTTATTATCCTACTTTTCCAATCGGGGTCAATGGCTTTCCAGAGCCACCCAGGAAAAGAATTTGCTGAATTTTCTTGCAAAGTAGTAGCAGCATCTATGAGATACAGGGGAAAGCATGCAAAAAAAGGACAAAATATGTTTATTGTAAACTGTTGAATGGCAAATTCTGGGAACAAACAAGAGAGAGAATTGAAAATAAAGTTGTACCAGCTAAGCCATGAAAAGGCGTGAGAACAAGCTGTCAGAAGCTCTTTGCAGCTGTGGTGAGAAGACCTGGTTGAGCATTTCAGAAAATACCTGGCAGGTATCTGGGCCAGAGAAGCAAGTGTGTTGCAGCCAGGTCTGTATCTCAGGCTCACATGATGCAGAAGACCTGCAAATACAGCGAAAGCTGCTCTGCACCTGCTGCTTAGTACCTTAAGGGTAAATCACTTGGCTCTTCCGCACTCACCTACCATCAGCTCCTGCATGACCCAGCTATCGCCACCTCCTCCTGCCCGCGTAGCCAGGCTTGCCTATTGCTGGTGAGATACCAAGCATTAGGCAGGGGCCGGACTCTCTCTGCCCCGGGAAACTGAAAACCAGGGGTGAGCCAAGGCCACAGAAGCCGATGTGTAGTGGGAGGGAGGGACGGAGGGCGGTGCCTGGACCGCAGGCGTCTCCGCCTCAGTCCCCCAGTCGCGGGGCGGACCCAGGCCCAACCCAGCTTGGGGGCCGACTCGCCGTCGCTGTCGCCACCGCCCCCTGGCGGAGCAGTCTGCCGGGTCGGGTCGGGGCGAGGCGAGCCGGGCCAGGCACCGCCGGAGCTGGAGCTGGTGCCGGTGTCGGTCCCGCTGCCGCGCGCGCCGCTGCTGGGGGAGGCGGTGCCTGCGCCGCGCCCCCGGGCCCCGCCCGCCCCCGGCGGCAGTGGTAGCGGCAGCCTCAGCACCTCCGCCAGCTCGTCCAGCAGCTCTAGCGCCAGCATCATGGACCTCTCCTTCATGGCCGCCCAGGTGGGGCGCGGCGCCCGTGTGGGGCGGGTCGGGTTGGGTTCGGTCGTCTTGGGGCAAGCCGTGGAGCGCGGAGGGTTTCTCGCTTCTCGCGTTCCGCTTGGTTCCTGTCCGCTCCAAAGTTGCGTCGCGCCGCGTGAGGAGGGCTCGGGGAGAAAGGAAAATACAAGGGGAAAAGGGGAGAAAAGAGCAGCTCGAATTGGAGGCGCCGCCGGAGGAGAGGCAGGCGGGCCAGCTCCGGGCAGGGCACCTGTTAGCGCTGAGCCAGGCCCTGCCGCTGCCCGGGAGCGGTTACCCGGCAGGGAGGGGGCAGACAGCATCTCTCCTTCTTTCGAAGGCAGGCTGCAAATAGACATCGAAGATGCCATCCTTCGATTCTTCTCCTCCCTTCCATACTGTGTTTGTAGGTGCATCTGTGCTTTTATAAGTTGTTGTCTTTGCTCACAGAATCTGGCTTGGCTGGTACAGAAATACTCTGCATAAGCAAATTGTTTAAATCACAGCTAAGTTCTGGATTTCAGCCCGAAGCACCATCATGAGTATTGCTATTCAATGTGTTGATGCTTAATATACTGAGAAGTAGATAATGGCTATAAGTTGTCTTATTCCAAAAGTCGTCTTGGTGATTCCAAGTGAGTTAGGTTTTTAAGCAGACATTGCTGTGCTTCAAAAAAAGCCACACTCACTGAGCATCCATTTCATATTTTTCCAAGGCACAGGTACCTAACTGTATGTACATAACTGTGTTTTTTCAAGAATTATTTGGATCCAGGTTTGAGCTTATGCCAAAAAATGTCACCCTCCGTTTCGAGGTGCAGTAGGGGCCAGGTAGGCCTTTTAGCACTGTTGCTGCCTGAGCACTGACTTCAGCAGGAGGTGGTTGGCGGAAACCAAATCTGATCTGTGCTGTGTGGTGCTGTTTCATTAATGCAGTGGCTGTTTTTGTTTCCTTCTTGAAGTCTACTTCCTAAAGTCAGGCTCTGCCTTTCTGAAGATAGCTGTGGGCTGTCCAAGAATCTCTTCCATTTGGAGGCATTTCTAAGAAGAATATTGTTTTAAGGAACCCCACAATGGGAAGAAAGAAAGCATCATTTCTACCAATTTGAGGTTCTGGTGACTGGGGTATTCAAAGGCAATTTTGTATGTGTCTAATCATTTTCATATGGTCCTTCTCAGTAACATCAGTGAGCTCACTGTGCCCATCTCATGTTCCTTCAGCACGGGGTTGATGTGGGATGCCCCTGTTGTGCAGAAGTAGAGCAGCAGCACAGTGGCAGGTTTTATCAGCAATCAATTATGTGTGCCAAAGCTGGGACTAGTGCTGCCCTTTCCCTTTCTATGCTTTCCCTTATTCTTGCTGTCCCCTATTCCGTTTATCTTCCATCCTAATTCTGGGCTTTGGAAGAGTCACAAAGCTGGATGCTTTAGTTCTCTCAAAAGTTCCCTGCACAAAATATGTCTTACACTTGCTAAAGTTACTAGTGCAACAGTTTACAGTGAATTATGTGTTTTTCTTCCTGATCCTCTGGGGTTGGTTTATTATTTTCCTTTGTCACAAGTGACAAAATAATTATTTTCAATGTAATTTTGGTAAATTTGGGGAATGTGCCTTTCCTCAGGTGACACATTTTTTCAGGAAAAGTATTTGTATTAAAATCCCATAGCAGGAAAGTCTCTCTGTGAAGTGAGGTTTGCCCTCCCCAGAGTGGGTACAGATCTCCTGTCCCCAAGGCAGAAGGGGTAGAAGCCTTCACTGTGTTTCCACTGTCCCCCTCTGGATGCCATCCAGTAGCTTGGGGATAGGGACAGGCTTCAAGAAGAAGGTGCTGTTACACACAAGCCTTCCTGTGGCTCACTATGCCTTGGGAAGAAAAGATGAGTACCTTGAAGCTGTCTCCGCTGTGAAGCCCTTTGGGTGGTGAGGTGAAGGCAGGAGCTCTGGGGGGTCTCTCCTAGTGGGGGCATGGGGCTTGCCAGGTCTGCACAGGACCTGTTTCACAGGGGTATTTGCAAAATTAACCTTTGAGCTATAGCAGAGGATTTATTGGGCTCCCTTTCTACTGAAGGAAATTAATCCATTTGGGTCACTGCATACAGCTGATGCTATGCTTATCTCTGTTACTCTGCTGTCACAGGAATCTTGCAGTTTCTTTTTGAACTGGACAGCCCTTTCTGTTCCTGTTGCCACAGTGGTATTTAACCCCCAGAGGGTCACTCCTCTAATTTAGCTGTTTTCTTCAGCTTTCTTTCCCTTCTACGTCTGTCTATTTTTTTTTTTATTTTTTTTTTTTTAAATCATCTCTGGTGGTGTGGCTCATTGAGATCATCTTCAATAAGGAATATGTGAGACCAGAAGAGAATTATTGGCCTGAGCACCCTGCTCATAACTGCTTTTAAAGATGCTCTGCTATCGTCTTATTAACATCCTCATGACCCACAGTGGGGATTGTGTTTTGTATGATGAATACCAGCTGCATTAATACTTTATACACGGAAATAGGTAATGACTAAACTGAGATGCTTAGTGGCATAAAAGCAATGGTTATCTCCCCAGTTAATCTCTCAAGTTAATTTCTGCAAGATACTGTAGACTGTTAGTGTTCCTACAAGTTGCTTTTGTGTATTATTCTTATCACACCTTTGCACTGCTCATCATGGACCCAAATTGGTTTTGCTAGATGTCTTGTGAGACACCACCATCATAAGTAATCTGTACTTTAGGGCCCCTCTCGTGTATGCACAGAGAACAGAAGGTGCGTGTAAGTTAGCTTACCACTTTCAGCCTCAGTGATACTGTAGTGTGTTATGGAGGCTTAAAATCTGGCCTCCTCTAACATGGACGGGATGAAAGTATAAGGCCAAGTAATGGAAGAGCTAAGTGTCTCAAGTAAAATTTGGTGCATTTGCTAAAAAGTTCAATGGTGAGAGTCTGCACATCTGGATAACTGTGTTGGTATGTCCACCTCTTTCAGACACCTGAATATAAGGAACCCTGTTTTCTAGAAGCACTGGGTGTAGTGAATAAATATGAATATATTTATATGGTATATTTATATATATGGTACATGAATAAACCACAGCTTTCAAGCTTTCATATTCAGCACCTCCTTTCATTTTTAAGATGTCTGTGAGATGGTTTGTGCCTTGGAGGCCCTGAAATCAATGCATGTGCCAGCGGAAAGATAAATCGAATGCACCCCTGAATGATATATTTGATGCTATAGAAAGGATAATGTTTTACTGATAAAAATTGTTGTTGTGGAACAGGAGATTGCCATGTAGTAATGCTAACAAATCCATGCTGCATAGATACAGCACGAGGATTTGAATGTGCAGTTTAAGGAACCGCATCTGCATGTCTCAGCTGTAGTACCTTTATTAGCTATGTCCTGACGAACAGCTTTTGAGTGTAACAATTAAATCTGTGGTTAAAATAAGCCTTGTTGCATCTGTGCATTCATCAGTAGTTGGTTGTGCAGGCTTGAGTGCCCTCTGTTCTGCAGGTGGTCTAATTGATTTTTATTAAGGTCAGTTGTGAAATAAGCATGACTTGCACCTAGTCAGAGCCTATAAACTAGTACTTTTTTTTGTTTGTTTTTCATTTTAAATCCATATTTTAATTAAAGTAATCCTGTTCACCTCCAGATGCTATGTCAAGATGTTCAGCTACTGCTGAGCGGTATGACTGGCTCATTTCTGTGTGTTGTTCAGCAGTTTCAGAGTGCTCTTGTAGTCTAGGTAACCTCAGAAACAGCCTCTTATATGTAGAGACTCTTTTTCCAGTGTAAAAGCCTGTTTTTGGGGGGTGCTGAGGGCTGGGTCCATCTAAGAGCACTCGGTGCTTTACAGCAGGGGTTGGGGTCCATTCTTGGACCCTGAGTGCTGAGCTGCCCCCCTCTCTGCTTTTGACATACTAAAATAAATACGCATTTAACAACCAGCTAAAGCATTTCTGATGCAAAACCTTGTAACAATGAAAATTGCATCTGCATTAATGACAGCAGGGCTGAAATGTGTTCAACTTGAGAAAATAGAAGCGCATAGTGGGGAAAAACAGGGACGCTAGTGAATTAAAAAATGATGTCATGGTCTTCAGTATGGTACAAATCAACATGAGCTGAACAGCACCTGCAGTCATAATGCCAGTTATGTGTTTTTCAAGATTTGTGTTGGCAATTCAACTTAAATGATTTCTCCAATTTTCGTTTCATATTGAAAATAAAGAGTGGATTTCTTGACCTTGCAATATTTTTATAGTTGGGTATATCCCCATACAGTAAATATATTATTTTAATTGTCAGATAAATGATCTTTTACATATAGAAAAGAGAAAAACTGATAAGAGCCTTGGGAGTATGGCTATTTCTGTGGATTTATTTTTGGTCTCAGTCATCTGCAGTTTACATATGATTATCTGTTGATTCCTTATGGTCGAAAGCTCTTTATAAACAACTACCAAGGATTTGAAATACAGTAAGTTGAATTTTCTGTGTTTAATTTCAGTGATTAAAAGTTGTATTTTTGTAATCTTTGGTTTCTGTTGTAGGGTCGAGGATGTTTTTTAATTAAAAAAAAAAAAAACAAAACAAAAACTAGCACGGCATGCTTCAGGAGCTAGAAAAATTGAACGAACAAATTTGGTACAGAAAGCAAAAACAAGTAATAAAGATAGTTTAAATTTCATTGGTTTTGTGTTCTGTATTATCCTTCCAGGATTTCAGGTCTGGTCAGTGGTGATTCAGGTTCCTCTGACTGTATTGGCAGTAATTCAGTCACTTTCCCCAAAACAGGGCTGTAGTCCTTGGTAGGTCTTGGGAAAAAAAAAACTACAGCTACTTATAACCATGTATAATAACAAGTCCAAGGCTGCAATGCTTCCACGTGTAACATATTATTAAGAGCTATGTAACTTCTGGAAAGCACTGGAAAACACAAAGTAAACTGAGTTCATTTAGGACACGTTTGACTTTAATACTCATATTTTCCAGAAGACATGGACTGTCTTAGGCTGTCTATGTCTATGCTGTAAAGCTGGTGTGTGCCGAGGGTGTAGTTGGCACTTCTGGGCACCCAACCACCTGAACGCTGCTGCTGTATTTCCAGAATTCCCAGGCATAGATGCAGATCCTTTAATTGCTTTTATTGAATTTCTGGATGCTAGAAGAGGCATAATTAGGATCTGCTGTACTCTGCTGTATCAGCACAGAGGAACAAGAGTGCAGGGTAATCCTGCATCTGTCGTCCCTCTTTTTCTTTATGTATTCTCCATTTTAGGGTTCAGGAGGGATTCAAAACCTTTATTAGCTGTGTGCTCTTTCTACAGCTGGGTAATCTGAAGGTATTAAAACAAAGAGGGTTTAGATTTTTGGTTTTGGTAGCTTATTCTCACTGGCTGAAAACAGAATCCATGCTACATGCTCAACATGAGCTTGCATGCGTGCCATGCCTGTGTGCACCATAGATATGCCAAGAAAGCTGAATTCATTGCCTGCCTTCAGAGAGAGACAGACCTTTCAGTCATGTTTGTACTTGGAGAATCTATGCATAACGCAGCTGAATGGAGTGGTCATTTGGAAGCTTTGACATTGCTGGTATAAGCTTAGGATGGATTAATTCTACTTTCTTTAAGAAGTGTGATTGCCAAAAAATAAGCTCTATCCTAAACCACATGGACCAGGATTTAAAGATGCATGAACCTCTCCTTGTCAAAAACTTCTGGGATTATAATCTAAGACACAGACAAAACCTCTTTGATCCATAGCATCAAACATTAATAATGTTAGCTAGGAGGATGTAGGCATTCTCTTACATGACCAGATCAGTGCTCGTTTATGAATGGCATAACAAGGTACTGACCATTGCTTTGCCAGTTTTGCTTTCTTTCAAAGGTTAAAGTAATTTTCTCTGGCATCATTTGATTTCTTCAGAATGTCTTGACCTATAATGAATATAATCAAAGCGTCAGGAAGGTGAGAGAGCAGACCTGAATTTAACTAAGGGTGTCTCAGGTGCTCAAAGTTCAAACTCAAGCCCTGATTCCTCGCTGTGGTATGGCACAGCCACAGGGACCAGCCACATAATCCACGTGCTGTGGAACTCCTGTGTGCAGAAATCGGTGGTATCCTCATCCAGAATGTTGCTAGCAGTTGAGATGAGATTAATTACTGGAGAAGTCTTTCTGCTAGCTGCTCGGCACAACTGCATTAGTTTTTTATTAGTGAGGGGAACACAAGGAATCCCTGCACTTTCCTTACCACTGCAGTAACATGCAGACTGTGTTTCCAAGTCTTGTGCAGCAGAAATGCCAGTTCCAGCAAAGCTTTTGAAAATTCTGTGGAGATTTGGGGACACTGGTTTTATAAGGTGTTGATAGTGCTTTTTGGAGGAGGCTGTTGTTCCAGGATTGTGCTTGTAATTGCTGTCAAAAATGCTAAAAGCAGTGATTCCAATCCAGAAAAACACTTAAAACACTTACTGCACTTGGAACAAGTGTTTATTGTTCTGGCAACATCAGCGGGTCTGTCCTTTTGCTTAAAATGAAGTATCTCAAAGCCTGGCACAGATGGGGTGAGAATGTTTTGGAATTCATAGGAAAGTGGCCTAGAAGAGCAAGAGAAAGCCTACTAGGTCATACGATTAATACAGAGAAGGCTGAGATGTGTGTTTTGGAGTGATTTGTTTTCCACCAATTAATAGCATGACCAGTTTCTCATAGGAGCTACTGAATGTTAGAAGTGTGTGACAGAAGGAGGGTGGTAGGGAAGGGAGAGTAGGTGTGGCTCAGGTGCTGCCTAGCAGTGTATTTGTGCAGTCTGGTTTTTGTAGCCTTGCCCAGGGACGGTTAGAAAATACTGGAAATAATTTCTTTGTGTTTCATGTGGTGATTAACTGTGAGACTAATTCTGTGAAGTGCGTGAACGTGTTTCTCTTTTTGAATGTGGAAAAGAGATTTGTAAGATGACTATGGATGGACACATTCACAATCACTTTACAAAGACAGTGGGAACCTTTCACAACACAGTTGATGACAGCAACAGCTGCAGTTCTGTTGTACACAGAAAATAGCTACAGATGGCAGGTAGGAGGAATGGAGACTGAAAAAGCACTACATTCATGCCAAACATCACACTTGTTTGGGTGCCTGGTATTTCTTAAGGAGTGAGAGCCCAGCTGTCGTACGCTGAACAGTAATGCGCTTGGCAAGTTTGATGAGAACTGTTTTGGGCAGTATCTGTTTAACCCAATGGTATTGGGTCCTCAGAATCTGTAGGCTAGAAAATATAGACTGGTTATAGATTTTTTTTTTTATTTTTTTTTTTTATTTTTAAAGCTTGTTTTGGGCTAGTCCAGGCTGAATGTCTCAATTCATTGATGAGCTGCAAACATGGAGGTTGAGGTTCTGTTTTGTGTTTTGCTGGAAATGGGATGGATGCTGGCCATTAGAAAGCTAGCGTCACCACCTTCCTAAACTTATTCTCATACTGAGAAAAAGGCAAAAAAACCTCCAAATGTTTCCAAAGGTTGCATGTAATTTAGTAAAGCAGTGTGATGCTTTGGGGACCGTTGGTACACCATCAAATTAAATCATTGATCAAAGAAAATATTAGAGCATTCAAATGAAGTGTAGTGATGTGGAAAGTGGAACACTAGAACAGCAACCAAAGTAAATTCAGCAGTGGCCAGCTCTGTGTCGCTTCTCTGTCTGTCTGCTGGGACTTCTGTTGAAGATATTTTCCCTTATGAATGGTATTGTCCGCCTAAGCCAGTGAGGTCTCTTGGAGTCCTCTGTTGTTTCCACATACTTCTTGGTTTGAGTGCAGTATCCTAAACAGGATTAGTGTTAATCCCTTCCACTGTTAACAGGGGTGATGAGTTTTAAAGGCGTCTTTCGATGTAGTTATGGTTCTCTTTTTTTCAGTGGATAATATGGTCAAGTGTGAAGGGAAAGTTCTTGAAAATTGATTGTAAACTGCTGATAGTAGTGTCCTCCATCAGTGGCTCAATCTACATCTCCTGCCAGTGGATATGTCAGGAGTTGCTCCATTTCCATGGAGTAGCATGGAAGCCTTTGATAAACATGATGCTGACACTGCATATGCAAGTTGTTAGCGCTTCAGAACAAAAAGAGTCAGAATGAAATGTGTGAGCTTTATTCTGAAGGTGCTGAGTGGACAGGTGTGCTCTCCTGTCCCCTCTGGTACTGAAGTACAATACCTATCCCTACACTGAGCGCTGAACAGGAGGAAAACCCACGGCCAGTTGTGACGCCAAGACCAGGAGTGCTGAACACTTACTGAATGTACCTTTGGAAGGATTACAGGGAGCAGAGCCAACACAGGGTGGAAGATCTCTCCCTGCAAAAATGACCACGTGGTGCATACATGGCAGCCAGCACTGATGCCGTTAGCAGCCATCACTACCCACTCTTTCTCTTGCAGGCTTGCACACCCACATGATGCTTTCAGGTCTGTCTCACAGTACTGGCTGTTTGAAATGACACAAACTCTTAGGCTGAATCTTCTGAAAGCTGAATTCCACGCTCCTTTAGCTGCCATAACCAAAACCTGCCAAGCAGCAGCTAATTAGAAAACATTAATGTCACAGTGGCTTCAGAAGAGCTCAGAGCCTCTTTGCAGCAGGCTGTTGGATAAAGGGCAAATTCCTTTTGTTTTGCAAAATTATTATCTCCACTTTGGAAATGTTTTAAAAAATAATTTGAAAAAGCTTTTAACCTCATCTGGTTCTGTTTGTTGTAATTTTGCTTCCAAGCCTTTCAATTTTTAGATTGAAGCAGTCTAGGAGTGAGCTGCGCCTGGCTAAAACAAAACCAGTCTTCCAAACAAAACTGACTTCTGCTGTGGCTTCTTTTTCTCCTGCCAAAACAACTGGATGAGTATTTGCAAAATGGGGGAAGATGTGCTGGATTCTGTGACTGATAAAGCTACCAATCCCACAGAGTCACTGTATGGAAGGAGAAAGAACAGCCATGTCTCTTTGACTGATGCATAGAGGTGTTGGGGTGTATATCTGGAGAAAAAAAGTAACAGTCAAACTGATGAGGAACCAAATATTTTAAAATATAAAGTTTTGAAATTCTGAAAGTGCAGATGATCACACTTAAATTATCTCAGCTCTCAATTTAAGTGTGTGCTTAAAGTGTGTGCCTAATTCTTTCAATGACACCTCTGTTCAAATGAAGTATGTAATTAAGTGCATTCATAATCTGCAGTAAGTAGCAACACATTTGAGCTCCACTCAAAATAGAGTTGCTCCTTTAATCTTTCTGCCTTACCCTCCAGATGTACCATGTAAGTTTTTATGGGCTTTTCTCAGAGGTTTTCTCCCAGCTTTTCTGGTGTATGCATGCCTGAAATGTTTTCCTTCCAACTCGGGTATGGAGTCCTTTTTGAGTATCTTCTTCCTATGGCTCTCATATCCAACACCTTTGCCTTCTGTAAATTATTTCAAATGCTATAGTTGCACCAGCTGAAGTCCAAATCTCATGGAGATTTAAGCTGAGATCTGGAAGATGGGAGCCAAAGAGTAAATGTTCTTTCTGTTCATGGACAGGAAGTGCAATTGGAGCAGAGCAGCAAACTAAAATGCTACAGTCCCTGAAAGTGTAAGCAATGTGGCAGAAACTTTCTCAGTTGTATTACTAAAGACTGAAGTGTGTTAGTATGTCTGCATAGGCTTTACTGGACTGCAGGTTAGTGAAAGTTGAGCGGAGTTAGATGTAGGATCTCAACCCCCAGGAATAGAAATGTCACCCCCTCTGCTCTGTGGTTTTGTTGCTCTCCAGCTGGAGTACAGCAGCGTATAACTTCGGTGTGAAGAGTTCTGAATTCTCTTTAGATGCTGAGCCCAGCTGTCACTTCAGAGAAAAATACTGAAAATGCACTCCTCCCTCTTTGCCTGTCCTACGATATCTTTCCCTTCACAGCTTTGAAGGAAAACTTTTATCAAATATGTGGTTATTAACATTAAGACAGAGCAAATATATTATTGTTCTGTAAGAGGATCCAGCCTGTGAAATGCTTCATTCTATGTTGGTCTCTGAGCCATGTGATTGAGTGTGGTGCAAAACAGTGCAGATGGGCAAGGCAGTGAAATCCTGCACTGATTTGTTATTGGGGTGGCAGATGTTTTATTCTCCTGGTGCGTTCTCTGGCATTTCCCACAGACATGAAGCAGAATCAGAAGAAACTGAATTGCTCTGCTCTCTCTCCCTTGTTCTCTGGGTTATTTTTGCAGCCCATTTCTCCTGTAATCTTTTGAAATGTGAGAAGAGGCATGCACCTCCTGACTTCTCTTACAACTGTACTTTATACTTTCACAGGTAACCTTTGTTACACAGCTGTAATTGTCAGCATGAGTGGTTTCCATGGTGCATCTCTTTCTTATCACTTTAGGGTATTTAATACCCTTGACAGTGCTTTAATGGTAACCGTTTGGATGACTATATAAACAATCCTGCCTCTAAAACATTTGTCTCCTGACCTCTAGTCTGCCCAGTACATAGCTGGCAGAAGAGGAGGGCATGGAGAAGGCAAAAGATGACATGCTGATATAAACTGCTGTCTAGGCTGCCGTAATAGCAACCCCTTGCTGGCCCTTAAAGCCTTCAGGCGCCAGCATATGCCACTGGGAATGCTGAGAAAGTGAAGGGAAATTGGAGGCAGCTAACAAAGGTAGTTTTGGCCAGATTCTGATGTCTTCCTTGAGTATGCAGCATGGTATGATTTGGGTTGATGCGGGGAATGCTGGCCAGCTCCTGGGAGCCAGCTTATCATTTCTAAAATTGTTGTCTTTGGAAATGGTAACAGTTATTAAAAGTCTTAAATTCAGTTCTAGAGAAGAATAAATGGAATTAGGAGGGTCTCTTCTGACGTGAAAGTTGGTCTTTTCTTGCCGTCTGATCTTTGCCATTAGAAAATTAATCATGGTTTTACTCAGTAAGTTTACTCTTGCCTAGGCAAGAGTAATTTCATCGATTCAAACAGGTTCAATACTTTTTTAGTGTTAGCTTTTGTAATTAAAAATAAGCAACCATGCCTTCTATAGCACATAGGCTATGAGGGTAACTGAATTCTACCACATCCATGGTATCTTTTTTTTACAGAAATATCTAGCATTTAGGGTATGTATGCATCTCCATGCTTACTCTAGAGGTATCTGGACCCCTAGAATATAAGCAGTTAGGCATATGTTGTCAATTTGGTGAGAAATTACACACCTTGCACCCAAACACTGTGATCATCTATGGTGCCTGCACTCAGTCTGCAGGACTGTGGCATGACCTGGGAGGAGAGGGACTGTAACAGCAAGCTGCTGCATGTCTAGACCGGGCAAGCATAGGCATGTATGCTTGGAATGGCAACCAAAGACAAAATGGCTGTGTCTGTCACCTGTGGGTGGCTTCTGCTGTGTTTCAGGGGTTTTGTCTAACTACTACATCTAGCAGTGACTTACTGCTTATATATTTTTATTGTTATTGTTATTTTTATCTATGGTGTAATTTCTTTCAAAATGAATCTCACAGCCTAAGAGCTCTTACTGAAGTTTGGAAGACTGGGACTGTCAGACTCTGTACTATCTCAGTAAAGCTTGGCCAACTCTCAGAACAGGGTGTGCTCTTCCCAAGAAAATAGGCAGCATCTTTGAGTGCTGATTTTGACAGAAAACCCAGCACCAGTTTAAGAGTAATACAGCTCATGTATAACTCTGCCTGAGGATCGTACTATGCTCCTGTCAGTCCTAGTAGCCATCCTGTTCACTGGCTGGCTTGCAGGAGGAGCAGAGTGATAACAACAGACAAGATGCTGCAGCTGTCACATATATTTACAGCTTCTCGGTCACTGGCATGAGAATAAACACAGTGTTCATGCTGTTGCATGGTTAGCATTTTATTTTTAGAATCAGTCACTTGAAAAATATCAAGGCACAAGTAAAATAGCTCTGTCAGCACTTCCTGTGTGATTTGGAATCTAGTGCTTGACTTGAGGGTGCCCCCACTTCTGTTCATTTAATAGAAGAGAAAAGGTGAAGGCCACATCCTTACCAGATAAAAGCACGTTTCTCCTCTGAGTGAAGTTGTACCAAGATGGGATGGAGCTTTCCAAATGCAGGAATATACTGAATCTTGTCTTCTGATGCCATTTTGTTCCCTGGTTTTGTTACTGGCTCTGGAATTAGTAATTATCTTACATGTAAGCAAGTGATTTACTGTAAGAAAGGCTGAGTGAATTCATAGTTGAGCAAATGTTTAAAGAAGCAACAATTACAGGTTGCTTTCCTGTCTTGTTTGAAAACACTGAGAAGAAAAAAACCAAACCTATAAATATTTTCTCTCTGATAGCCAAGAAATAAATGCTTGAGCTCTTATCTCCCAGCATTGCATTCCCAGAAATGTGGGCATGAAAGTGGTTGTATTTAGTCACTAAATCCTTATTCAAAGTAAAGCAGTGTCTGACAGTAGGCCACTTGTAAACAAAGCAGTAAGTCAGGAAAGTTAACAGGAATAATCTGTGGTCTGCTTTTGGTGGTGAAGTGGAACAATCTCAGATAAACAGGAAGGCAAGCCCAAATAACCCACGCAGACACAGTATTTGGGGCCAAGGATGTTGCACTCTGTTTTTCCTTCTGTCTCTGCTTTCCTTCTCCTCAGAGCTATGGAGGAGACCACACAGGAAAAGCCTCTCACAGCGGGAGCTGTATTTTTGGCTTGGAGATGAGAGCAATCATCCCTAGTGTGACCAATCTACTACGCTCAGTCTTATCATTGGTAATTGCCCTTTAGCAGCTGGCTCTCAGAGATGTACTCTGGTGCAGTGGCTGTTACAAAGGGAAACTGTAATCAGGCTGACCTTCGGTCAGTGTTCCTAACTGGGACTTGCTGGTCCCTTAGGATGTCACCTATTGGTCAGTTTCTGAAGTATATGGGAAACGGCATGTGTGCTTATTAACTTAATGTCGATGGTGTTTTTAGGAACGTGACCTTAGAGCTGCAATGAAACATTTAGGCTCCTTTGTCTCATCTCCTTATGGAAGGCTTTGAATCTGCTCCTGCCATCTTGTTTTAATGTGGTGATGCAGTCTTGCATCAATTCCCAAGTGACAGCAGCACGTGGCAATGCTTGAGTATCTCTGTCACCATTTGACCCTCCTCTGCCACGGCCCTGTGAGATGGTACTGTTTCTCTCCTGTCCACCACATCAATTAGTACCAAGTATGTTGAGTGCTTGTCTCTTAGAACAGCTGAGGGATGTATTTATTCAGTAACTTATGTCCTATGTGCATGTCATGTAGAGGATCCTGTACATGAACATGTACCTCCTGATGTTGTTCCCACTGGTCCATCAGTAGCAGAGCTTTGCATTTCCCTGGAGGCACCAGATTGTAGCTTCCAGAACAGCAGTCTGTATGTTTGGGCTTTTTTTCCTCCCACTTATGTTTTTCCTCCTAATCATAAAAGCATATATAATCATAAAGCAGACTTACTTTTCTGAGTCTGGGGATTGCTGGAACCAGTGCTTCAGGGAATTCATCTTTCAAATGTGCTACCATTTTTGCTCTAGGAACATTCATTTTGCACAAAGTCTAGGCTACCTTTTCTTTTGTGGGTCCAAATTCAACTGCAGGCTGTGCCCTGGGTTTATGTTGGGGTAACCATCAGCAAAACCCTGCATCCTCCAGACTTCAATGAGTTTGTATTTTGTTTCACAGAAGCTGCACAGATAGCCTCCAAATCTGTTCTTTGGAAAATGTGACAAATTCACAAAGAAACAGTTTGATGGGAACAATTGCTGTTAAAAGGCAGGAGGCAAAACAGTGATAAGGGCATGTGTGCCTTCACATCATGTAAACCTGATGCCTACCAGTGGGAGTCTGTGCACGCTTTCCTCCCTGCCCAGAAAGCCCCACAGCAACAGAGTGGCCTCATTGCCACTTAAGGACAGGGTTAGCCCTCGCCATATCGCCAGTGTGTGGGAGCAGATGGCTTCTGTTCCTGTGTCCTGGGCAGAGCGATGGCCCCTAAGTGCTGAGGAGGAGTGGGTACAGGGTGGCACTGCTCTTCTGCTCTCCATCTGCAGCTGCCCACCAGCACGGCTGCCCTCATCTGCCAGAGCAGAAGTGCTTCTATCTGAAGAGCTAAAGGGGAGCCCAGGAGAAAGGGTGCTTGCAATACTTTTGCTCCCAGGTCCACATCTTTGTGTGTGAGCAGTGAGTGCTTGATGCTGAGGGCAGCCATAAAGCATCAGTGGGAATAAACACATGCCTTGCCTGCATGATGTACATATGTGCAAGTGAAAACAATGCTCATATAAAAATCAGCATGTGCTGAAGGTGCATAGTAGAGTTGAAAAGAAAAAAAAATACACAGGGATCACGGGCAGATGTAAATCCACTTGCTATCACTGTCTTCCAGGCGGTGTCAGGGGTGCTTTGGTGATAACTGCTTCTGCTATGGAGTAGCAAGTCTGATTGCAGTGCCCACAAACTGCTCAGTGGCAGCAGAGTACGTAAGTACAAGGCAAATGAGCCTTGTACAGACCTATGGCCAAAAAATACAAGCTGGGGAAATAACAACTGACTCGTGAGCACTCTGCTCTTCGGCTGGATGGAGAGCAAACTTAGAGTGGTATGAGGATTTGGAAATCTGAAATGATTAAGAAAAAAACAATAGCTCGTTTCTTTGTCTAGTCTCTGGCCTTTTGTCTGTCGTGATTAGCTTCTTGCTTTCAAATGAGGACAGTTTATATCATAAATAAACCCTTGTGTAAGCCATCTCATCCATCATTTTATATTTCCTTTCAAAATCACATTGTCGCTTAGTTCCAGCTAGACAGATCATTGTAGATCTCTTCCATTATCCACTTAGATTTCAGGGATGCCTTTTCCCATATATCCCCTCAACCTAGCATTTAGTTCTCACATACAGCAAAGTTGCTTTACTGTTTTTTCCCACAATACGTTCTGAAAACCATCCTTTATTAAAGTTGGCAAAATACTGGGCAGTGAGTGGACTGCTGGTGCCTGTAATTTTCTGCTTGTAGTTCTGTCTCATTGCCATCTTTGCCTTTCTCCTGTTCCTTTATTCTTAGGTTTTGATCAAGACCTTATTATTTATTTTCATAGTTCTTGAGAGATGCTTGTATTTAACTAGAATTATTAGTCCCTACACTTGGAGTAAAAAAATTAAATATTTTCAAATCACAGTTACTGGAGTATTCAGCCTGCTGAACGCTGTTTTGGGGGAGTTTTATCTTTTTCTCTACATCTGTGTAGAAAACTAGTGTAACTATATTCCCATATATGCATCCATATATGTCTGAAAGCTGTCAACCTGCCAGTGATCCTCCCAAGATGTGTTCCATAGTCACTGGCTGTTTATTGTCCACCTGCCGTGTGTCAGATAGCTGCACCATTCTCTTCCAAGCAATGACTTGAGTTACACAGGAGCTTAATACCATCCTGGGTGCATCTTATTTTCGCCAGTTCTCTTTAATGTCCTTCAAATCAGAGGCAAAGTCAGACAAATAAAGGACAGTCAGTAAAAAAAATGGAGATTAATTAGTATCCTTTCTTTATCTTATTCAGCACTTTGTATAAAATCTTTGATTTTTCACCGGGATGTTGTTAATAAGCAACTGAAACATTTATCTTAGGAACATCAGGTCTCTTAATCAACAAAAGATCACAGTAACCTTTGAGAAAGTAGAGTACATCAGTATCCCTGTAATTTACTCCATCAATGTCAAGCTTTTCGTGTGCAAAAGATCTCGTTTGCGTTTCTGCAAAGGAAAGAAACATGTCATCATCTAAATTACAGGCTTTAATGAAGGCCTAAAATGAAAATAGCATGGATCAGATAGTATTTTAAGGCTGGCAGCTCATACTTGGTTCATCTTATTCTGTCTCTAGATGCCCAAGTAGAGTTGGCAGATGCCAATGCTGCATTTTCTTGCTTTTTCTATTGTCATAACTGGAGATCAACAGGGATCAGCTGTGCATTTCTCAGTCTCAGAATGCCAGGAAGACCTTTGACCAAAATTACTCGTGGTCTAAGTAATTGTGATGGATCAAAGGCAGGAGAAAAAGTATTAAGTAGAGGAACTGGGGTGATAAAACGGGAAATAGAGCCAAGTAAAAAAAGTGAGGGGAAAATAGAAGTGTAATGGGAACACAGAAGGAGAGATGAGAGTGAGATGGGAGGAAGGATACAAAATGAAATGTGACTAAAGTACAGATAATAGAATCACAGAATATCTCAAGTTGGGAGGACCCATAGGGATCATCAAATCCAAATCCCTGTTCCTTGCAGGACTACCTAAAAGTAAACTGAGAGCATTGTCCAGGTGCTCCTTGAACTCTGACAGGCTTGGTGCAGTAACCAATTTGCTAGTGTGTGCTAGCAACCAGCAACCCTCTCAGTGAAGAATCTTTTTCTAATGTCTAATCTGAACTTCCGGTGACGCAGCTTTTCCCCATGTCCTATCACTGGTCACCAGAGAGGGGTCAGCTGCCCACCTTGAGAAAGTTGTAGACTGCCATGAGGTCACCCTTCAGCCTTCTCCAAGCTGAACAAACCAAGTGACCTCAGCTGCTCCTCCGAAGTCTTGCCCTCAAGACCTTTCACCATCTTGGCTGCCCTCTTCTGGACATATTCTAATAGTCTGATGTCCTTTGTATATTGAGGTGCCCAACACTGCAGGCAGCCTTTGCTTTAGTTGCTCAGTATGATTTTTCTTTTAGCGCACCCAACCTGAATAAGTTGGGGGATATTAGCTGTCTGATGGTCTTTACTGCCTGATCATAAGGCTGATTTCCCTAGCACAAGTCTTTCGGGGAATGTCCCACATGACATCCTTGTCCCTAAATTGGAGAGACATCAATTTGATGGGTGGACCACTCGGTGGATAAAGAACTGGCTGGATGGCCACACGCAAAGAGTTGTGGTCAATGGCTCGATGTCCGGCTGGAGACCGGTAACGAGTGGTGTCCCTCAGGGATCGGTGTTGGGACCGGTCTTGTTCAACATCTTTGTCGGTGACATGGACAGTGGGACTGAGTGCGCCCTCAGCAAGTTTGCCGATGACACCAAGCTGTGTGGTTCGGTTGATATGCCGGAGGGAAGGGATGCCTTCCAGAGGGACCTCGACATGCTTGTGAGGTGGGCTGATGCCAACCTTATGAAGTTTAACCATGACAAGTGCAAGGTCCTACACCTGGGTCAGAGCAATCCCAGGCACAGCTACAGGTTGGGCAGAGAAGAGATTCAGAGCAGCCCTGCGGAGAAGGACTTGGGGGTGTTGGTCGATGAGAAAATGAACATGAGCCAGCAGTGTGCGCTCACAGCCCAGAAAGCCAACCGTATCCTGGGCTGCATCAAAAGGAGTATGACCAACAGGTCGAAGGAGGTGATCCTGCCCCTCTACTCTGCTCTCGTGAGACCTCACTTGGAGTATTGTGTGTCCTCAACATAAAAAGGACATGGAACTGTTGGAACACGTCCAGAGGAGGGCCACGAGGATGATCAGGGGAGTGGAGCACCTCCCGTATGGAGACAGGCTGAGAAAGTTGGGGCTGTTCAACCTGGAGAAGAGAAGGCTGCGTGGAGACCTCATAGCAGCCTTCCAGTGTCTGAAGGGGGCCTACAAGGATGCTGGGGAGGGACTATTCATCAGGGACTGTAGTGACAGGACAAGGGGTAACGGGTTCAAACTGAAACAGGGGAAGTTTAGATTGGATATAAGGAAGAAATTCTTTCCTGAGAGGGTGGTGAGGCACTGGAATGGGTTGCCCAGGGAGGTTGTGAATGCTCTATCCTTGGCGGTGTTCAAGGCCAGGTTGGATGAGGCCTTGGGTGGCATGGTTTAGTATGGGGTGTCCCTGCCCATGGCAGGGGGGTTGGAACTAGATGATCTTAAGGTCCTTTCCAACTCTAACTATTCTATGATTCTATGATTCTAGTTCAGCTCCAAGAGAAGACAATGGTGCAAATGGCTAATGTGAGACACTTACCTTCTGCAATAAGGACCTTTCACCTGCTGTAGTCCGTAAATGGTGTTTTCTGAAGAGCATGAGCATGCCCTTGTATTTGAACCTCTTGGTCAAAAGTGTTCAACATCAGCCTTTGGCTGATCTAAAGAAAAAAAAATCTGTGGGAGTTATTCTTCTAACAGAAATAGGGGAACAGCTTGCCAGATTTTGAGTTGTTCAATGTTGTGAAGCCACTGGTTCATTAGGACTGGCAAAACAAGCTATAGATGAAAATGATTCAAAATCAACATCAGAATATCACTATTTTATTACAGATCAAGGCAGCTTTGGAGTTAAGAGGTGAGCTAAACACTGGCAATCCAGAAACTCATCAGGTAGTCTTTTGGTGGACACTGAACAAGTGCAGAAAACACTTAAGAGCTTAGAATCAAAGTAGATAAGATAAGGCAAGAAGGAACTTAACATATGAATCAGAGGGAAGGTTTAATGTCCATAAAGAAAATTAGTTCCAATTTTCCTCTTTTTCCTGCTTCATTGTGCAAATAATCAGATTTGTAACACAGATCTTGTTGTGACACAAATCCTGACTGGTATATTTTAGTACTATTTTCTGCATGTGAGCAGATTCTGGATCAAAGCCCACCCCTTTTGGAGTCTTCAGAGGCCAAGATCAATTGGCAGCTGTGGCTTGGTTCCAAGTAATGGATAAGGATTTTCATGACACAAGGTGTACTGTACCTTTCACTGAAAGGTGCCAGTTCATTCTGAAGGGAGACGTGACCCAAAGGTATTTCCTCAGTAATGAATCATGCATTCTAATGCCTTCTAGAAATTTTTATTTCTCTTTTTTTCTTTTTCTCCATCAGGTCAGATGGAGACTTGAGTTCTACAGACTTGGATGAATTGTTAATGTTTCTTTTTCTTTCTTTTTCTTTGTTTTTTTGGTTTTTTTCTTTTTTTTTTTTTTTTTTTTTTGTGTTATGGTACAGCTATAGGGAGCTTGAAACAGAAGGGATGGGTTATCTATGGACAAGGGGTACTGGTGATATTTTTGAAGCAGAACCTTAGCTTTTCTTCTGCTCCCCCAAAAGTGAGCACTTTCGCTTTGGGAAAACCCACGTGGTGGCTGCACAGTGGGATCATAGAGGGAAATGGGTAATGGAAGGGTAGAAGTGGAAGCATACTTTTCTGCTACAGCTTGGGCAGGCTAGTGAACAATCCTTCTTCTGTTTCTGGGGCTGGCATGCAAAAATCAGGCTCTGCTTTCACCTTGGAGATGGTGGCACTGGTTTTATCATATCGGTGCTGGGTGTAATTTGGTGCCTTATAGGAAGAAAAATGCTGCTGGGGGCAGAGCTGCAATACACAAATGGGATCCCTACTTTTTATTTGAAGAACATGCTTAACTAACATCAGTGGTGACCCTTATGTACATGTGGGAATTGGTGTTAGCCCCTTTTTTCACACTGAAGTTCTGTCCACCCACAGAAATGAAGAAGAGGGACAGAAGTTTTTGCTTTTGTTTCCTCTTCCTTTTCTGTTTAACTGTAAAAACAAGAAGCTGCTTTTGATAAAATTGGATTAAATGAGATTCATGAACACAGTGCTGCAGAACACCAGACTCAGACTCCATTTTGATGTGTTCTCATCTAAGCTGGGAAGACCCAAGCTTGAGAAACACAGCCTTGAACTGAGGGATGAACATTTTCATCTCATTCTTTGTAGATCTTGCAACAGAAAGTTGAAGTTGACCAAGGCCTGCTTATGCGGCTCATATCTGAAGTAATTAGACTCTTAAATTTCTGGAGAGGGAGTTCACTCTGAGCCAAGGTGAAATAAGTACCCAAGGCATACATGACTTCCCAATGAGTTGCCTTCCCGTGCACATATTTGTGATGTACCTCTTCCTGTGGACCCTCTGCCTATCTGTGTTTGTCTTCTCATATCACGACCTCCTGTTATCCTTTCAGCAGCATGCGATGATCCAGAAACATGGACCACATAGTGAAGGGGAGGAACACACTGTGGCTTCCCAAGCCACAGTCAGGCAGGACGTTGCTTTTACATGAAGAGACTGTAAACAAGCACCAGCACAGTCTGAACACTATTCCTCTTCTGGAAACAACATGGCACAGTCTGGTTCTGTTATGTCCATTGCAGTATGTGAGTATCGCTGTTGGACGAAGCAGGGTGTTGGATTTTGTGAATATTCTTTAGTTGTATCTTGTCAGTTTTGCCTGCAGGCATGTAAACCCTGCAGCCCTCTGAAATCAGTGACATAATTGTGTATGACAGTCATTAGTGGGTAAAACAGAAGTCTGTCTGTGAGCATCTGTTTTGAGGGAGCCAAATATAATTAAAGTTTAACCATGCTACATTTGCTCTTTTATTTACTGGGACCTGGTCCTTCTTCTTAGGGATTGCAGTCACATTTCTTGTGGTCCTTTGACTTGCTGCTTTTTGTTGTTGTATGTGTATTTCATCTGAGTATGTTTTGTATCACAGGCTGAGTCAGAGGTTTGTTTAGAGATTCACTTCAGGATAATGGTACTCTACTTTGTTGAATGTCTTCAAGATTTTCCCAAGGCTAATCCTTTCTGGTTTCATGTTGGTCTGAATGGGCAGACTACACTGCTGTGTTTCCCAGCATAAATCAGGTAAAAAATTACAGCTGCGGGGTTTTTTGCTTATAATATGCCCAAACTGATATTGTTGCAGTAAATGTCAATATAAAACTAATACAAAGGGAAGAACTGGGTTCAGTAAATCCACTGCTTTGATTTTTCCCATGCATATAGAGGACATGCCTATGCCATACATAGATGAAGGATGTCTGACAACAGTTGCTTATACTATATTGGCTTTTGGTATAAAGAGCCCCTGATAATTCTAATTATTAGATATAGTTGTGAATTAACGGCACTGTAGTCAAAGTGTCTAGGGAAGACTGGGACCTCACTGTGGCAGGCTTTGTGTAAACTAAAACTAAGTGGAACTCAACCATTCTGCCGAAAACCCCTGAACTTTTCTGAAGTAAGGGAAAAAAAATTAAAAAAATAAAAAAAAAGAAGAAATGAAAGCAGCACAGAAATGTAGGTTTCTGAAGGTACTGGCTCAAGCTATAGCAAGGATGCAAATAAGAGTTGCTTGATGAGCACCGGCCTGCTTGCCCATGGCACCCAGTATGTCTCAAACTATTCTTTTCCAGTTGAGTGACTGTCTAATGGTCACTAGTGTTTCTGCTTTGAAGCAAGTAGAGCTTTTCCACTGGCTTCTACAAGCTCTCTAGATTGTACTGCAAAGGGATGTGGTTTGTAATTAGCCTGAAACCACATCATATTCATCTCTTAAATTTGGTTTGTTTGTTTCACTGGCTTGACTTGTATTCATACCAGCAATGTAGAAATAAAAGGTTTAAGAGAGATTTGCACGTTTCCTACACAAGGATTTTCATATTATTTCAGAATTTCGCACTTCTCTGGGTCACTT
Source organism: Psittacula echo (assembly GCF_963264785.1). NCBI lineage: Eukaryota > Metazoa > Chordata > Aves > Psittaciformes > Psittacidae > Psittacula > Psittacula echo. Next base: position 62,774,207 of record NC_137739.1, read on the forward strand.
ATTCCTGAACTGAGCTGGAGCTTATTTTTATGTGGGAATCCCTAAGATGAGCAGCTGTCTTGTATCTATCTACTGTATTTTACCAGTTACATATCCACGAAACTGTTGAGCAACAGGGTGGATTAAATGTGGTCTTATTCTGCAATTAATTCTATATACTTGCCAATACATAAATAATGTTTTTCCATAACTTCCATGAAATTCATGGAATGGTAAACTATAGATGAAAGGAATTGCATTCTCCTGTAAGGATGTAATGTAGAGATCGATTCTGTAGTCTCCCCAGTCAGAGAGTGATTACGGCTTGGTTTCCAATTTATTTCAAGGGAAAAGTGGATCAGGTGTTGAATGTGCTAGGAGGAAAGCACTCAGACCTGCATCTCTGCTTTTATAGGGTGTGAAGATATTACTTAGGTCTTGGAGAATCTTTGCATAAAGGGGTGTCTTGAGTTCAGGCCTACCAACAAATATGTAGAAAACATTGTTTTATTTGGAATGCTTTAAACTTCCTAACTTGACCTCATTTTAACTTGGGTAATCATAGCCATCTGCTTGTTATGGTTATCTGTTACTTGTTGTTACTTTTAGCTCTTTGACTATGCTTTCTGTGTACAATCATTCATATTACAAAAGGACTCATGATTTGCAGGACACTTTCAAAGTGACAGAATGCGGAATTGCTTTAAAGAAATGTTAATTTCCTTTGAAAATTTCTTTCTTTTTTTTCCTGTTATTCCTTATTATTTTATTGGTTTAGTTACATTTAAGATGGGTATGTGTAGATAATTTTAGATATGTGTCTGTCACTTTTTACTGCAACTCTGAAGCCTTAAATACAAAGTTTCTTGCATAAATATGCAAATGAGCAGTATATGCACTCTCTCAAGGTGAAGTACCTGCATTCTCACATTTTGCCAGTGGAAAGCAATAGGTGTCTTCCCAAGGGAGACCTTGATGTCCAGTTTAAATTTCTAAATTTTCCTCCTTTGACTGGTTGGTGAGTTTAAGAATGTTTTTAAGGAAACTGCTTCTGAGCGTGTAAACCAGATGAAGTGACCCTCTCTGTGTTTTGTTTTGCTGATGACTTAAATTTTTCTTGGGACATCTGTTGCAATCATTTTTCTTTGTGACTTTTCTTCCTGAAAAAAACTTTTTCTCAGTACCTCACTGTGATATTTATTCATGCAAGACAAAGAATGGTGGTGTGGGACACGTAAGTCTCTTGGAGATTTTTTCTGAAATAAGGATCTTCAATCCAATTTCAAAATACAAGTGATTAAAGATGAGAGGGATGCTTGCATTTTTACAAGTACTAGATACTTGCACTGTTGTTACTCCCATGCTGCTTATTAATATTCCTGTGTTAGATTTTTGACGAGCGATGCTCCCCTTGAAAAAGGCTTGGGCTGCAATTCTGAAGACTTCATCATGGCTGGAATTAGTCCTTCTGTGGGGAGATAGCTGTCAGGCTGCTGGGGTAAGGGAGAGCCCCCTTTCTCCCCAGGAAGCAACAACTTCCAGAATGTCTTAGGACTAGTTCCAATCAAATTTCCTTTGTCTGTTACCTTCTTTAAGAGGTCTCCTTTATTAGTCAGGCCATCTGAGTTCAAAGGCTGCACTAAATGGTAAAAGGATATCCCAAACCTCTGTTTTTAACTGAGCTGTGCCTGTATCAGGACCAGTGCCTCCTTGGTGAGAATCTTTGTGACCTCAGCAGTTTTTATCTCATTCATCATTTAATCTTTTTACCTTATATTCATTGACGCCATGAAAAAATAAGATTATGATATTATGTTGGCTTCAGTGGGGTCACACATAAAACCTCAGAGTGGGTGAAAGTGTTATAACCTACGTCAGTGAGTTCATTATCTGAGTATGTGAGCTTTAGACTGAAGAACCCAGCCAGCACTTCAGCTGTACTGCAAACTGCGCTGATATGCACCTGGTAAGCTCTCCTGTTGCCAAGAGTGTTACTCTTCTGCCAGGCATTTTTTGCAACTGTTTTTGTGCGATTTATACTAAGGGCTTAACAAAACAGAGATTTGGGTTTTGGAGGAGTTCGCTTACATAATATTTTAGCTTACTTTTTGTATTCCAGTAGTTGAAGTTTGTTCTCAATCTTAGACTTTTTTTGTCCAGATAGATTATTTTAAACTCGCATCTGTAGATGCAAGATACTACCACAAAATTATGTGTGTAGTCATGTATATACGTGTGCAACTGAGTATCGGTCTTGGAGTATGTGGGTGTACTTGTGTGCCTTCCGTCTGAACCTCGTCTCTTAAAGCACCAAGGTATCCCTTATCTGTTCTTTTGTTTTGTTGTGTTTACCATCTGAAGTTCAGAGGGCTCTGAACTTCAAGTTTGCAGAAGACTCTGGGTGTTTACCTTGGTTGGGAGGCTGTAAAGAAAACCTGCTTGACCTTGGAGCCAGCCCATTTTCTGATTACTTTTCAACACTCTTTATGTGAAGGACTATTCAACTCATGCACTGTTCTGGTGGTGGTGATTTCTTCTGTACCTGAATTGTGTCAGGCTCAGGGACAGCTGTCATGCTCAGGCACAATAACAGTTCTCTCCTGTTTACGTACTTTCAAAACATTGCTCCAAACACCCTAAGATCTTAAGACACCAGCGGAGTGCAGAGTTGCATCTTCTATAAGCCGTAGGAGGCTGCTGAATCACTCCTCTCTGAACTGTTCCAGCTCTTCAGGCCAGCAGTGATTCCATAATTCAGATTCCAGTGAATAAAATGGGAGGAAAGTGCAAATACATTATATTTTTACTTTATTTTCTTTGTTCCCTGCTCAGCCTTGCATAACACAAGAATAACTGAAAAAGCTTTTACAGAAATCACTTTTGGGTAGGAAAAAATTAATTTCTGAGGAAAGCAGTTACATATTTCTGTCTTTAATTATCCTTTGGAGCCCCACCAACTGCAAAAGTTCAAAGTACAAATACCAAATTACAAATAAAAATATAGTAAATTATTGTCCTGGTTTAGCAGTAGCAGTCATTTTTTCTCCTTCTTAGTAGCTGGTGCAGCACTGTGATTTTGGCTTGCGGCCTGGGAACAGAGCTGATAACACCGATGTTTGGTCTGAGCAAGGACTTTGTGAGTCTCATGCTCTGCCAGGGAGCAGGGGAAGCCAGGAGGAAGCAGAGACAGGACACCTGACCCAAACTAGCCAAAGAGGTATTCCATACCACAGCATGTCATGCCCAGGATGTAGAACTGAGAGTTCCCGGAAGGGCTAGGCCACTGCTGGGTGGGGGCAAGGTATCGGTCGGTGAGGTGTTGTATTCTCTTCCCTTGTTATTTGTCTTATCATTATTGTTATTGGTGGTAGCAGGAGTGATTTGTGTTATACCTTAGTTACTAAACTGTTCTTATCTCAACCCGTGGGAGTTACATTCTTTCGATTCTCCTCCCTGTCCCTCCAGGAGCAGGGGAAAGAAAGTGTGGGGGAGGGAAGCAGACTGCATTGTTGTAATTTACAGCCTGGGCTTAAACCATGACAATTATACATTGATTTATGCCTATCCTCTATATATGGCCATTAAGGGGTGCTATTTTGCCTACACAGAGATAGACACGTTATCTAAAGTATCAATGTAAAATTTATTATATTTTTCTGTAATGTGCTCTGAACTGTTTGAACAATCTTACGCATAAGCACACAAACACAGATGGCTTGGCTGTTCTGTTTGTATTTAGCGTGATAAAAGATGCCATCAGATGCTGTCTTGTTCAGCCACACTTGCTGTTTTGTTCATCCCTTGATGGTCTCAGAACTAGAGCAAAACCTGGGTTATGAGAATCTGGGTTTTTGCGAACATATGGAATATTTGGCTCTTATGATGGCCGTTCTCGCACATTGATGAAGGTTTCTGTTGTCCCCTATAAAGAGGCAATGAAATATCCTGTGTAGGGGCTCCTCATGTACTTCAAAGCAAAATGATTGAGGCTTATTTTAAGCCATTTGTGAAATGTGTTCACATTATGCCTGCTGAATTTGCACCAAAGTGGATGAGAAACACATGTTACTTCTCTTGGGCTCTGCTGAGGGAACAGTAAATCCTAGAAGACAGCTGAGAGTTGTGAAATAGTTGCCTGGTGGCACTGAGTTCCTAAGCACTGAAGATTTACACATGATTGAGCTTTTAGTCTCTTCATGATACTCAATGAATAGTTATTTTGGAAAAAACTTTTCTTAGCATGATGAATACCACTTTTCAAATACTAGAAATTAAGAAATTTTAAACATTTTTTTACCTTCTAATTTTTATTTTCTTGTGCATTGTGATTAGCTCATTCATGAGACAAAATGCAAGAGAATAGGATCAATTTTTAAGCAAACTCTGTGTTTTCTTTAGTTATAAACCACTACTGAAACATTACAGAATAAGCTGAGGGGATGTACAGTCTGTAGGTTGTTCGAAGTGTATATTGAGCCTGATATGCCTGATGGTATGAAGACATATGGCAAGGTGCCAGATGTTGGTATTCTATCAAGTGAAGGATACGCAGGAGGGGTAAGATTTAGCAGTCATCCTTTAATCCTAGAAGCTGCTCTGTAAGCTCTACCTAACCTTCATGGTGGTCTCTAGACATGAAGAAGACTACACTGTCACCTTTCTCTCCTGTTTTTGTCCATCTCAACTGGAATGCCTTGTTTTTGTTGACTGTCAGGCTTGTTGTTTGTCTTGAACTTGGTGCCAAATAAGCAAGCAAAAAGATTTACAGAAACAGTCGTAAGTAAGACGTGAGAGATATAACTCACATATTCTGACCAGCAGGCCAAAAGAGGTGATCCTGCCCCTCTAGTCTGCTCTCGTGAGACCTCACTTGGAATATTGTCTGCAGTTCTGGTGTCCTCAACATAAAAAGGACATGGAACTGTTGGAACAAGTCCAGAGGAGGGCCACGAGGATGATCAGGGGACTGGAGCACCTCCTGCATGAAGACAGGCTGAGAAAGTTGGGGCTGTTCAGCTTGGAGAAGAAAAGGCTGCGTGGAGGCCTTATAGCAGCCTTCCAGCATCTGAAGGGGGGCTGTAAGGATACTGGGGAGGGACTCTTCATTAGGGACTGTAGTGATAGGAGAAGGGGTAACGGGTTCAAACTTAAACAGGGGAAGTTTAGATTGGATATAAGGAAGAAATTCTTTACTGTAAGGGTGGTGAGGCACTGGAATGGGTTGCCCAAGGAAGTTGTGAATGCTCCATCTCTGGTGGTGTTCATTCAAGGCCAGGTCAGATGAAGCCTTGGGTGACATGGTTTAGTGTGAGGTGTCCCTGCCCATGGCAGGGGGGTTGGAATTTGATGATCTTAAGGTCCTTTCCAACCCTAACTATTCTATGATTCTGTGATTCTGTCAGCATACCTAAGGCCTCCCCCCAATTTTGCTTGTGAAATGTCATACAGCATGATAATGAAAGGGAAAGAAAATAAATAGGAAAAAAAAGGATTAAAATGACATATAGCCAAAATAAAATTCCATACATCATTACCAGTTTTCTCTCTCCTCTATTTATTCAGGGAGTCTGACAGAATATAAAAACTTAAGGAAGATAATAATTATGGAATAAGTTAAGGCTATTAAATTGAGTTCATTTCCTTTCTGAGGCTTCCTATTGGATGTCTGCAAGTATTTTCCATGGGAGAATTAATGAAAGTCATTGTAGAATCATTTTTTCCCAGTGGGTTTGTGTTATGATGGGGGAACTGACCTGACTCTTGTCTTACCATATTTGAGGATAGATTCCAGGTGACTATCTCAAAGTTGCTGAAAATGAGGCATTTATATCATATCATTAGGTACAGCACAGCTGCAGTGGTAGCAATTACTTCCCTGAATAGGCAAATGTATCCCAACTTGTCTTTGATGTACAACCATCACTGTGTAAAATAAATCAGATGTATAGTTTGAAAGCTTTTGAGTCTGCATGGAATAGCAAATAATTTCTCCAATGAAACAGAGCTAAGCTATATTATGCCTGTTAGTGTGGTTTGGTAAACTTCATCCAATTAATTTTTCATGGGATGCCTAGGAGGGATTGGAGCTAGCAGGCAAGATTTTTTTTATTGCTGCTGGGTTTTGATTTTAAGAGTGGTCAGCTTTTGCAACATAGAGGAATTTGTATGTAAGTATTTTTCTCTAGAGGAATAAGATGATTCCAAAATGTCACATCCTTCTAGGTCTAACCCCTAACACCTGCCCCTTGGACTTCTTACAGTGTTTGTGAGAAGCATCCTGATTACTGAATACACGGATACAGTGATTTACACAATCACTGCTTTTGCCCATGCCTGAATGTCGTGGTTTAAGCCCAGGCCGTAAATCAGAACCACGCAGTCTACTTCCCCCCCCCCACCTTTCTTCCCTCCGCTCCTGGAGGGATGGGGAGGAGAATCGAAAGAATGCAACTCCCACAGGTTGAGATAAGAACAGTTTAATAACTAAGGTATAACACAAATCACTACTGCTGCCACCAATAATAATAATGATAAGAGAAATAACAAGGAAGAGAATACAACCGCTCACCAACCGATACCTTGCCCCCACCCAGCAGTGGCCTAGCCCTTCCGGGAACTCTCAGTTCTACATCCTGGGCATGACGTGCTGTGGTATGGAATACCTCTTTGGCTAGTTTGGGTCAGGTGTCCTGTCCCTGCTTCCTCCCAGCTTCTCCTCCTCCCTGGCAGAGCATGAGACTCACAAAGTCCTTGGTCAGTCTAAACATCTGTGTTACCAGCTCTGTTCCCAGGCTGAAAGTCAAAAACACAGTGCTGCAACAGCTACTAAGAAGGAGAAAAAATGACTGCTGCTGCTGAACCCAGGACAGTATCCACCCCTTATTCCATACCATTCATGTCACGCTCAGATCCCACATTTTCAATATAGCATCACTTTCATCTCAGTGCACTCTTATCTTAGTGCACGGACCAATCCCTATAAAGCTGCTGAGTCCATTTGGTCCATGATGGTGGGCTCCATCCCTTGTAACAGTCTTTCAGAGCAGGAGAGGCCCATTGCAAAGTCCACCCCTCGATCATGAGTCCATCTCTATGTTGCATCTCTGCCCTGATGGCCTGAAGTGTCACGGGCCCATGAGGCTCAAAATAATTCACCCTCCCCTGCAGCAGTCTCTGCAACTTGTCGTCGGGGACTCCACACAGCTGCCTTCCATCTCCAACGCTTCCAAAGCACTGGAGGGGCCCAGGGGATTAGATCCTCGCCCATACTGTCCCACACACCATGACACTCATGGCTGTCCAGCCTTGGGGAAAACCTCTCGGTCCCCCTGTATTGTCTAAACCCAGACAAGACCCAAACCTGACTCTGCTTAACTCTCGGGATCAGACAAAATGGCCGTGGGTAAAACACACTCTGTGTGTGTGCCAACATGGTGATCCCCATCACAATCAGCAGGCAGGTCCCAAGGGTACCCAAAGGCCATTCAAAACCTTCAGAACTCTCAAATGATGCTGCTGTACTTGTCACTGGGGCTGTAGCTGCTATGCTTGCCGGCTCTCTCACCAACAGCTTCCCTTTTTCTGAGTCCAGATCTTCCTCCTCCGCCTTGCTGGAAAGTGCTGCGTGGTCTCCTGCATCCTCCTGCGGCTCAGGCTCATGGGGCTCGGCAGACGGCTGCTGGGGGATGCTCTCGGCCGCCATGGGGCTGCGCTCGGCTGTGGGGCTCGGCTCCTCCGCCGCCTCCTCCCGCTGCTCAGCAGCCGCCTCCTTCCCAGCCTCCGACCCCGCTCCCGCCACCGCTTGGTCCCCGGGGCCGCTCCCCCAGGCTGCTTCGGCCGCTGCCGGCTCCCGAGGCCGCTCCCCCTCAGCTCCCCGCAGCCTCATGAAAATGGAGGCGAGGCCGAGGGCTAGGACGGTGAAGAGCAGCGGGACGGCCAGGTACAAGTCCACGGCCAGGTCCATCCCGCCCTGCTGCCGGAGCCCGCCCGCGTTACAAGCCATTACCATAAAGTACAATGAAACAAGAACTTTACCCCAAGGCCCACACTTGATAAACACTAACACAGCAAATACCGGCTCTAAGTAAGCTACAGCATACTGAAACTGTGACATCAAGAGAAACAACTTTGAGAGCCAATAAATCAGCATTGTGCCTCGGTCAGATCTGTTGTTATCTCAACCCTTCAAGCCCCACGTTGGGCGCCAAAAAGAACTGTCGTGGTTTAAGCCCAGGCCGTAAATCAGAACCACGAAGTCCACTTCCCCCCCCACCTTTCTTCCCTCCGCTCCTGGAGGGACGGGGAGGAGAATCGAAAGAATGCAACTCCCACGGGTTGAGATAAGAACACTTTAGTAACTAAGGTATAACACAAATCACTACTGCTACCACCGATAATAATAATGATAAAGCAAATAACAAGGGAAGAGAATACAACCGCTCACCGACCGGTACCTCACCCCCACCCCACAGTGATCCAGCCCTTCCGGGAACTCTCAGTTCTACATCCTGGGCATGATGTGCTGTGGTATGGAATACCTTTTTGGCTAGTTCGGGTCAGGTGTCCTGTCCCTGCTTCCTCCCAGCTTCTCCTCCTCCCTGGCAGAGCATGAGACTCACAAAGTCCTTGGTCAGTCTAAACATCCGTGTTACCAGCTCTGTTCCCAGGCTGAAAGTCAAAAACACAGTGCTGCAACAGCTACTAAGAATGAGAAAAACTGACTGCTGCTGATGAACCCAGGACACTGAAGTCTGCTGATTTAAACAATTTTTCATCTGGAAATAGTTCGAGTTTTGAAATTGTGTCATCACTTCTGTTACTGTGAATGGCTGCCAGTTCTCGTCCTTCATTCCCTGAGAATAGCCTAAGCATCTTGTCAGGCTAAGGGAGAAGGAACAGAGGGAAAATCAAAAGAATATGAAGGTCAGCCCCTTTCTCTGCTACCGGGTTATGTTGGCCACCACAGTAGATTGATGATGAGGCATTGACGTTTTGTCAGAGATTAAAATGGCTTCAAAGATCATGATGGAGGAAGGGCTTGTGCAGCTCTTTTTCACTTTGAGAAAATTTTTTCCTGCACATCCCTTCTTGAGCTCTGCTCTGGTTTTCCACTTACACCTCATCATTTGACTTCTCTGTTTACGATGGGAATGCCTTTTCATCTTGCGGATAATAAAGTGTCATTACAACTAGTATGTGTGACTCTTCTTTTCCTCTTTATCCTGTCTTGTAGTAGAGGAACTTGACACTGGAAAGGAATTGCCAGCCTGGTTCACAACAGGAGACCGTGTAACTGCAATTAAATCCAGTAGTCCAGCTTTGAATTTACCAATGCCAAAAATATCAGAAGGTTGTGCCAGAAACCCTCCAATACGTGCAATAATCAGCACCTCGTTCTTTTCACATATGATTAAAGAGTTTGAAGCCCTTCCAGCATCATGTTGAGTATTAAACTGATACAGCTCTGCAGGTTGCTCCTATTTCTAAAGGAATTCCTGTTCTCTCTGAGTTTCCCAGTATGACTACACAGGGTGTGAAAAGGTTCTCTGTTTTGCCAGTTTTGGAAATTGTAAACAGATTTTAATAGCTTCTACTCATGGTAACACTGATGGTTAGTTTTATAGCCTACTACTGAGGTTTTCCATATTGATAAATACTCCTCTTCCTGGTTCCCTCTGTGTTTTTAATTCTATGTGCGTGTTCTCCTGGAAGCACAAAAGTTGTCATTAAGTGTAAATGGGACCCAGGCATCTTCTGCTTCCCCAGAGTGGTGTCCACAATAGGAAGCTAGCCTCAGCTGTACTACTTATGTGGAAGGTCAGCTAGCACTGCTGCTTGAATGATTATTCCCAGCACATCCATGTCTGCCTGACTGCCCTGCATGCTTTTGTGATATTCACCACCCCCTCCAATTTAGAGTATACAGATTCACAATTTAAATTATATGTGACTTAGAGTTGCTGCTTCTTCATACAGGTTGTTTGCATTTCTGTTCGCCACTGACAAAGCTTGCTATTTTCCTTGGTACAGCATAGCTGGCATTGGCTGTAAAAAGAGGAGGAATTCTTCAGACCAGTGTTAGAATGAGAAACTCCTGCTGTTTCCATTTGAGACTTGTCAGCAATAAAAAGGATTTTGTTTGTTCTCAGTCTTCCACACTGGGGAGATGAAATCCAACAGCAGTTTTAAAGCAGTAGGATTCTTTGAAATAATAAAAAACTATTTCAGGGAGATACTGGGCAGATGTAAATTGTGGGAATGGTATCATAGCATGTTTGTCATTAGAGTATCTGGTTGCTACCTATGCAGAAATACGAGAGAAAAAAAAAAAAATCAGAGTGAAAACACCTTCATGGCAGTTATTTACACTGTTTCTTGCAGCTGATTCAGCAGAACTCCACAGAGAGGTGCTTCAGTCTGCCCAAGCCATGTGCTCATATAAGGCATTTGAGAGATAGCTGTGCTTAGGGTCAAAGATCTAGCTGAGCTTGGTTCCCCATGGGAACACCTCAGGTAAGGGAAATAGGTTTCTACAGCCAAGAGCAAACACAGAATTGAAGCGTCTGCTGCAGCATCTTGGAACGTCTTGAAAACATCTTTAGATGTTACTTCCTGAATATTTAGGCACCTGTTGGTCAAGTAGACTCTTAGCGTGGTTCAACAGCAAGGCTGAAACTTGAACCTCTGAGATACTGCTAAGGAGCAACTCTGAACAGATATCTCATCTAAAAGGACACTGATATCATACTTTGCCTAGCATGAATCAGGAAAGAAGCAGAAGAAGTAAAACACAGGTCCTAGGAATACCATGAATTAGAAGAAAAGCAGAGATTGGTAGAATTGATAGAAGAGAGGGGATTTAACAAGATTAAAAATAACAGGTGAAATCTTGATGCTTCCAGGTTAGAGTTAAAATTTTCCATTGCCACTGCTGGGATGAGCATTTTGACAGCTGTATTTTGAAAATAAGCAGCTCTTGTTTCCTAAGCTTGTCAACCTGAGACTGTGATTTCAGGATGAAGCAGAGACCTGAATTAACTAAAATGAGAATTTGAAGTTGACTACATAAAGCACTTGCGTGGATCCTCCCTCCTCAGAATTAGACCTTTTTAATTACATTAAATAGGATTGCCTTAGGTGCCCTTTAATTTTGGTTGCATAGGGTCTTAATGTGTTTAAACTAATCCACTTGCAGTGTATGTGGGCTAACTGTCCTGATTATCATTGTGTAACCAGTCCTTGTATTCTAAGTAGCAGGGTGATATTCTGGCAAATGGTGGACAGAAGAACTTGGTTCTCTAGATATTACCAGTAAATAAATAGTAGCCAGGACATCTTCATTTACATAATAGTGCATGCTTTAGATGAGGAGAATATATATATATGCATGTTTCTGTGGGACAGAAGAGAATTAGCATGGGGAAAATATTGGTCAATTGGGGTATCTGTTTAGTGCAAAACATATTTAAAAAGAGCTTAAAAATTAAAATGTGTTTGTGATGCTTTTGCAAACCTGTATGTTGTTGCTGCCTTTGGCAACTCAGATTGATTTGTGATTGCAACTGGAAGGTTTTCAGACACAAATATGCACTGCAGTGATCACATGCTGCCAGGGCAGAAGGAAATAATAAATCCACTTTATGTATTCAGAATATGTCAGCATGTAAAAATATGCTATCTAAAATACAGGCCAAAAGAAACAGTAAAAAAATGAAATATTCTGAAGTAACAGCAGGGATTTTACAAAACATCTGAGCTGGGGTGACATTTCACCTGTCAGCATCCCATTCCCAAAGTGGTATACGGTGAGGACAGGGCCAGGACACAGCACAGTTGTTCAAACTGTTGCTGAGTTTTCCTAATTTCTGAAAAATGGCTACCAGAAGATTTAGCTGTGCTTTCAGATCTCTGTGCCAAGCTTGGATTCCCAGTAAGGTAGAGTAACTAAGTTTTATGCTTCTCTAGCTGACTATGAAAAAATGATTCTCAAAGAGAAATAACACAATGTTATTGTTAAGTGATGGATTTTATGTGATCCAACTTAAGAAAGCTATCATTTTTAGAGTACCAGTGACTGGTACCCAACATGTTGGTTTTCCTTCATGTGAATCATTCTGGTTAGAAAATAGGATTTTTCTGCTAACTGGAAATTATGTCACTTAACTGTTCAACAGCCTTGTTTTCTTCCTCGTGACCCTAAATGCATCCTCTCTTGTCAGTAGGAGGTATTCAGCGCCGTGGGTGTTCTCATTACCACTTGACATTTTGCTGTTTGGTTTTCTTCCTGTTGCTATTTAATTATTTGAATTCTTTCATCACCAGTCCCAGACGCCATTTAGCAAACAATGTACTATTAGTGCTACTTAACAATATCGACATAGCCACTAGGAAAAGAGTTTAATTTCCAAACAGTGCTACAGCATCCCACCTTGCCATCTGCTCCTGCCATGTCCCTCACCATTGTGTTTCCCAGTTAACCCTTTGCTCTGGCCCTTTCGTCCAGTGCTCTTGGGGAGGGTGGCACAGGCTCTGCACAGCTTTGACAGAACTAGAAAAGTTCTCTGAGGCTAAAGCAGACTGCAAGGCACTGTAATGGCAGTGACATGGGTGAAGGATTTGGCTGATGTAAATTGGTGTATATTTGTTTTGTAGAGGCATGGACAAATAGATCAAGCACAGAAAGCATGGTAGGCTTTCTGTCTTCAGAAAGAAGACAGGCCTGTTTATGACAGGCACTTCACAACTCCCACTAGTGTTGGATCTGGATGTCTCATAGCCTTTAATATAATATCTCAAATAAGACTGCAGAGGGAATATACTGTACCTTTTTAGAGAACAGAGACATCAAGACTGATGGTTAGATTCATCTTACAGAAGTTAATCTACCTAAAAGATAGATTGCCAGTTGATATTAATAATCTGTGCTTCCCCTTCTCCAGTGAAGAGATGATCTCCCAAGGATGATTTATGTGACTCTAATCACGGGGCCACCCTGACTGTTAAGTGGCAGTAAGAGGCCAGACTGAAAAGGATGCTCAGCTTTAGATGAGCTTGGGTAGAGGCTGGAGAAGTTCAAGGTAGCAAAATACTTTGAGAGTTATTAAATCTATAGCAATAGCATCTGGCTTATGAATTTCCTAAAGTGAAAACAGTCGGAGGCTGTGAGTTGCTAAGGTATAGTATCAGACATGCTTGTCCTGGTGTTCTCTTCTTTCTCAAGCATCTGTTCACGGCCACTGCTGGAGCCAACACACAGGGGAGATGGACTTTCTGTCTTACACTACATGGCCATTCCTGTGCTCTTACGTGAGGCCATTTTAGCAGTGAGAAGTGGGAAATATGTGTTTACTAAGAAATGATTTCTGCAAACGAGAAGTTGGCAGTAAGGTTTATTTCCAGATCTGAGGTGAAGTGCTACTGACCTACAAACAGAAAAGCTGAAAATCAGTTTTACATAAAGAGTGCATGCCAAGTGCTGAGTGTCAGAGCTTTATATTGGTCACGGCAACCCTTTTGGAGACTCAGATGAGCTGTTTCACCATGTGTTCCCCTCAGATGGTGCAAACAGCTTGTTTGAGCCTTAGATGGTATGAGGAGATTCAGATGTGACATAATTTGCACTTTGGTGTGTAGCTGTGCTGCTACACAAATGCTCCCTTCCTCTGTGACAGCATCAAGTCTAACAGGGTAGAAGCTTGTCACTTCAAATAACTCTCTGAGAGCACAGAATGTGTGGCCCAAAAACCCGGTATCACTCACAACAGTGCACACAACCTCCCACTGTCTTGGGCACATGCACATGCATGTGTACTTCTCTATTTTGGATATTTCCTCCAGTTGAAAGATTTTGCAGAACTGACAATCCTAAATGCTGATACCCTTCATGTGTTTTGCTAAGTAGCCAAGCAACCTCACTTTGAGTATTTTGCTGCCAGTTTGGTAAATGTATGCCTGTCATTTATTGCAAAGATCTTTAACTAGTGTCTACAGAGCTGTTAATGGCAGCAACACTGTGTAAATACACTTTCTGTTTGAAGTCAGAATTGCCTTTTATGGCAATCTCTACATAAAAAGAAATCCCAATTAAACTGTGCAGTGTTCTCCTTATCAAATTGCAAGACATAAAAAAGGCTGGTGGAATTAGATTCAAAACATCAGGCTGGGCTGCTTCTGAAATGGAAGCTTTTGCTCTCTTTAAAGCATATTCTGTGTGGAATCTGGCAGCAAAAAAATTTGGATGCAGGGAGAATATATCAAACTTTACTTTTGAAATTTTCTGTTTGGTTTCTTGCAAACTGCTTTTGTCTAATCATACTTGATTTCACAGATAATTTTATTTAATGTGGATTAAGTAGTATCACATACCTGTTGTGGTCTTACATCGCTCTCTGTTTAATTTTGAATGTGACATGATATTTTCTAGTACAACTAAAACTTGTTCAGCAGTCAGCTTTGAGAGTGTTTTTCATAGCTGTGTAATATGTTATAGATAACAAGCAAAAATAGTACTTTATTCTCAAGCTTTTAAAATTCCTTACTCTAATTTGTAGTTTACAGCAACCACTGTTGTGAGGAGAGGTGATTTATCCTTGAATCCTGCTCTGTTCAGCAGCTTCCCTAGCACAGCTGCACTCAGCTGGGAGGGGGTATAGTTTAGTACCAAAGGGAGAGGTTACTGGAAGAGTCAAAATGTAGTGCGATAGGGTGTTAAGAGAAATTGATTTTTCAGTTTCCCGTGAGTATTGGACATGGTAATTTAGGGCTGATGGTATAGCAGTCTTCTGTGATGTGACTGAATGAAGGCAAGGCTGGTTCCTGTTACTCATAGGCCATGGTGATTTCAACACTCCTGTTGAGGTTATAATAGTGTTACTACTAGTATAAAGCAGGAAGGATTTTTATTTTGTTACAGAGCCAGAGGGTTTCAACTGTAGAAGAAATCCCTATTGAGAAAAATTAAAATTAATAACGCCAAGAAACCAAACCTGCTTCTTTCTAAATGTATATCATTATTATATCAAGGCTGACTTGGAGCCTTCATGCTCTTATGTACATTCCATGTATACATAGGTTTTCTGCAATAATATTGATTCTAACAGAAATGGAAAAAATACTGTAAAGTGTGTGTCTGTAGTATTTCTGACAGGTTAGCACCAAGTACCATGAAATCTCAGTAATTTTGCAGGTTTGCTAGTGGATAGCCTTTTGTAATGACTTTGAGACAAAGCAAATACAGATATTAGCCTTCAGTCTAATTTTGCCATATCTTTCTTCACAGCTTCCTGTTATGGGAGGAGCCTTTATGGACTCACCCAACGAGGACTTTAGTACAGAGTACTCCTTGTTTAACTCATCAGCCAACGTCCATGCGGCTTCTTCCATGCAGAATCCACCAGAAGAGACATCCCGTTCTTCAAATGATGCCATATTGTTATGGATTGCAATAATAGCAACAATTGGAAATATTGTGGTTGTTGGAGTGGTGTATGCCTTCACCTTCTAGATGACTGTCACTGCAAACCCTGGAAGAAAGGATAACTGCAACAGTATTTGTCATGTGTATGTGTGTATATATACATATATATCTATATAAATACATATAGGTAGGGACATTGTTGGTTAAGTGCAGCTGCAGTCATGGAAATGAAATGCAAGTTAATCATCTTGAATCTTGATGGCAGAAAGTTTGGATGCAATTGCAAGTTGTGTGGAGGTGAGAGCTTTCACTGAGAACAGAGCCAATATCAGCTTTGTGTAGAAATGTAATGAGAGGCCAACATACATACAAAGTGACATTTATAGAGACAAGTGCTTATTTTCTACTATTTAGATTTTTTCAGCAGTTCTGCTGCATTTTGTCAGCTTTTTTGTGCAGTTTTTATTGTAGTATAATGCTGTATGACATTGTTCTATGTCATGTTTGCTGGACATCTTGGTTTTCCAGGTGGACTAAATGGCTGGCATTGGCACAGTTCTGAGGAATCACGTGTTCATCGTGTGTGTTTGGCATGTGCATACACTGCTAGGCTGTGTTCAAGTTTCATGAGTCTGAAACCTATGACAGGCAGATGTGTGCTATCTAACACTTGCCTTCCACTGTCAGTTGCTAGATCTGAAAATATAGGAATGCTAAACCTGTCTGCTATTTATGGGAGTAGACACAGCTATTGCAAGGTGTGGCTGGTCTGCAGACCTGCTGCGCTCCGGAGGAGCAAGTGTTAAACAGCAGTATAAGCTGCCATTTCTGTTTGGAGGTACTGGATTGCAGTGGTTCATAGATGTGTCTCTCCCAGGAAACAGAGGCCAAATACCATGCTTTTCAGATCATTTCACTGTAATCCAGGTTTGTTACAACAGCCGTGTATTTTCATAAGCTTATTGGTGTATCAAAAGAATATGGGGAAACTGCAAAGCCTAATTAATAGTGCAAGATATCTATGAGAAAAATAGAATTGAAAGAAAGATTTGACATTTCTATGCTCACAACGGGGTGAGCGCAAGAGCCAGGTATGTCCTGGGATTGAAACAGCACGAAAAAGGTAGTAAGTGACAGATATGCAAGTGCTTATATTTCAGTATTAAGATGTCTTTATATTTCAATATTAAGATGTCTCTGTGTACTGATGAGGCTTCTGCAAGTGATTTTTACATAGCCTGCTTTAGGTAACAACTCCAATTATCACTTGGATTTGTTCTGTTGGGGGACAACATTTTCACTGTATTGTTCCCACAAGCAGTTCCTTTTCAAGAGCTGTATCTTTTCAAAACAAGTTGTAGCCTTCCTTGCTTCAGAGGTTATAAAATCCTGAGGGAAGAAGAAAATAATCACCTCTGTAGGAGATCTGCCTCTTCCCTCTTAAAAAAAATAAACACAAATACATAAAACATCTGCACTTTGAGAGCAGCAGACAAATTCTTCATCTATGTCTGCATGTACAGGTTTTCTGTCATATACAGCTACTACCCAGAAATTCCAGAAAGCTGTTTCTGCAGGCACAGAGACTATTTTTGACACTTGCCTGCCACAGAGCTTGAGGCTGAACTAAGAGCTGCTGAATGTGGAGAGAGGGTTGGATTTTCTTCTTTTCTCTTTAAACCCATTTTCCTGCAGGGCTGGTGGACAGTTACTTGAATCAAAGCAGCATGCCCCAAATCAGTATTTATAACCACTCATCACTATGTATATTGTTTTTCCACCCTATAAACTGGCCTTTAAAGTTGGCAAGATGCAAACAGAGCTGGGGGGAGCAGAGACAAAAGAAACTAAGTAATTTTGAGGATGAGAAAAACAGTGACAGCTCACTTGAGGAACTGAGTTTCTGTGTGTGTAGTTATTTCCTTGTTTGGAGGCAGGATTTTGTGAAGATGGCTGAGGACAGGTAAGATCTGTGCTAGGAAAAAGTATGAGAAGCCCAGTTCTGGAAGAATAGTGAGGCAGAAAGCATATTCTGTCTAATAAAATTGCTGCTGTATTAAGAATGATACAAAAATTCTCACTGTCCTAAAATAGCTATTTGTTCCTTCATAGGCAGAGGATAATAAAAACCAGGGAGCTTCATGAACTGTGTACTTTTCCCATTCTTACCCTCCTGTTTACGATTGCCGAGAGAAGTTTGCAATGCAGAATTGAGCAGGACAGTGTCTGGGTATGAACATGTAGGACTCATGGAAACACTGCTTAATGTAATGTACTGTCCCCAGCCATGTTCTAATATTCTATTAACTTCATAATTGTATCACTTACTTAGGGATTTTTCTTCAGTACATCTGTAATTAGGCCAGACCTTGCAAGCACTGTTTTTGCATGAAGAGCAAAACATTTCCACCTTGATTAAAACCAGTTTAACACTTAGGTATTTGCCAAATGGGGGTTATTCTTCTGCTTAATGAATTTTCCAGAAGAGTGTTTTGTTTAAGTTTCCTATAATAATATTATTGCAATTAACAGTGTTTGCATCTCTCTCCCAGACTGCTGGACTAAATTCTTCACCCATGAAGTGTGAGAGTGGGAACAGCAAAGAGACACTCCTCTCTGCTCATGAAACCGAGTGACACTTTTGTGTTGCTTTTCCAAAAGAAAGCGCCCTACTTTCATATGGAATTGATGTAGGAGTGTTGGAAAACAATTAATTTTTCCTCCCACATCCAGATGATTGTCATATATGTTTTCATTGTTAGAGGCCGAATTGTCAAGAAGGGCCAGACAAAACTTTAATTAAAGTAATAGGTTTGACAGGTTGGCATAACCAACTGGGTACAGGCAGCAAGTGCAAGCATTTTTTTGTCATAGTTAAACTGCACACTAATTGTGTGGCTTTTCCATTGGAAAAACAATTAGTTTTAGGATGCAGGGACAAGGATACTGCCTTTAGATCTCTAGATCGCACTGGGCAGAGCTGATTCAAATTCTGATCTACTTTGATATTTATGATAAGCATGTTATATTTTTGGATATCGTGTTCTGGCACCATCCATTACAACCACTTCCATCTTCTGGGAGTCTAGGGAAGGTTTGAATTAAACCACTAAAAAAGGGGACTCTTCCATCATTAAATTCAAAGAAGCCACAGAGGGAAACAGAAAAGTAGATGAATGGTGGATGTGTCATAGGTATGGTCCTGTGAAATGTGTTACCACTTCTTTATGCGGGTATATGTTATACCCTGAACTGTCAGCACAGCTTAACTTACAGCACTGTAGCTTCTCCTTTCCTTGGAGCCAGGCAGTTGGATAACTGCTGTCACTCACTGTGGGGTGACGAGAGTGCCCAACTGCTTTCCTCAGAGCTGTTAACTGTAGCTCTTCAGTAAAGGCAGAAGAGGGCTTTGTGCTTTGCTGAGCCCTTCGTGTATCAGCATGAGAGCAGGATTCTGTTTGTGGAAGATCCGTGTTTTGAATGTAAGCATCTAGCTCAGATGGCAATTGCAAGATCTTAATTGGAGTTTGTTCAGTGGCAGACAAAACAAACAACTTTCTATATGCAGTGTTAGCCCTCTAGTTCTGTTGTGATCTTCCTTGTACAAACAGAAGAAATAGTGTATGTGCTTTGCAAAGTTATTAATGAGCCATGGGAAGCAGAGAGACAAACTGGGTGGCCTAACAAGTCTCTTCTAGCCATGGCAACTAATTATCAACCAGATAAAATTATCAACCTTTCTCTAAAGATTTTTTTTTTGCTCTAAGCAGCCAGAAGCAGCTGTACAGCCACCACAGCAGAGTCTAAAGGCTGCACAACTATAAAGGTGGGTACAAAGGCACATTAGATAGGAGAACTGAGTGGGGAAACCCACACAGCTGCTGCTGTTATATTGTTATCTGTTGGGCTAGGAGGCTGTGCTTGTCCACAGCATTAACATCCTCCAAAATTAAAATGAGGGAGGGGGATGTATTTCCGTGTCAACACATCTGCAACACTAAAAAACAGATTTTGAAAGTGATGCACTGACAGTAATAGAGAGACTCGTCTGCTATAAATAATTTATTTGGCCATTTGAGTGTGCAAGTGAGGTGATGGATACCTCAGAAGTAATGAGATTCCCCCTCTCCAAAATCCTTATCCTATACATTCATTTGAACATTAAGGGAAAATACGCCTTTGTGTCTGTGAGCAGAGAAAACCCAGGAGCTGAAGGTTGTTATGTATTTTGTCTAGACTAGAGGCTTTCATTTTGCTATTCTCAAACAATTCCAGTTGTTAATATCCTCTTCCCATTTCTCTGCAGGCTGCTGAGAGTTATTAATTTCATGTAGCTCTGTCCTTTTATCTGATGTAATTTTACTGGATTTCCTGTGGCTAATCACAGGGCAGAATCTGGAAAATTACTCTTTTTAAGGATGATTTCTATTGTTGAGATATTTAGACCAAAAATCAGAATCCCAGATCAAAATGCTTCTGTTCTTTTGGAACATTCAGAGCTCTGGAGAATTGGATTTCATCTGTTTAATGCATAGAGAGGAAAAGGGTGATCAGGTCCCTGGTGATAATGTCGCACATCAGGGTTCTGACAGGCAGAGATAAGCACTTCATTACCTCCTGCTCTGTCCCTCTGACTCCTGTGGGCTCCCTGGACCCACAGCCTGAGCTAAGTTTAAGTGAACTAATCATCAGGTACAGCATGTACCTCCTCATCTTACAGCTTGCTAATCCTCAAGGAAACAAATGCATTTATTCCATTTGCACAAGAAGAACCAGAGATCAATATTCTGTTAGGTGTATTGTTATTGGTACATTGATCAGCCACCATAAGGTAAAAATAGGGATGGTTTAACATGCAGTTAGCCCTTTGCTCCTAATCTGGGAACATCCTAAAGAAGTCAAAGCATCCTTGAGACCTTAAAGTCTCCTACTGCCATTAATCTGATGCTAACTTTTTGTGCTTCCTCATACAGACCCTTTTGTCTTTTACCTTGTTTTCCAACTCAAAACAAGGAAAATGAAGTCACCCTATGCTCTTCTCTGGATGCATAGGGAATGTGGCCGTGAAGCTGGGTAACTGTACTGTCAGTATCTATACAAACCAAAGCTACTTTTTAGAAATTGAGATTCTATAAATATACTGCACTGTTCTGCCATCAGCATGTACTGAGCTTTTCTCAACCCAAAGTACTTCGTTATTTTTATCAAATCAGAATCAGTGGTAATGCACTTGGAGTAAGGCAAGGGGAGTGGAAGTGAGCACTAGGAAGAATACAAAAGCTCCACATGAATAATTGTAGGGTCAAGGCCATTAAACACTAGCCTATTCAGTAAAGAAAAACAACCACAATGTACTAAACAATTTCAAATCTAGACACACCTGTAATTCTCAAATTCACAGCCAAGCTGCTATAGCCAGATTGAGCATTTTTAAATCTCATTGTGACCAAAAGGAAGTGCATTTCTTGGCCAGATCAGAGAATGCTGAACAGCCTCCCTCACAGTCCCTGATTGGTCTAGTATTGTTTTTGGAGCTTCCTGATCTGCGGTCCATTAAGGTATTGTCACATTTCCTGTGGAGTTCAGTCCCCTTAGTGAGCAAATAAGATTGAACTGTTTACAGATCTACACCTAAAACTCTTCTCAGTTGCTGCCTGCATAAGGATGATCAAAGTTCCTGAGCCTGCAACTTGCTCCATCCAGAGGGACCTTTGCCTCCCTCTGGAGTCAGCTGGATTGATAACACATCTGCACTTCTGCTTAAGTGGATCAACTTGAAAGACTAGCTCTGGGTTGCTGGGGGTTTATTTTAGATCTATCTAAAGATGTCCATAATTTCCTAATGAAAAGCAAGCAAGCTGAAAGCTGTATTTTTTTAAATGAGAAGGTAATAAAAACCAAGTCTGACTATTTTGATAGATATGCTGGAAGGGTATATAATGTAGCAAACATTTGCACTATTTTTTCTACTGTCTAAGCACCTAACCTGAGAAATATTTATTCTTTCTCTAACAAAGACCTCTTTCAGTTCTGAAGTTACAATGTGAAAGGAGTGGAGTGCAAAGCCTCAGTGAAATTTTAAACTAATGTCAATAAATCTAGTAGCTGGCTTTGTGAGGTAGCCTATAAGATTTGTTTTTCAGTTATCTCAAATATTGCCTAATTGCTAGAGGGGGTTTTGTTAGGTTGGGTTTGGGGTTGGTTGTTTTTTTTTTTCCAAAATAAGCTAAATAGTGACACTTCTGGAAGCATCTGTACTTCGCACAAAATCACAGTCATGTGGTCATATGGAAATTACATCCTTCAGCTCATGTAAACAGCTTTACAGGAGCCCTTTAGTATGCACTGGTATTTTTTTCTTAATAATCCTTGACAATTTAATTCTCATATCCTTTCTCTCTGCTACCGTTCTGTACACCAACAGGGCTTCTCTGTATTGTTTCTGTAATATATGAGTTGATTTAAAGAAAAACCTTTACTCTTGTAATCCTAGTTCTTGAAATGTGGATCTCTGTCTGTAAAGAGAAAAACAACTTTAAAAATGTCCTCTGTTTTCTCTAAATTTACTGTAATCCTCAAGTTTAGTTAATGGAAGTGTATTCTTTTAAGCTCCTGTTCTATTATTTTCCAGTTACTGACTACTTTCACTATCTGTGTACTTAGTACTGGTTCATTCTTTTACTATGGTGAAAATGACAAGTTTTGTTAATATCAGTTGAAAGTTGTGGTTTTGGATAAAGTTCTTAAAATTGATGGCAGAGTGTGATTTTTCATTTTATTCAGTTTACCTGAGAGTATTTAGAAGTCTGTAATTGCAGTTGATATAATGACACTAATAATTAGTTGCAATTTACAGATCTGTGTGATTTTTCAGCCTAGGAAGCCATCTCTATTGCATATATGGAAGAAACAAAACACTGCGGCTGTTTCTGTAGAAATGGGTTCATCTGCTCTCAGAGTCCAGGCAGTACCTCAACATAGCTTGGAGCCAAAAAAAGATGTCTCAATTTCTTCACACATAAGCTCAGAAACCCTTATACCATGAGCCCTTATGTCATTGCCCTCTCCCAGTTCTCTCTTAAGTTTAGCACGAGTGTCCTGTCCCACAAGTGTAATGTGGATGTTTTTGTGACTGTGGCCCCAAACTCCTGTCCTAGGGCAGCCATGCCAAGGGCTTTTGGGGAGTAAAGGGAGGAGTCAAGCTTACCTGTAGGATGTTCAACAAGCTGTATAAAGACAAATAGTGGCAAAAGGAAGAAAAGAATACATTTGGTTTTTCAAATGCCATAGATTATCACATGCCATATGACTCTCCAAAAGGGATCCAGTGAGGCATGTGCATTCAGATCTACTGAAGGAACAACAAAAAGACATGCTAAGTGACCTTTTAAGCACAGTTTTAAATGAAAATTTAACTTACCTTTGAATGAAGCAAACTCAGATCATCACAAAGATGCACACGCCAATCCTGGCAGCAAGTCTGACAAAAATTCATTAAAAATTAAACTCAGAGACATGTTTTCTTTTAGTCCCAGTCTAACACATAACATATTCCAGAGTTTAATCATCATCATGTAAGGCAGTGCAATTGCTACACTACAGCAAAACTACTTATAATTCACTTCTCCATTGCAGTTATGGAATCTTACAGATCTCGGTTCCATTCATTTCTAAATTCTGCACAGTAATTAAAAATGAGAAAAATTGAGAAATAGAAGGTATGTTCTGTTGAATAGTCTTTTAAAGATTTAGCTGTGTTTTGTTGTGAGGCTAATAAAACCAACTGAAATTGTTGACACTGTCTTCTTGCACAGTATTATTTATATAAGCAAACTGGATGCTAATATCTGCTAATGTAAGTTGTTTTGTAGTGAGACCAACAAAAAACATCAGTCTTTTAGCCCAAGAGAGCCTGTCCACTATAGCATTTCAACTGACATATTTGGATTTGCCTAATGCTACATTACAGTTTTGTTTAGGATAAAGCAAAATTAATTCAAATATTTTGGAATGACTGAGCGTGCACACATCTGGTACAGGAGTTGATGAAGTACCCTGTAACCAGGCTGCTATCCCTTTCATTGCTTGCTGTGGTACCAGAAATATTGGAATCAAAGAGGAGCTTGCCTTTTGCTTTGAATTCTTATGACATGCTGCAGTGTTTCGGAAAGGCAGCAAGCCAAGAACACCACACTATCAAAGTGCCAGCTCACATGCAGTGCAGGTACCGGCACTGAGACTTGGCCCTACCACAGAGGTCACCCTAATGCCAGGTAAGCCCACTTGCCTGTTCTCCTGCACCTGCCAGCAGGAGTCAATTAATGCTGTTCCCTGTAAAAGTTTGAGCTAATTAATGCTGTTTCTTGTAAAGGCTTTATTTTGACCTTAGCAAATCACCCACAAAGTTTGTATTACAGTTTATAAAGATGCACCTTACAATTCTGAATACACAAGATCAGCTGACTCTCATATTTGCATTACATATTCAGATAATCATTGCTCATTAGAGGCAAGAAAGATGATGCTTTTATGAAGGTATTTTTCTTGTCATTTTAAGTTACAAGGCTTTATGCCTGCAGATGTTTAGTTGGATACAGAAGCAAGGTTTAGCAGTCTGTGAATTTCCCTAGTGACTCCTTAAAGGACAGGTAAAGCAATTTATTACTTCTTGGTCCTCCAGTATAGGAAACAATTTTAAACAGATAATTTTATTTTCTCAGCAGCTCAGCTCTTCTTCCAATCACCTGGGTGCCTTTATTTATTTATCTATCTATCTATCTATCTATCTAATCTAGTACTTATAAAGTACTTATTTCCTTCACCTTGTAAATCGAAAGACCCATTAATTCCTTTGAAAGCCTCATGTTTTTGGGCTTTTTTTAATACTTTATATGACAACACCGGTTTTTCTTGGCCTAACTAGTTTCTATCCTCTGTGCAACCTTCCCTAATAATTTCTGTTTACTGATTTGATTTTGTTTCAGGTGGGTCCCATCTTCTGAAGTACATCTCTTAACGTCAAATTCAAACTTTGACCTTGTAGCACTTTTTCTTACCTTTCCGTTTTCCTTTATCTTTCAAGAACATGTAGGACCTAATTCTTAAAGTTGTTGTCTCAGTTTCCTCACTTGTGATTGTAAGATACTCTAGATGAAACCTTAATTTTTCCATCTTCCAACTGCAATCTAGAATTTCCATTCTTCAGGCAATTTTTAGGAAAAAAAATCCAAACCCAAAACACCCAAGCAAACATAAAACCTACTGTATTTTGTATATTGTGTATAGTATATATTTTAGAATAGCTTTGTTTAGCTTCAGTTTTACTATAAGATGTTGAGGCCTATGATATGAAAAAAATCAGGTTTTAATGCAGTACAATGTCACAGCATACTTGTTTCATATGATAAAATTGCAATGTAATCTCATCATTGAAGCAACTTTTCAATGCATTGATATGTGATCAGCGTAATGAGTCAAATTACACTAACTTTTTTAACCTATAATCTAGTATCATCTCCTGTGATAAAAACAGTTCATCACATGTTTTAATGCATTCAAGTGCTGGGGTTAAAAAAGTTTTTCCCAGTGAAGCTGATTTAAGTTAGATGAGAGCCACCCTTTATAGCTTGACAAGATTCATTCATGCTTGGTTGGGAAGAGCTGTCTCGGAAACCAGCTGTGTCAAGAACAAATGACTTAGGCGTCTAAAAAGCTCTGCTTCAAACCAACTGACTATTTGATCAGCATAAGAAATCATCACAAGTGCTA
This sequence comes from Psittacula echo, assembly GCF_963264785.1. Taxonomy (NCBI): domain Eukaryota; kingdom Metazoa; phylum Chordata; class Aves; order Psittaciformes; family Psittacidae; genus Psittacula; species Psittacula echo. Next base: position 62,799,369 of record NC_137739.1, read on the forward strand.
AAGAAAACCACAGCAGGACTACTATGATGAGAAACTCTGGTGCTTTCCATGGGATTGTGTGCAGCACAGGTCTGGGAATGAGGGTACTCTGTTGGCTTCTGTGTGGGGCTGCTCAAGGGCTTGCCAGGACAAAGGGTGGGCTGCAACCCTTCAAAGTGGAGTACACACTGCTGACCTGGAAAATTGCTGTAAAGTAACTACTGGTTATAGTTTAAGCCATATTCTCTGTGCAAATAAACAAATTACTCACTACAGGGAAATAGGAAGTGCTTCCTTCAAATCTGCATGGTAAGAGACTTCCAATGTAACACATCCATTGTAACAGGAAAGAACCATGGGAAAGGAGCAAATATTAAATCAAGTGGTGAAGCACTGTTTTATATTTAAAACAAAAACAACAGAGCAAATTTAGAACAGAAGTGAGGATAATGTCTCTCAAATCACTTGACTTCTTCCACTTGACATAATACAAGACAAGGAAAATGCTACCACATCAGAACCAGTGTGCAGGACCATTTCACAGCTGCAAATAAAAAAACCTCAAAACATCTGACATCGAGACAGACTGGGTCTTGTAGCCTGCTGGAAGGGCAGCTCTGCCAAGCTGCTGTCAGTTCTGTGACTCGCATTTCAATGGCAAGAGTGACTTTGGCATGACCCATTACTTATGCTGTGGACACAGTCAATGAACTTTACTTTGCATTCCTCATGCACCTTTCATTTAATGTTGCAAGTTTTTCAAAATACCAAAGACTGAAAAATAGGACCTTATTTTCGTTACCGGCTTAGTATCTTTCATTTGTCTTCTGCCACTTTATTTAGCATACCTACAATAACATTAATTTATTCCTAATGCATTAGGCTCACTCCAGTGTTAAAATTCTGCTGAAAAGCTGCCAGATTTGATATCTCGATTCTCCATCTTGCTGTGAAGAGTTTACAAATTCTATTCAAACCCCTTCTCCCTCTTGTGTGTTTGCCTTTATTTTCAGTTCAAGCACAGGAATCATAAACTTTAGCCTAGCATTTCTCTGTATGAGAATCGCTGTCCAAGTCTCTTCTGAAAGCCCTTCTGGCCAAGCCTTATTTACATTAACTGGCAGAGATATGTAAAAAGTACTTCTGGGCTGAGAAACATGTTACACCCAGAAGAGTCCTGGTCCTCAACCATCCTGACTGGGAACCTTGCTAGAGTTTTTCAAGTTAATTTTTAGCTTGTGTGCTGGGGCATTGCTTGTTTAGGAAGAGTTTGGCATGTGCCAGGAGTATGGTCAGGAATTCGTCCCATCCACCTTCACCCAAAACAGCAGAAGCACTCAAGGCTGACCAGCGATGCAACCTAAGGACTGATTATTACTTTTATCACCTTGACATTTTTACAGGTGAGTATTTTGATAGCATAGATACTGCGATTCAGCTAATGACAGAACCCTTGTGGTTAACAGCTCAGCTTGAACAAAAAAATGCAGTAATTTCTGCATCAGGTCTTGAAACTTGATGCTGAGGTGAGTCAGCTAGAGAATTCCACATACCATACCTGGTCTTACTAGTTACTAGTGTCATTATGATGTTCCTTCTCTCCTGATCAACTAGGAAAGGCATAATCGCTTGACTCTAGATATTTGAAGTTAACTTTTTTGTTTTTTCATGCAAAAAGAAGTCTCACCCTCTCTGCCTACTTTTGGCTTTGAATCTCTCTTCAGCTCAGGGAAGGTGTTTGAAAGTTAACATCAAGTCCACTTGTTACAATAGATAAAAATGGCTAGGAGAGAACATGAAAACCTTTCAATTACTTCTGATGCATAGTCATCAGTTAGAAACCTGCACAGTGTTTACTGGTAAACTTAAAACCATCACAGTAGCTATGTTAATAAACTATGGCTGCAAAGCTCCATATTGGTGCTCTTTGTCTTGCCCTTCCTAAAATGTGTGATTGAATGATAAGTGTAAGACTCAACTTCTCTACTCTCAGCTGAGTGTCCTAACTGCAAAGACACTTGTATGTGCTGTCTTTCATCCAATGAATCTATATTTACTGCCTGAACACTGAAATTGGAGTATGGCAAACAGTATTCTAGAGCTCAGTGAGAGCAGCCTTCAACTCAGAAAAGTGAGTTCACCTCCCCACATGCAGAAGAGAAACCTGAACCTGCTCTCCTCCACATTTGGGTAAGTCCTCTGACCAATGAACATTGGACATTGTCAGGAGGAGAAGGAAGAAGGAAGAATACGGTATCTTAGTCTTTCTGTCTGCTTAAACATGACACTTCCATTGTTAGTTCTGGTGATGCACTGAACCTTACAGATGAAGTCTGTGGTTCATAAAGCATGGGCAGCCTGTTTGCAACCATCAGGAAAGCTATCCTTCATGTAATGTCCCAAAGCAGACCTGAAGAAGCCACAGATGCTTGAGTATATCCCAAGTTAGACAGCTTCTGAGAGAGATTTGAGAAGGTTTTGAGGTTTCTTGTTGTTGGCAGTTTTTTGTTTGTTTGTCTGGGGGTTTTAAGATGGAAACCCTGATGACAGAATTTGCAAGTTTAATCTTTTTATGGAACTATTCCTAAATCATTTGGAAGCCTAAGTCTCATCTATCTGTTTATTGATTTATACACTTAAAATTTATTAAAAATCAGTACAACTACAAAATTGGTTTGGTTTCTGTCACTGTTAGGATATAGCCTTTCTTTTTTTTTCCAGCAAACTATATTGTTTATAACTGTTGATGCATGTTAGCTTTTCAGGATGGAAACCTTTCTAATAATCAGATTCAAGACAATATGTTTTGAAGTAACAGATTTTAGTGTCCATACGGGTTGTTTGATTTAATTGGCTTAGTTCAATTTGTGAGACCATCAGAGGATGACATCATGGTTTCTTTGAGTAAAATTTCAAGGAAGTGAGGGAGCTTTCTGAAAGGAAGCTGTTAAAAAAAATCTTATTCTAACAACAACCAAAGTAATTCTTCTGACTTGTTAGACTGTCATTTACAAATCACCATATAAAACTTGTAGTGTCTGCATCAGTTCAGCTCCTTTAATTCTTAGAAACCACATTTATCTTGGATTTGAGGCATTTATATATATTAAAAACTATTCTTCCCTATGAAGTCAGAGGCAAAAACCTTATCTGCTTGCATGGAAAACCGGCCTCTAAACCTCTATTGCCTAATTTTCCAGATGTGAGAATCTTTGTGTTCCTTTTTTCCCTTGACCTACCAAGTCACCTCAACACACTGTAATACCTAAGAACTATTTTTTTCTATAGTGATTTACTTCCTTTTCTTTCCTATCTTCCTTAAATTATGTCAACATACACAGTGCAAGTGCCTTCCATTCTTCAGATTATTTGACATTGGAAAAGTACATAAGTTTCCCAGGAGAGCTGCAATGTTGAAAAAGGAGATTGAAATATTATTTCTGATGAAAACCATCTCAGATTGCACAACCTAAAATCTAAAGTGATATTTTCCTATCTTGTTTGGCAAACCAGTATCTTTGATAGAGTCATAACTAAAGTATTTACTTTCTTTTCCATCAGTAATGAATACTGTTTAATGTAATACTATAGCCTTGAGACAGCATTAGAGCTCTCTGCTGGAATGCTACATTATCTACTATGAACTAATCGTTATATCACAGTTACAGTCAATGATGTGTCTGTCTTTATGATTTACAAAACTAAAATTATTTATGTCCCATCTGTTCATTGCTATATGACGAATTCACAGAGGGCACTCCCCACCTCCCTGCTTGCTTTATCTTAAGTCACATAGGATACAGTCTTGTTAGTTACGTAGAGATGAATCACAAACTTAAAATAGATATTTAAGCAAAAATACAGCCCATTTCTTCTCCTAGATATGTTTTTCATCAAAGTGTATCTTTAAAAAAACACTCCTCCTCAATAAATGGATCTCATTTACAGAAAGGATTCATAAAACTTAAGTGTTGTGAAAGCACTGTTTGGAAGTGGTCTATTTATATAAAAGATAAAGTTAAATAAAGCATCCTTTGGCTTTGGAATCCTTTTAAAAAATCCTCTTAAATATCACTGAAGGTTTATAATATAATCTTGAAACTTTTCTCTCTTGTGCAGTTCAGAAACACATTAGAAAACATTATTTCCTATGGCTTTCTGTGTGTTTTGTTGAGAATCCTTGGAAGCAAAAACATTAAATTTCATTTCCACACTCAAAGTTAACACTAATTTATTAATTACAGCAAATTGAGCAATATTTTCAACAGATCTCCAAGAGATAATCTTACTTATCTTTTCTACACATATTTTAAATTACTCTGCATAGTGCAATACTGGCTTCAGTAGGGTCCTTCTTGATTTAGACCACTTACAGTAAGCTTAGTCAGACCCTTTATTTTTCATATGGCTCAGAAAATGTCCAGTGGATCATCAGTAAGTACTAGAATGGAAGGAAAAGAAAGCAACAATTTCTAGTTGCTCAAGTTATTCTTTAGCAAGCACAAAAGCCAGGGGAAATTGAAAATTCTCCTTCATAGTGTTTCCATGACACCTGTCAATAATTCTATCTGCAGAATGACAATTCAGCTTCCTAGTACTTTTCCTCCTTTCCTGTGGGAGCCTGCATCCCTGAAGGTGACAAGGGGAAATTTCTCTGCATAAGGATATGAAAACTGCTGCTTGGCTGACATATAAATGCCCATTGTCCTTCAATGGCTCCAGACTTTTAAAAGCAATTCACCCCAAGATCAGTGGAAATCTGCTGATGTTAAGCTTCCTGTCACCACTCTGAAACTGCTTTCCCAGTTTCCTGTGGGTGATATCCTCTCTCACTAAGGCATACTTTAGCAATAAAACATTTCCTCTTTCTGGTGTTTCACCTCAAAAGAAATGGCACCTTAGTGGACATCCAGTCTCTGATCAATTATTTTTCCTTTCTTTTTTTAATTTCTAAACTCTATGAAGTGCACTTATCTTGCATCTTCTCTCAGTGAATACACTGGATGTTGTGGATATTGAAAACCATTTTAAAAAAACGAAAACAAAAAGCCAAAATGAAACAAACCAAACAAAAAACCCCAAGCAAACAAAAAAAACAAACCGAAAACCACAAAACCAACCAAAACCAACAAAAAACCCAACAAAAACCAAACTACAACAGCAATAAACTGAAAGAAGGTAGGTTTATATTAGACATTAGGAAGAAATTCTTTACTATGAGGGTTTACTATGGAACAGGTTGCCCAGACAAGTTGTGGCTGCCCCATCCCTGGCAGTGTTCAAGGCCAGGTTGGACGAGGCTTTGAGCAACCTGGTCTACTGTGAGGAGTCCCTGCCCATGGCAGAGGTGATCTTTGAGGTCCTTTCCGACTCAAACCATTCTATGATTTAATGACAAATCTTTTAAAATCAGGACACACACAGGATTCAATCAAACTTGCACAAAGAGCAAAAGCATTTCTCTAATCTCAAGGATATGTCTATGATTCTATGAAGCCTGAAGTCAAGATGTTCCAGTATTACGCATCATTTCATACTCATGGAAGACTAAAATTTCACCACTGTTGAGAAGTCTGAGGTTTTCTGTATATTCCCAAGACTGACGAAAGTGGAATGGAATGCAAGCTTCTTCATATAGGTGTTGACTAAGAAACATGACTAAGCGGAAATATCTTGGTAAATGATCATGAAACAGGCAAAACAGCATTAGGGCAACAAAGGCACATACCACAGCTCAAAATTACCTAAAAATAAATTGTGTCCGCAGCACAACAAATTATCAGCAAGACAGATAGACAAGAAGAGGAAAATCATAATTGTTTCCTCTTGGGTTGGATTTCTGAAAGTAAACAGTCAATCTAGTCCTGGCAGTGTAATGGAAAATAGAATTCAATAGCACAGAGTAAACCCTTGGGAATTATACAATGGCAATGCAGTATTTAGAAGCCTGGCCATATGAGGGAAAGGACTGATGATGACAATTGTTCTCTAAGGCAGTGCTGAAAGCAGACTGAGAGGAAGTTTGGTCTGCTGGGAAGGCAGCAGTCTGGGTGCTGGGAGACCTTGGCCTCCACTGGGTCTCCTGTTTACTTCTGATCTCTGAACCAGACATTGAATCCCCTTATCTACATAATGCTTCCCAAGTGACACCTCTGTCTGGAAGGAGACATAATCAGGATTTTCATCACACTCTAAAACAGAAGAGAAGTGGCAAACAAGTTTTCAAATAACATCGCAAGAAGTTGACATCATGATGTAATAAATAGCTCTAAGAGACCATTCTATGGTGATGGTACAGATCACAGCTATGAAAGTATAAATAAGTCATAACCAGCCACATACCACAGCATAACCTGATCTTATTCTCTGTACTAAACCTGGGCAAGGAGGAAGCAAGAGAACTGCATACCTCAACTGTGTGTCATCTAAAACGTCTCCTCTAGCAGGGAAGTTCTCAGCTGAGCAAATTCAACCATTCTCCAGCATCATCCTCCTCTTTGCAGATAACATAGGCATAAGAAAATACATAGCAATATGACCCTATGCCACAGCCACATTCAGAATCATATTATTTTAGCAACAGGGGTAAAGGGTTTTGTCCCATCGGCATTACCACTTACACCAGCATGGTACAAGCACAGCACATATGTCACAGCCAACTTAAGCCCCAAGATCTGTTGCTGACAAGATGGAACAACAGCATGGATCAGAGAAGGAGTAAATGGGGTAGGGCTCACAGAGAGGAGCAGATGTACTGAACTGCACCAAGTAAAGGGATGGGTCAGCCCTTCCGATGCGCGAGCTAAATTCCTTATGAGGATGGTCACTGATAATACCTATTGTACCTGTTTTGTGCAAGTTTCAGACACCTCTGACCCTCAACTGCATAGGTACGTAATGAAAATGAAAAATAAATTATTAGTTGCTTAGTTTCTCCATTAGAAATTATACTTAAAGGATTCATGAAAAAGAATGTCACTTACAAGTGCTATTCACAGCTAAATATAACTTACTTCAAACACTATAGACAGGAAGTTATTAGGTTAGTGCTGCTGTCGTGGTTTAAGCCCAGGCAGTAAATCAGAACCACGCAGTCCACTTCCCCCCCCACCTTTCTTCCCTCCGCTTCTGGAGGGACGGGGAGGAGAATCGAAAGAATGCAGCTCCCACGGGTTGAGATAAGAACAGTTTAGTAACTAAGGTATAACACAAATCACTACTGCTACCACCAATAATAATAATGATAAAGGAAATAACAAGGAAGAGAATACAACCGCTCACCGACCGGTACCTCGCCCCCACCCCGCAGTGATCCAGCCCTTCCGGGGACTCTCCCTTCTACATCCTGGGCATGACGTGCTGTGGTATGGAATACCTCTTTGGCTAGTTTGGGTCAGGTGTCCTGTCTCTGCTTCCTCCCAGCTTCTCCTCCTCCCTGGCAGAGCATGAGACTCACAAAGTCCTTGCTCAGGGTAAACATTCTGACCAGCAACTGAAAACATCAGCTTTATCAGTATTATCCCCAGGCTGAAAGTCAAAACACAGCACTGCACCAGTAGAAAAAATGACTGCTGCTGCTGAACCCAGGACAGCTGCCTTCTTCTCGCATGCAAAGGATGACCTTCAACTCCTTTCCCTGTGGAGGTGAGGAGGCAGCTATCCTCTTCCTGATATTTTGCTGCCATGTCCAAACTGCTACAGCAGAGCATCGCTGATAGATTGTCACACTCCTGCACCTGCCCCATCACACTGACCAGCATATCACGTCATCTGCTGTAAGTCTCATCCCTATGCCTGCAGAGAGACTGACAAACACTCCTCTCCTGCTATGATACCTTTTTTTCCAGAGAAGGTGCCCTGGGGCCATGTCAGGTTTTGGGGAGACAGGAGGGGAAATCAGTAATTTCCTCTGCTCCCTGTGGGGTGCAATTTATAACCAGATACCAATACTTCCTTTCAGCATGGAGAGCTCTGGACTGCACTGTGCTAAAAGATACCTTAAGTGTTTACTACAGTGATAAATAACTTTCAGGATAGTTGAAAATATGCGCTGGTGAAGTATTAAAACTCATTAAAGAAGGCCACTTTCAGTGAAATAGGTTTTGTACACTTCCGTACAGTTGCCATAAATACCTCATGGCTCCTCAGGTCCTGGACAACACAAGGGGAAGCACATACCTTTCTCACAAACGTACATTCCTTGGTTCACCATGCGATGCAACATCCTTCCTGCTGTGCTGTTTGCAGCAGTGGTTAGAATTTATCCAGTGCTTTTAATCTGAGCAGAAACAATGGCATTGTGTTTGTCTCTCTCATCTCTGGATGTTGTTTATACTTAGCTGGATGTAGAGAATTTTGGCTAGTCCATCTGAATTTCTTCCCCTGCTGCTTTCCAGGCTAATTAATATACCCTGTCCTGTTTACTAGTACTGTTACACACCCCCAGAAACAAGGTGTTGTGGTGATTCACATCAGTTGGTTTGAATTTGGGTGTGGGGGGGGGAGAATCAGTACTTTCTAGGTGGTTATAAAATGGCAGTGGCTACCAAGAGCAGTCGGCACCATATTCTGTGAATTCAGCAAGGCCAATATAGCAGGCAAATGCAACCATGGCATTTAACAATACACAGGAAACTGAAGAAAGCTCGGGTCGTGTCTGTGCACTTCCGATCAGGTGTTCAAAGCTCTCAGCAATTCAATAAAGATATTTTCATCTAAATATTTGAAAGGTCTTCACATCAAGCAAGCTGAGCTGTTGTAAAAACCCGGCCATTTGTCTTGGAGCGCTTGGCAGAAGCATGCAAGGACTATGTACATTTTTGTGTATTTTGACATTTTGACTAATGACATTTTTGTGTATGCAAAAATGCATGTGCCAGGAATTGCTGCAAACACACAAATCAGAATACTTCTGATCTTTTCAGCTTTATAAATGGAAACAGAAATCAGAGTGTGAATCACTATATTAGGCCAAAAGCCTGGTTCCACTGCCAGTGGTTGACGCAAACCAAGCCTGGCTTGCCTCTACTTTTACAGTGAAGCTGTCCTGTGAAGTATTTTTTTCTTGTCTGGAGGCTATGTGGAAAAGACTATAGTTTTCTAAGCAAGAGTATGCAGAAGAGTGGGCTTGTTACTGTCCTAATTTCCTAGGAGAAATTCCTAGGGAAAGAGCTCTCTCTCCAGTGTTAATGAGATGGCCAGTCTTCTGAGTAATTACCCAGATTTGCTTTGTTCTATATTTCCATGAAGGCAAAAGAAGTTTCAGGTGGTGATGCAGTGGAACATGATCTGATTAGCAGTCTGCTCTGGGTCAATAATACACAACTTCATCACAAGTCCCTTATTTTTTCTAGTGCCAATTATGTGTTAAGTGTTCTGCAAACAGCAGAAGAGAAAAAAACCCTCTGGACCCAGCTATACAGAGACAGGGCTTCTTGTTCTCATTTTTCAAATTTAATCACGGATGTTTAGATATACTCTTCTCTAGCAGCTTCTTACCTCCTGCTCACTTTCACAAGAGCCTTTTAAAATTTAAAACATGCTTGAGGCTTCTGATTACTCAGGAATGCTTTAAAGCTCTCCTCAAACTCTGTTGCTCTGCATGTTCCCAGTAATCCTACACGGGCTGTAGTTCTTTATCCTTCCTATTTTCCTTCTCCATTACACGCTTTTCTTCCCAATCTGTCTACATGCATTGCAGAAATAGTCTTTTGCTTTCCAAAATGCGTCACAGTAAAGTACAAAGAACCCCACCAGGATGCTCAGGCTAAACCATTGAAGTGTGATTTCAGGGTGCTTTCAGTCCAGGCAGACACCTTTCAATGTCAAAATTCTCAGCACAAAATATGCACATTTCACAATGTAATAAAGGACAAACTTGAAGTGAACCTGGTTTAGGTTTATCCACATACAAAACAAAATATTTAGCAAAATAAAAAAATGTTGCTGCTGTAAACATTGATTGCAGGAATTGCAAATAAAGAGAAAGAACAACCCCAACTGCTCTAAACAACTCTTAGAAAGAAATTCAAATAAAAAAAATTTACATGGCTTGTGTATAATTATTCTCCCACAGTGTTTAGACTAGATACATTCACGGGGACAGATTTATTTAGAGCTATTTAGTAAGATTATATAGATACAGAATCCAGTTTAGGATCCTTAAACTGTTGAAGTTGGAAAGAATTATCCACACATTTACTTTCTTATTTTTTGCTCTTTAAGCTTACACCATTAGCCACTGCTGTGGATAGAATAAAGGCCTAGACGGACTTCTAATTTGAAGCTGGACACCACTTCTCATGCCTGTGCATGCATTCCCTGAACTGGCTGCTCCTCAGTGCTCACAAGCTATGCCAGCTCTGTGGGCACATAACGCCAGCCCTTGCTTCTCAGGAGACATCAGCAATATGGTCAGGTACTTATATTGCTCCTGGTGTTGGCAAAACTAATTTCACAGTGGTGTGAAAAACCTAGCACATGGAGGCAGTCTAACAGTTCAGTCAGATGATTTTATAAGAGACTGTCCTAATGAAGACAGGCTTATGTCTCAAGATAGAGCACTGTTTATTTTTTCTAGCAGGGTCTCACAGTTGAACTCCATGTCGTAGGCTATTCTTACCGAGATTAACCTCAGCTTTCATCTAATTTATACTGAGCTGCTGACCAATTGCCTCACTGGAGCATTCTGATAGCCAGAGACTGTCAGCCTAGAGGTGTCCTACCTCAAATTTTCTTTACTGCAAATAATACTTACCTGAGTCAAGCCTGAAGAGGCACACCACACTGTGCAGATCCCACAGGTTTTCTGGGGATTTCTGCCACATCCTCCAGGCTTTTTGTTTTCACAGACACAGCAACTTGCATGGGAAATTATCAAAGTATTTTAAAACATGCAAGTGTGCAGGAGATGGCCAAAAACCATCTCCAGTTTTTAGCAGCATGAGGGAGGAGTGAGCACCTTTCAATTGCAGAATATCAAGTCTGCCCTTATGATCAGCCATACCTGAAGTAAAACAAGATTAAGCTGCAACTAAATTTTCATTTCATTCCAACAGCCCTGGGAGAAGTATTCTGCTTGGATGGAAAGGCAAAGGTTGGGAGTAAAGATTAATTAGAGAATTAGGTGGAAAAGGGAACAGGGAGAAGACAACTCTTACAAAAGGGAATGGAAAGAAACCACGAACTTCAGCACTTTAGATACTTTATCTTCTCTCCCAGGAGAGACAAGCCCTACATTCAGGTGCTAAAATAAGGAGCACAGTTGCCTTAGGTTTCTCATTTTATCGGGGTAGGAGACAGATAAAGTTGATGCAGAACATCTCTCAGCTAGCAGCAGCACTGAGGCCATGCTCTGAACTTACAGGTCACTTTAAGGGGCCTGCAGTTAGGGATCTTCATTCTTTTAATCAAGATCTCTAAATCTTCAAGGGAAGATAGAAAATATTCACATAACAGAGCCTTTCAGAGGCACTTCTTGTGTAATTGTCATAGAATAAATGTGCACCTCAGCTTACTGGGCAAACAAATACAAGGATACTAGAAAAGCAAAATAATGTTTTTAAAAAGCATGAAGGTAAAATCAGAAATCCTAATTTTTGGGGGGAAGTCTTAGCAGAAAGAAAAGCATTTATATTTTGAAAATTCTTACTAAGACAGGAACAATACTGGGGAAAGGTGATTTCCATGATCTCCAAAAGCACAAGTGGAGATGCAGCCATAGTTGTAAAAAACACTTTTTCTACAAGAATTTAATTTACAAAATAATATGATGAAAAAGAATCAGTCTAACATGCTCTTTTGAAGCAATTTCACAGTAGGAGGGATTGCTAGCATAGATATGCCAATTAGTCCTTTCTTAGCAGGCGTGCAGTCATAGATCTAACAGATTTCCCTTCAGCTGCAAAGCATTTACTGTTTTCTCTCCATCTGATTTTCCTTCAAAGAAAGAAATGAGTAAGTTGCAGACAAAAGTGCATGAACTCAAACCAGGGGCACAAATCTAAACCCAAAATAACTCAAACTTTGCTGAACTTCCAGATCAGATGTTTAATGTGTGATTTTTAGTGCTGCTGAGTGCAGCCATGACAACGGCACGTTCCAGATCCAGGTAAGTCTTAAGCATCAGCACTTATGGTTACAAATGCATTCAGCCTATGGCTACATGCTATGCACTATTTGGGGGAGCAGAAATAGTTCTCTAGCAACTGTAATAAATAGAGTTTTACATTTGAGATCATTTTCTGTCTATTCACAAGAACATTTTCCCATTCCAAGAATATGAGCTTAACAAGCAGGCTCTTAAGAGAGTCCAAAGTTTACACATCAAAGTCCTTCATTTTGTATTCCATAGTGACAGAAAGTCATACATGTGTCCAGCCCAAATGCACCACATTTAAATTCAAATAGCAGGTAGAAAAATTACTCCTTTCAAATAGTTGTAAGCCTCAGGTATTAATGCACCACATTTATCTGATACTGAAATTTCTGAAAAATCACTGTTTTAAGCTAAAGGACAGATTGAAAATAGAAGGTCATCAACTAGCTATGCTCAACAGAGGATTTCCCTATCTGTTATCAACTTTGAAGGTTTTTTCCATGTTTCTAGTGGAAATAGCAGAAGATTAATGATTCATTGCTCTCATTCACATATAACACGATAAATTCTTTCAGTAGGATTCTGTGTCAGTCCTTTGCTTATTTACATGTAAATTGGTGTTATTTAAATGTAAATTATACCTTAGAAACCAATTTTTCCCATTGCTTATGAGGGTGGAAATAAAGGGAAAGTCTGTTCATGTGATCTTTAGAACAAGCATCCATACCTACCCTTCTTAGGACAAGCATTACAAAAGGGTGATATAGCATATTATCTTTAGCATTGCTTTTGAAGCAAACTGATACACAATTCAAGTATTAGATTACCTAATGTTTTACCATGTGGAAGATGCATAAAGAATATACAGAGCACAGACAAAAGCTGTACACATAATTTGCTACAACTTACAGCTGATGTACATTGTCAGGGTCAAATGTCAGAGAAACTGAAAGATATTGCCAAGCATTGCATATTCCTTCTAGAATATACCAACCCATCAGATAATCTATTTTTTCCATTTTTCTAAACTAAATTTACTTGAAAATAGTCTGCCAAAGTATATAGGATTAATGCTTATAGAGGAAGTTACAAATAAGACTGAAATAAGCTCATCAAACTCTGAGTGTGCACTTAAACAAGATAGCATGACCAATGCTCCATGGCTGGTGCAAAGATTTAGCCTACATTAGCATAAATTAAACCAAGTATCAGAGATCCAAATCTTAGAACATGGAAATTATGTTATAACAGCCCTGAATTTATGGAAAACACAATGAAGCAAGATATGCAAAGAATGGGTTTAGAAGCTAATGAAGCTACAGGCACCTGAGAATACATGTAATAGGTAAAGAATGTTTCTGTCTAAGTTTTGCTGATATGAGTAACCATGCCTTGAAGAACTCCCCAGTGCAAGGCACAAAATAACCTTTAGTACTAAATCTGACAATAAATCATTTCATAAACATTCTTTTGGTTCACGTGGGAGACAAGGGCTGCACCAGTATGGATGGGACTGTTCTTATCTACACTTCATCTTGTCTTCATCACATGTTTTTGCTATACAAAAACCTGACACTAAGCATTATAAAAAAAAAAAAAAAAAAAAAAAAAATCAATGTCATACACATTAATATTTATGGTTTAGATAATTTTTTTCTCACCAGCAGCACTCGGACAGTTTTCTTTGGCAACAGCAAAAGGACAAATCAAGCAAAAACCCTAAACAAAGTCAGGTTAAAGGCAGGATCCATTTTGATTTAAACAAGCAAAGCAGAAAAATATTCCACACTCACTGGTTTGGTTTTGCAAGCACTCTTTAGGGTATCCGATGGAGATTCTTCACATGATGTCTTAACATCATGTGAAGAGCAAACTGTCCAGCTTCATCCCCCAGGCCATTTTTTATAGTCATAGCATGACTATAAAACAAGATTTCATGATTAATTTCTTGTCCTTGCAATCCACCAACCCAATTAAGCAAGTTACAACAAAGGTGATTCCAAACAGAAGTGTTCAGCTCTGTCCCTTAGACAGAATTCAAGTTTGAAATTGAGATCATGACTCTGCCCTGCTCATAGCAAGATACATGTGGGTGTCACATGCTGCACACACATCTGGCTTGGAGGATTTCTGCATATAGCGACACTGAAGCACCTGAGATCTGCCAACTTGTGAAGCAGAGGGTGGTTAATCTGGCTGCAAGCTTCCAACTAGTGGAATCGGGCACAGCCTCTGCTGTGCTTTGCTGCTTGTGGTATCCATCAGTTCTGCTGCCACTGGAGTTTCTCAAGCAGATAATTACTAGAGTTTTAATTAAACAAAGGCCTGCCTGTTCCAGTTGAATACAGGAGAAATTGTTTGTCCAAAGCAGCTTATCTAGGATGTTTTCAAGGATTTGTACACCTGCTAAAAATGGCAATCAATATGCCTACACAGGCTTTACTTTTAGGTACTTTTGTCTCAGAAAAGCTATTTGGGAGGACAGAGAGGGGAATAGAGAGCCAGGATGTCTTTTGTATCATCTCAGTAAAACAGAGACAGAAAAATTCATGTCATTAAAATCAGATGACCATTTGGTTTAGATTTTAATTTCAGAAATACTTTGAACACATATTTACAGACAGAAGGCTGAGCAGAATTCTCATGTATTTCATTTGTAAGCTATTCACTTAACCCTTCACTTTTTGCAACAAAAGCTACCGCATGAAGACTTTTTCGTTTAAAATAAAAACACAATGAATAAGGAACATGAAGTCATAAAGCAAATACAGTCTGACCTTTATGTAAAAAACAAAACCAAAACAAAAAGCCAAAACACAAATGAGTGCAGCAATCTTTAACTTCTTCACTAGTCACATGGAAATCTTTGACCTCATCTCACTAAGAGCAGAAAAACCACAAAAGCACCACACTGAATAGGGCAAGAAGCTCTGCTGCAACAAAACAGCTAGAATCTGACTTTCTAAGGTTGGAATTGCACATGGAAGTACAGTTCTCAGATCTCTTCAGCATCCCAAAAGTAGAATCCTGAAATCTGGTCACATTTCATAAAGAGATAGACACTTGTTATCCCAGATTTGTTAGAAATCAGAATTTTTACACATAACCAACTATTTTTTTGTTCTTCAGGTTCTATGACAAAATACAAACGTATCAATTGGGAAGGAAACCTTTTTGGAATTTTAAACTTTTAGGAATGAAATTTTTCTCTTTAAATTTTTGTTTCCCTCCTTAAATTTGAACTAAATGTTATGTTGGAGTTACTGGAGCTTAGAGGGCATACACAAAATGAGAGGAGGCTGCCATTCAATCTCACTGACCTTTGGATCCTGAGAAGGCAGAAATGCCCCCACCTCCTTACAGTCACCATTTACCTGCTGTGTCTGTCACTGGGCTGGTATAGCATGAACCATGAACAGCTCTTCCTCCCTTGTCACCCTACCCAGTGCTCTGCTTCACAAGTGTTTGTACTTCACATGTGTTATGACATTAAAACTATTTGAAATAAACAACAAACAAAACCCTATTTTTCTCACCCACACCAACACACATACACGTACTCTCTTGCTTTTTCCCCTGCACATCTTTCATTATTAACCATAAATATTTAACATTCATAGGGTGCTATAGAAAAATCTTTTCATGATGTTGTTACCCATCACTTAAATGTCATTTAAGTTTCATTCTGAAAAACAAACTTGATTTAGAGCTGTGCATTTTCTCATTGACTGTCCTTAACAAGCTTTCATCACCAAACAGATCTGCTTTTTAAAAGTTACAGTTCTCTGCCAAAGTTATGCTTTCTGTATAGTATTAAAGAGCAGGGATAGTTACAGGCTTTTCATTATTCACTCGAAAAGCAACAGTGACTTAAAAGCAAACACACAAGATCTAAATGGAAAATACCCCCAAGTCCTAGTATGCCAGTGGCTGTGAAAGCTTCAGCACTTTCCTTATACTTGCCTCAGCCCGCAGCTGAACAAGGAACTAGTCTGTACCCTAATAATGGGGTTTCTCTCCTCCTTAGATGCCTCAGGACAGCATACATACCAGCAAAGGTACAAGCAGGACACTCACAGGCGGGATGTTTGAGTACTCAGACTGTCTGACCTGTTACATTCTCCCTTGCCAGCCTCTAGCGCAGCAATGCCCCTATGCAGAGGGAGAGAGCCCTATCAGTGCGTGGCTAGACTCTGCCTGCACATAGCATCCACGAGCAGAACCAAGGATCGCACAAGAGGCTCCTGTATTCAAGGCTGTGGAAGGTATTTATACCTGTGCCTAGGTTCAGAAAGACAGAAGCATTCTTAATGCACTTCATACTGCTTACAAACTTCTTTATTACTACAGCTTTTATAGCTAGCTCCCATAATTGCATGCTGGCAGACGGCAGCAGGGAATCAAGGAGGCCCTGTGAGGGAAATCATGCATTGTTGTTTGAAACGTCAGATCTTAAACAGTTCTAATTTTCCTTCCCTGTGCCCTTGCTGGAAGACATCCTTTCCTTCTTCCCCCAGCTACAGACCCTTTGAGCTGTTTCAGTTGTCAAAATAGAACATGTGCCTATAAAGGAAACAGTGTATCAGAAGAGGGGCATGGAAAAAGACAAAAGGCAAGAGAAGCCGGAGCTAGGAGGGATGGAGTTCCAGCAACGGAGTAGTATCACAGGAGACAGAATGAGGAAGGAAGTACAGAGCTAGGGGACAAGGGATGTGACCAGATTAGAAAAGGAGCCTAGCACAGGCCAGAAAATCAAGGGTGGCGGAAAGAAAGGGAAGCAGCCCCTTTGTATTTGAAATTTTATGAATGAATTTTTCCCTTTTATTTTTGTACGGAGCATCAAGCAGCACAACAGAAGACACAAATAAGCTGATTAGTAGTTCGGGCTTGACTGGGTCTCTCTGCTATTATTCTCTTTTTCTTCCCTTTCCTTCCCCAGTGGGGTACGCAGTTAAATGCTGACAAGCAAATCTGCCAAGGCCAACTTCATCTTCACGTCAGTCTTCTGCTTCATTGCCTTTTAGCCTTCTTACCCTTCCAGAAGTATCACCTCACCAGCTCTTGAAGACTGAAGTTCCCAAGGTGTCATCTTTCCTTTGCTCAGCTGACATTCAGTCAAAACCCCTCAAGCTGTTACAGCCGATTCTTACTTAAGCAAGAGATTAGAATTAAAATCCTACTGCATTAATAGAGGCTTCTTTGCTGCAGAGATCGATGGTCATTGCAACTGTTTAACACTTGCAATGTTTATGGGCTTCAGGTATTTTAAAGTAAACAGAAAACATGCTGGGTTTGTTTCTCCTTTAGAAGTGAAAATATATAATGTTATTTTCTCGAGTTTTTGAATGGTGCTAAGAAGGGAGATAAAAACAAAGAAAGATTCTGGCAGATGAATGGAATGAAAATTCTAAGCTTGGGACTCTCTTTTGTAACCAGTGCTGCTGTCTGAAACATATGGATATTGAGATCAATGCACTGTTACATTAACACTACTTCACATAATAGTGCTACAAACAAGGATATTTGGTGAAAAGGACTCCAGAGCTTTCAAAAACTGACAGTTGTCTCTTCCTTCACCTCCATTAGCACTTTGTGCCTCCACACACCTGCTTATCAGGAGTATGGACAGAAAAGGGAGATTTATCCTGAAAAATTTCACTGCAAGGTCTGAGTAAGACAGAATTTATTATCAAGATCCTCCTTCCCTCAGCAGTCTTTTCAGACCCAGGCACTTAGCAGGAAGAAAACCACTCTTCTGTAGCTATTCCTCACAGGCAGCTGAGACTACCACAAATGTTTTGTTCTGCTTTATCCACACTGTCCTTGGGGAACGGGGATATCACACTAGGCCAGGTGTCACACAACAAAGTATGAGATTAGCATGAGCGATATCATAGATAGAGCTGTAGCATCTACCTGATTCTGTTCATCGTGGTTAGAGAAGCAGTCCCACAGGGACAGCAGTACAGTGTCCAACATTATTTGTGATACTAGGTTTCAAACCAACCCGTTACTCTCCCATTGACAATGTTTCTTTATCTCTGTCATGGTATCTTAAAACAGTGGACTAATAATTTTTTTTTTTTTTTTTAAACATTAATCCTACATAGGTTTAGTGTTCAGAGCTCAGAACGCTTCCATAACAGCACCACAGACATTAATGGGAGTTTTGCTTAAGTGTGAATTAACTAACCTTACCCTTCTTAGCTACAAAACCTTTTAATATATTTTGTGACTTTTATGATACACTTAAAAAAAAAAATAAGCTTAGGTTGACTGATGTCTATGCAGCTGTGCTGGAGGATTAGATACATGCATGGAAACTTAGAAGTTTAATCAAGGTCATTGTTCCCCTCCTAAAACAACAGCAAAAAACCCCAGCAACAAAATTTTAGCCTGTGGCCAATGGGGATTTGGGGATGTGCATCATAAAAAGGAGTATTACTGATTTCAATCTCTTGGGGAAGAGCAGAGGACAGCCTTATAGAAAAATTCAGAATTAAATTTAATTTCCTGAATTTATTTCCTCATTAAAACAGAGAGAATTTTTTACTTTTAAAATGTACTTGCAAATATGGAAAAGAGATAACGTTAAGCTTTTTTCCAAAACATTCTAGATGCACTTTCAGTGATGATTTGCCATGGTCATCTGCTATTAAAGTAATAACTTGTGCTTAACCTTTAAATTTCAGCAGCATGAAACAGTCTGTTATTGGCATATGCCAGCCCAGTCCTTTCTCAATATTATCTCTCTCCCTTTCCTTATCTGGTGATTAGCTTCAACTGTCTTTAGTACTAACGAATCATCTTCCAATCAAGATGGAATGCTGCGGACAAACCTCTTACAACAAATCAGTAACTGGGTGAAATCATCAGTGAATCCTCCAGGTGGTTTCCCACATGGCCCCTTCTCTTTGTTAGAAGTGGTTAACTTCTATGCAAGAGCATCGGGACATTCCAAAAAATTTTTGCCAAAATTATTGAGTGACAAAATAATTTGAAGAAAATAATAGCCAGCAGCTGCTCCATCCCACATACACATGCCCCCTGTTTCCCACTTACAGTCTTTCCCAACTTTCTACAGTATACTGTGTGGCAAAGCTGTGGGTATTTTTTCCAATTCCATTCCAATTTTTTCCAAGACAAAGAAGCACTGGAAAATTAGATTAGTGTAAAGATGTGGCATGCAACACGTTTGATTTCACTGGACTGTAGCTCTACAGGGTTAACAGGCTCCATAGGCCCCTGGAAAACAACAATGTTGTGAAGTACAGTTGCAAGTGAGCAGTCAGATGTGAGCTTTGTAATGCCAGTATAGTTGCCAAAGACCTCTTCATTTGAAACCACGATTTGATACAAAGGAAAACAAATGAATTAAAAAAATGGAAAACCAGGCAAGAGGACCCTCAGTCTTTGCCAACAGTATTATAACAGAAAGCTGGAAAAAATTTCATCAATCCCATGCAATAGAAACATGCAAAAGCAGAGAAAGAAGTGGGTAGCATTCTTTATGTTATATAGTGAACTGAAGCCAAACTAATTGTCTGGTCTAATTGTGGTCTGCTCCTTTATCTCCTAGAACTAGGGTGAGCCAAGACACAGTCTTTGGGAATAATAATTAAACACCACCACTTTAAAGACTCATTGATTTGCTCCTTACCAGCTGTTCTTCAATGCAAAGGAGAATCTCCACCTGGTATAGAAAGGACCACAGAACCTGACGTATTGCTGAAATTCAGTTCATGTGTTGCTTTGCATTTTTCTCTGGTACTGATGATGTCTGTGATGTTTCTCCTAAGACTAGAATCCTACTATCTTTATCGACACATAAGCCAGCTTTACCACTAGGTCAGTCCTCACTTTTTTAAGCATAATTTCTCCTACGAAAAATCAAACCTGATGTATAGGAGGAAAGATACACATTTCAAAGCAAGCAGAAGTTTTGTACACCCCTCACAGGGACACACACAACCCTTGTCTGTACTCACAAATAGACAACTGGACTCCAGTTGAGGTATGCAGCCTTATTTCTGTCACTTAGGAGAAAGACCTTCACAGCACATGCTATTGAAGGAGACATTGGTCTGCAACATCCTTTCTTATTCACCATTGACCAAGACCAACTCTAGGCACAAGCAAAGTAGGCAGTCATCTAGGGGATCATAGCAGCAATGCCTCTGATGTGCATTTGCCTCCACAACTGAATTGCAAAGAAGCTACTGTTGCTTTTACCAACTGCATGCTCCAGAAGCTGCGTGAAGTCAGAAGAAGGATTTTGCTAACAAACCCCGCTCCTCCTGTTAAATTACCAGCTGCCACCCTCTCCTGTCCCACCTTAGCCTTTGGCATAGTGAAATTCAGTTCTGCATACACTGCTGAGACAGTTCAAGGATCTGGTGCTCTGAGACAGATACTAACCTGGGGAGAATAATACTCAAGCATCTAATGGCAGGATCTAATCACCAGTGCCTGCTATAAACACCAATGTTTTCTGTGGAGCTGGAGAATGGTGTTACTAGATAAGAAATGTAAGAAAATCCCTGAAAATTCCAGCACTGCGGCATGATTTCTAGTCTTGCTGCGAAAACAACCAGGTAGGACAAGAGGGAATTCAGCTTCTGTGCTGAAAATGTCTGCTTTAAGAAAACAAAATGAACTAATAAAACCTAGGAGGTGGAAGAAAACCCAAAATCAAACAAACACAACCCCCCAAAAGCCAACAGTAAAGTTACTGTTGGATCCCTTTCAATTTGCCTCAGTTACCACATTATTTCTGGCTTCTCTGCAATTCAAAGAAACAGCACTCTCTCTGCAGCCTTAGAGCAGCAGCCAGCTGGGCTGTTAGCATCTGAGGGTGCTGGAGTTCGCAGAGAAACAGGACCCTGAAGGTTTGCAAAAGCTGCTTTCTTCAAATCTGGCCCTGCATCATAATTTCTTCATGCATGAGATACAGACAATACTTAACCACCTCACACGTAAGTGAGGAGGTTAAATGTGTTTACATAGGTCCCTGTGCAGAAGGTTAAATCCGTATGCTCTCTGTGCATATTACATGATATTTATTATTATTACACTATATTAATTCGTTTTATACATATTTCAATAACACTCCCTCAAAGCACCCCAAGACAATGCCACCTCATTCTGTCTCACAGGTTCTAGATTCTGCTCTTTGTTGCTATGAAGCTTTTTTCCTTCCCTGTTACTGAGAATTTTTTTGTTTGGATATTTGCATTAAGTCGAGATGAAGCATTTGGCCATGATTGCTGCTTATTCCTCACTGGCTGCCATCCTTGTTTTTCCCTGCAGTAGAGAAGCCAGTCACATTTTAGTACAAGGACAGTGGGAGCAGTAAGAAACAAGCAAAGGCAGACAAGCTTGCTATAGGAAAGAGACCACTCATTAGGAATGACAGATGCAGATGGGGCATAGCCAACAGGCTGAAAATCCATTGAATTAAACACTGCACAGCAGTCCTCAGCCCCTTTTTGCTCTCACACATCAGGCACTTCACTGTTTTCAGTGCCTGCATCTAGGATCTTACCATGTAGCTGGGACAAACTCCCCGGTCTCAGATCCTTGGCGTATTTACAAACCATTTCTCCTTCTTTCACACAGAGAGAAAAGAAGAAATTATCAAATAGATATCCCAGTCCACAAGGACTCTGATTTGCTTTGCACCAACCACATCAAGTTGCCTGGTACCCATTTCTTGGGAAGCTGAGCCCTCGGATTCAATTACGCTGTATTCAACAAGCACCTGCAGAGTCCACCCAGTTTAAGAGCTACTCCAACACACCTTCAATGGTAACTGGGTTGCCTTGTAACTCACAGTTCACCCTGTTCAAGACTTTCTGACTTGACTCATATCCAGTTCCACACACATCAGAACCTGATGTGGAAATCTGTCTGGATTCAAGCTCCAATATCATAGTAAGTTGAATGACTGCCAAAGACAGAAATTAGTTGTCATCAGTGGGAGATGGGTCTGGTTTATATCAACAAAACAACCATTCTTCTCTCAGAAGGAGACATCTTAGGTTAGATTAGCTAATGCTGTCCACTGCTGATCTGGTCATCGACTAGGAACCTGCCATGGAACGGAGGACTTGCTTACAACCTTACACAGTCACAAGCAGCAAAAGTAGCTCCTGCCCCGAGGCTGCACCCGACATCAACAAGACGAACACAGATACTGGAGAGTCCTATTCCAGCACTCAGCTGTATGCACCTTAAGAGTTAAAAATTCTTGGACTTTGCTGTTCCAGTCCGAAGGAGCATGTAGCTAAAGCTTATCTTGAGTACAGCAAAAAGACTCCAGGTTAGGCTGCTGCCATTCCTACGTGCAAGCAACAAGACACGTATGAATAAGAAAAGCTTTGACAAGTCAGGACAGTGCTTTCTGTGCACTGCCTTCACAGCTTCACTTTCCTAGTCCTTCAACTCTTCTAATCCTACAATCTCATCAACATTGCTCCACATGGGAGCAGCACATCCATAAATTAAAATTGTTTTGAACAAAAGTGCCTTGTCCCAACACTGAACACGTCACCTCCCATAATTCAAAATTACATATGGCTTAAGCATTTTTTCATCCTCCCATTTTTCTCTCCCATAGGGGCACCTCTCCAAAACCAGATATAAGCATTTAATCAAATCTTATTAAACAGCCTGAAGAAGTCCTACATCAAGATTTCCTTCTGAACCACAGATTTATATTATTTCCATTGCCATTCAGTGGACCTTTATAGATACCAGCAGTCATGATAGACCATCTCCAGAGGTGGGCCAAGTCCATGCAAGCTGTTCTCTGTGCTACCAACACCATCATATTCATCTTGTAAATCCCGATTAAGCACATGTGTGTGAATGTGTGCTAGAACACTTCAAGGTTGTAGCAGCCCCTGTGTGCGTGCACACATGTTGGGACAGGGCCTACTAAGCTGGAGAATGGTGCAGGCTTCTGGGATGAGTGCTCATGATACAAGACAGAGCACTCACACTTCCACCTCTGTGCCTGAACCCACCAGCCTGCTAAGTGAGAGACAGCGGTGACATGTCGTGATGACTTCACAGACTTTTGACTTGGAGCTCAGCCGCTCCCTGGGTACAACATGAAATTTAGGAAATCTGATTGTGGTTCATTTGGTATAGGGTCTGGTGTGGATTTTGCTTTTATTTTAATGGGATTTGATGCCTTCCAGAGACGGCTACACAGTTTTCAGAGTAAATAAGCTCT
The DNA here is from genome assembly GCF_963264785.1 of Psittacula echo. Lineage (NCBI taxonomy): Eukaryota > Metazoa > Chordata > Aves > Psittaciformes > Psittacidae > Psittacula > Psittacula echo. The sequence goes on from NC_137739.1 coordinate 62,822,684, forward strand.
GATGAAATAGAAACAGAAAAACCCGTCTTGAACTTGCAGATAGCTAATGGTGAAACATATGCCGATGCTGCCTCAGGAGCAGCCTTACTCATTAATTTTAGACCACATAATAAAACTGAGACACAAAGGGGATTTCCAGTGTTTAGAAATATCCCAATTCTTATACCAAAACAAGAACACAAATGACGGAACAAAATGCCTAGCATGTGTAATAAGCCTTAACTTTGCCAAAATCCATTATTTGGCAAGAAAATCTTGACAAGAAGATTAGCAAGGCATATATTAGACTCCCCTTAAGAAAATTAATTAATATCTTTGTTTACATCAGGACTGGGCACTGGAATTTGGATATGAACTGGACCATTTTCAGAATGTGAGGGAACACACTGCTCTAGAGATTGCTTCATCTCACCAGACGTGATTTGGCGTGAATTAGAAGTCAGAATCTGAGCTTCAGGCTGCTTCCTATCAATAATTTAGTGAAACACTCTAAGAGAATAGTTAGTATTCCCAGATTTATGGTGAGAGCTATGCTAATTATCCTCACCTCTAAATATTATTTTCTACATTTAATTACCTTGCCAGTGAAAGAGTCTGATGATAACTCAATAAAGCCTTGTAGTTCATCACAAGAACGTCTTCATGATCTAGTGTACATAAATGCAAACCAAAACTAGGAACAAATTGAAAGACACACTTGAAAAAAGGTACTTTCGACACTTTTGAATCATTAGGAATGTGACCAGCAATAACAGCGACATACATATATATGTACATATATATTTTATGCAGTTAACAGAGTCAGTAGCCAAATGATAGAATAATATGTTTATATTTGGGGATCAGAAGAAATAATATGATATGCAAAATTTCCATGTATTCAATTAGTTTCGCTGACTAATTCCCAAAGGCCCCTGCTCTACAGAGCAGGACACTCACTCATCTCCACCTACTGAATCTCTCTGAAACACCCCAAAAGCCCTCTCTAAGCACAGCTATTCTCTAAGAGCTTCTGTCTTCTGTCTTTACACAACATCAAGCCGAAGGCTCTGTTTTTTACCATTGAGGACTTTTTACCTAGTGTCTCCCAGTTTCCTCAAAACCATTAAAACATCAAACCTATTTCTTCTACCTCACTGTTTACTGGAAACATTTTTGACAAATATTAAATAGAGTCTGTTAGAAGTTTTCTTATTTATCTGATTTGCATAAATTATAGAATTATATAATAAATCAGCTTTAAAGTCACCTCTAGCTCCACTGCATTGCTTAGGGCTTTGTCCAGCTTAGTTTTCAGATTTCTTTCACTGTCATACTCTCTGGCCCACTAACCAACTTACTGGTCCCTCCACTGAGCACTTTCAAGTTTGTCAATGTCTTCCTCATACTGTGGGGTCCAAAACTGCACACAACAATACACTGTGCAAGCACTGGGATAAGGAGAATACTTTGGTCCCTTCATCTGGTGTCTGTGTTGCACACACCCTTATCTTGCTTTGCCACATCCTCTCTTTCTGGTCTCTCCCAGTTGTTTGGTACAATCACTTGAGATTTGACCTTTTACAGGAAAAGCTTATTAAATAAAGATTTTTTTAAAAAATCATACAGTAAAAGGTTTATAAATAAGAATCCTCTCTGCTCTGGGCCCCAAAGACAGGAAGAGAAGGATGCTAAAAATAAAAATAACACAAATTAGAAAACATAAGCAGTCTCACCCTGAAGTTAATGCAAGCAAATTAAGTTAATGCAGAAGTACAGGTAAATTTCCATTTAGACTGTGGACTAGAGACCACCCTCCTATTAACAGGATAGGGATTACTGTTATTTATTGCCCTATTCTAAAAGAAAAAAACCTAGCAACAAAAAATAAAATTCAAAGAAGCAGAAGAGAATAAGGTTTTAATTCCATTCAGTGTATTTTCAGGCCTCTCAAGAGGTAATCTGTGCTCGAAGAAATTAAATTTTCCTTTAGAACAGCAAAGTACTTGCAGTACTCCATGTGCCATACAGATTCAATTGTTCCATAAATAAATACATGAAGGGAAGAAGAAGAAAAACAAAGTGAATACAGGAACCTAAATACCTCCTGAGACCTTTTTCTCAGTCACTAGTATATTGATCATATAATACTTTTCCTAAAGCAATCATCAGACACAACAGCTAGGCAAATATGGGGGTGGGTGGGTGTGTGTCTCAAGAAAAACTCAACAAACAAACAAACAAACCAAAACAAAGCAAAAAACAAACCCACAAAAAAACTATTAAGAAATTAGTATCACCTGACTATCAGTAATGTTTATCATGTTACTGAAGCTACCTGTAACATTTATTATGTGAGCTAAAGCCCAGTTTTATTGGATCCTTTGTTTTCACAGGGATCTGAGCCATTTTTTTCTTGTTGACCTGTGCTTTGAAGGATTCGCCCTTTATCGAACCATCATCCTGCAGCAGTTGGTACTGGAGACAAATATTCCTCTATTCTTCATGCAAACATAGAATAGATTAGGTTAGAAGGGACCTTTAAAGGTCATCTAGTCCAATGCTCTTGCATTGAACAGTGACATCTTCAACTGCATCAGGTTGTTCAGAGACCTCTCTGCAACTCTCGTGCATGTCACTTCTCTTTCTCTTATGGGCCTTTGGATCACCTAGCTCAGCCCTAGGCAAGCAAGGGAGAAGGGTCAGGAAAAGTAGAGACCAAGCTCACTGAGAAGGCTCATTTCCATCTAGCAACACATAGCCACTGTATAACCTCTAGAAGATTGGATCACCTACCCATATTTTAATATTTACATATAGTGATGTGAACAGAAATCCAGTGATGGTGTCAAGCAACCTCAGATTTACACAGCAGAAGAAAAGGAGATGTGCAGAGTGGTTTGGAAATAACTGCATCATTGATTTTGGTGTAGAAGTAACCTTCTTGACTCTGATGTAACTGCTTGTGTGAGAAGAGCAAGAAAGACAGAGCTCAAGAACAAACAGTAGGTAACTGTCCAGATGCTTCCCAAAACAGTTTTATTTTTAATAGTCTTATTAATTTCCTAAGTCATATTAAGTGACACTTAGAAAAATATCACAGACAGTTTAAGTGTTATTCAACTGCTATTTATTTATGCATCTTCTTTAGACAGTACAAAAATAGCTGAGAAATTAAGTACATTAATTTATCATTTGTTCTGAAATCTCGTTTCTTATAGTCAGGGCATTTATCTATCTTGATCCTTAAGCAACAAGTGTTTCTAGGTTCTGTGGTTGTCCAAATGGAAGTGTGAAGTTTGTAGGAACTTAGAGAACTGGGAGGCAGAGATGCCTGTTAACCCACTCTTACAAAAATAAGATCAATCTTTTCAAAGCAGTGATTAAGAATCTGATAAAAATTAGCATAACACATGAGGTGCTTTACCCCAAATAGTATGTACCCTCTTCCATTCAGAGACAGCACACAGATACAGAAACCCTTGCTTAACCTTCTTGTTGAGAGTGACTGTAGGAATGTGTTTACAACCATGGCTAGGGAAAGAAAACTTTTCTTTTGAGTTTTCACAGTGAGTGGAGAAATTGACTCAGACTAACACCTCAAATGCCAGTCTGGGAGACAGGCAAAGAGTAATTTCATGGTTGCTTCAAAACATGGGGAATTGGCACAGTTGTTTCCATTTTGTTATGGTCCGCAAGACAGAAGACACTTCCTCAGCCAAATGCTTTCCATGGGTGAGTTTTGCAGCATTCAACTATCTTCGCAAGAATTTTTTATTTGCAAGATCCAGGCTTCTCTGAAGTTAAGTCCATTGTGTATAGTGAACCTTTTCTAAACAGTACTTCCAACAAGGTCAATTTTTTTTCATAAACATTGTATTCCCTGTACAGGATTCAAATGTGAAGGTTCCACCTTATTCACTTCCTCCCTGCACATTAAAGACTATATTCCACCACCATGCCCCTGCCCTCCAAGTGTAGTTTCTTATTTGTTGTTCTGTGTAAGAATTCAAGGTGATGTGCCTTCTACCAGCCCAGGAGCTATTGCATTACACCTTAGGGATTCATTTGCTGTTACTCCCGTGGCTTGCCTCAAGTACAATGCTCTCTGCTAATACAAACTACTGTAATGGAAATGTTATGTATAAATAAGACAAGTCGTTAACTGGAAAAACACAAATGGAGATCCATTAATACCAATCTCTTGTTTTGTGCTATCTACAGCATTTTCAAACCAGTTTGCTTTTTTGCTGTATTCCCCCTTGGCCAAGGCCCATGTGCAAAAACATTGGGACAATGTGTTGTCTTTCATATTGGCAAAGTGAAAAGCTTTTGATATTCTCTCATATTTACATGGTAGATGGATTTCCATTTTGCTTTCAGCAAACAAATTTCTTCCCTAATAGTCACATTGTGTTTAGCTGTCAAAGGGAGAAACAGTCTGTCATGACAACACACTGTTGTGTGGTTTTGTCAACTAATGAACCTTCCTTTAAAGAGCCTGTAGGCTGATGGAATGCAAGTGTTGCAGAAGGAAGAAGAGGAATAAAAGAATCAAGACTCTCAAATGCATTAGTTTATCAATATTTATGATGCCTGCAAAGCCAGACAAGTGCCTTTCAGGTAAAGTACAGTCTTCACTCATTTTTCCTCCTTCCTAATGAATTCAGCATCAGCAGATTAAGCCAATTCCATCTTCGCAGAAGGAAATGTTCCAATGTATTTTGTGTCTGAACAGATTATTAACACCAGACTCACACTTTTTAACCAAGAACTTTAGAACATGCTTTGTTCAAAGTCTGAAACCAGTTTTCCTGAAGTGCCTCTTTCACTCTTCATGAGAGAGCAGAGAAGTAGCCTTGTAATAAATCTTAACACCCACGCAAAGTCTAGCTCTGTATGTAAATAAATGTGGTTTTCTAGTATATGACCATGTGATTTCAACTGTTATTTACCAAAACTTTAAACACAAGGCCAGAAAAGAGACAGACACACAGCAAGACAAGAGCAGTCTTTCAGTCTTTAAGTTACTCACTGCAGGAAAAGCTTGAGTCAAGAAAGCATATGTCTTAGTCAGAACTTCCAGATGCAGACTTTTAAACTATAGTTACAAACAGTAAGTAACAAGTATCATTGAGCAATCCTGGGTACAAGGAAATTTTAGATTTATTTCTTAAGTCTGTTATGAAATGGTTCTACCTCATGCTTTAAACATGTGATCTGGTATGGCAGATCCAAAAAGAGAAAGAATGGTAAAAATCCAGAACAAAACAAAAAGAAACCAACCAACCAAGGAGAAAACCCACCCATTCCCCAACACACACACAATTCCCAGTCTTACAGTCTTTCCTCTCATGGCCTCTTGAAACCAGTTTCAAGAAAGACAGTCTCTTACCTTCACTCCCTACCTTGCACTCACAATCCCCAAAATTAGTGAAGTGGGGTATAGTATAGATCCACTCCTCATCTCAGGAGTACACAGAACAAAAGTGGAATTTACTGCTATTTGAGCCTACAGGTCCTATCACTGCTTGTACAATACTTCAGTCATTGCTATTCCTTGGGCTCTGCAGGATGGGAATTGTGTTAGTTCCTGATCAGTCACCCAGGTGCCCTTCTTGTGACCCTGCCTTTGGCAGTTTTGTGATTAATGAGGTTGCTTTCCCACAAAGTAGTGTGCCACATATATTAGACTTTCAATTCTTTCAGATTTAAGGACAAAGGATCCCCAGAGCTGCCTGTAACATCAAATCTGCTCAGTGTTGAAGGGAGGGTATCTGAAGAAATAAAGGTTGAGGTCAACATAATTTGAACAGCTGTCTAATCTGACACGTGACAACAAATATTTACTTCATTCAGTCCAAGTTATTTGTTTTTTCCATCTGCAGTGCTATCCACAAATTGACCTTATCAGTTATTTGGAACCCACATCATCACTGCAACTCATAATTTCCCAAAGAAAACTTCTCGCCAGCTCTAACAGAGCACTTTGTTTCCTCAGACTCCTCCATCATTTGTACTGAGCATCTATGACACTCACTGCAGTTTTCATGTCATCTCTAACTGCTCTCAGAAGTTTACCCGCTTCAAACTACCATGTCACCAACTACCTCTGATCAACATCATTAGCATTTTTTTGACAATCGACCAACTCTTTTTTGTAAAAGCCTCTTCAAGGCTTCCCAAGTTGAGCAAAGTAACACATCAATAGCTGAGTTTTTAAGAGCTGGAGCCCCAAAGGAACGCTGGCAGAAGCATCACTCAGCTTGTTTCTTTCTTTAACCAGAAATCTGCCTCAAAGCAACAGCTGTTTCTTCCAATCCCCCATCTTTCTCTGGAAAAATACTTTTTGCAACATTACTTCCCCTTAAATATAACACACTAAAAGCTGATGCCTACTACATACTGTAAGCAGTAGCTGTTTTACTGTGGATGAAAGATTGTGACCATTTCCCTTGTCAGAAAAAAAATATGTTAAGTAGCACTGGCAAAGGCTGCATGATCCACTCCCTTTATCCATTTTTGAGTTGACCCTGTTAGACTGTGGCATGACTGGAAAAGCTGTTTCGTGCTATGGACATTTGGGTATAGCTTTCTTCGTTCATTTATTTAAACTGCTTAAGTTTGTGAGCACTGAATAAAACAGTATGTTTCTCAGCAAACCCCAATCAAAGCTGTAGCTTAGAAACAGTAGCAATTTGCATGAAGTTGAAACACATAGAGGGAACTGATGATATACTTATTCAAGGAGCACCAAACAGATCTGTGTTTGAGACTTTCCCTCTTTATCTCACTCTCAGTTCATTCTACAATTAGATAAATGTTTGCAACTTACTGTACATCCTCATCCTCCATACCCTTACACTGGCTACGAATGCAGCTCCACAGAATTAGGCAGTTTTAACACATCCTGTTTGAAAAAGCTGGAGAGATTTAAGCAGCTTTAAAATAAATGTGTTTTGGAGGAATTTTTTGACAGTCATCACTTCAAGTTGCAGCTCAGAAAATGAGCAGGAAGGAGTAGGAGCCAAAGGAGGGCCACAGGTATGACCAGAGGCCTGGAGCACCTCTCCTGTGAAGACAGACTGAGAGTTGGGGTTGTTCAGTCTGGAGAAAAGAAGGTTCTGGGGAGATCTTACAGGGGGCCTATAAGAAATCTGGAGAGGGACTTTTTACAAGGGCATGTAGTGGCAGGACAAAGGGGAATGGCTTCAAGATGACAGAGGAGAGATTTTTATTAGATATTACAAAGAAATTCTTCATTGTGAGGGTGGTGAGGCACTGGCACAGGTTGCCAACAGAAGCTGTGGATGTCCCATCTCTGGAGATGTTCAAGGCGAGGCTGGACAGGGCTTTGAGCAACCTGGTCTAGTGGAAGGTGTCCCTGCCCATGGAGGGGGGACTGGAAGTAGATGATCTTTAAGGTCCTTTCCAACCCAAACTATTCTATGATTCTAAGAACCTCAGCAATCCTAGCACAGCAGCACTCTCTCCAACATTCAGTACTGCTTCTCCTAGCGACACGCAAAGGACTATCATTGTAAATCAAGGCTTGGGAGGCCTTAAAGTTGTTGTTGTGATTCCACCAAGACATTAGATACTGGGTCAGAAAGTCTGATCTTTCAACAACCACACTGGGTTTGAAGCAGACACACATTCCTAACTGTGAAAATATTCTTTTGCATCTCAATATATCCGTGAAGGAAAGTCAACAAAAGTATTCACTGTAAAAGTGGCTTTCAAATCACTGTAAGTCCAATGATAGCTATTACTTTATTTTACTTCCATGATGCTACTTTCTACACTTCTTGCTCTATAATTTAAAATATCTCCTCTCCACTCCTTGATCAGACATCAGAACATTTTCCTCTTACAAAAACTGAGTTTAGTCTGTAAGAATTTATTCACCTGCCTTCCTCCACTTAGTTATTTTCAGTGACGGTTCATCTAATGATCATAGAATCATAGAATAGTTAGGGTTGGAAAGGACCTAGAGATCATCTAGTTCCAACACCCCTGCCATGGGCAGGGACACCTCACACTAAACCATGCCACCCAAGGCCTCATCCAACCTGGCCTTGAACACCGCCAAGGATGGAGCATTCACAACCTCCCTGGGCAACCCATTCCAGTGCCTCCCACCCTCACAGTAAAGAATTTCTTCCTTATATCCAATCTAAACTTCCCCTGTTTAAGTTTGAACCCATTACCCCTTGTCCTGTCACTACAGTCCTTGATGAATAGTCCCTCCCCAGCATCCTTGTAGGCCCCCTTCAGATACTGGAAGGCTGCTATGAGGTCTCCACGCAGCCTTCTCTTCTCCAGGCTGAGTAGCCCCAACTTTCTCAGCCTGTCTTCATGCAGGAGGTGCTCCAGTCCCCTGATCATCCTCGTGGCCCTCCTCTGGACGTGTTCCAACAGTTCTATGTCCTTTTTATGTTGAGGACACCAGAACTGCACACAATACTCCAAGTGAGGTCTCACGAGAGCAGAGTAGAGGGGAAGGATCACCTCCTTCGACCTGCTGGTCACGTTCCTTTTGATGCATCCCAGGATACGGTTCGCTTTCTGGGCTGCAAGCGCACACTGCCAGCCTTTATGCTCTCAGAGGGGCATTCAACTTTCCCTTTTCCCCTTAAAAAAGTAGCAGCAAAAGTCAAGACACTATGTAAGCTTTTAGTCTCTAAATTTCTAATGCTAGGTCTTATGTTCAAATGAATGCCAAGGATAGTTAATTAGTCTCATTAACTTCAGTTATATTCCACGGTTGCTTTGTGCTCTCTGTTAACCTCCATTTTCAGTCCTGTATCTCTGCTCAGTGTGATGAGAATTTCACTCCACTGATTCCATTAGAAGCAGCCCTCTCTTACCCCCTAGGCTTAATACTATTCATTGCCCTTTCAAATTTGACTAGTTCAACTGCAATAATTTTTCTTCCTTTTCCCTAAGTAATACTAACCTCTTATCTTTTGCCCATTGCAGCATTTTCAACTGCAGCACTTGTAATGTGATCAGACATGTGAAGCTTCCCTTATTTAACATCTAGTTATCACACAAGGAGGAAAAGAGGCAAATGAAGAGAGGCAAGAAGGTACCTTCACACTTCAGCTGGCTCTCCCTGGACACAGAAGCTGCCCAGTGACTTCTCTCTTCAGAGGGAATTGAGCTAAGGAAACAACACAGCAGAGCTGACAGCCACATTTACAGCCTTTGTGGTTAAAATAATCTTATAAGATTACCATTCATGACTGCTAAGGGTTCATCTAGGAGCCCTATTAAAGACTTCATGATTTTCACAGCTGGTATTAACAGTTAAGTAACTACTGTATCTTAATGCAGCAATGCAGTTACGTATTAATGAGCATTTAACAGATACAGTTACAAGATCTTGAAAGCTTAATACTGAGTTTTTTGTTTGACCTCTATTTTTAATCTTGGTCACCCTAGTCTTGATAAAATTCATAAACTCACTCACAGAGCCACTGTCCTCAGTTGACGCAAAACCAGGTTCCCATTTTTACCATCATAGAGACACTGCCAACTTAAATAGAAATAACTCAGTCCCTTTATCCACTGGAAAATCAGCATACATATCTGAGAGTTTAGATTGGCTGTAGATGGTCAACGCAAGTCCCATGGGCTACAGCTGGCACAAAAGACAGCTCAGGTAGCCTTCAGGAGCAGAAAACGGGAGGCTTGCTGCTTAGTCTGGTATGCATAGATGGAAGAGGGGAACAGAGAAGTCATGCTAACTGCAGAAAATTAGCTTTACTGAGTCTCCTAACCATATTATGGAATCAAAGCAGCAAAATGGTCCTGCAGCATGGTTTTGCCAGCTCTTTAATTTAGATAAATATGATCCCAAATAACTTGGTAACAAATCTCAGACGTCTTCCAGACCCAGCATCATATCAACTGAGTGGTTTGTGATTAGTTTTTTTGTTTAGGTTGGAAATCTAGTTAATTAACATTGTGTCCAGTGCTTATAGCCATAACCTTCTTTAAAGCTCAAAGATTTATAGAGAAATCTGAAATTTCTGTGGCAGAAAGAAGATTTAACACAAGTTCTACATTCCATTCCTACTGGCGTTCTTTCTCATTTCTTACTTTCTTATTTAACTTTTCATCTGGCAAATAAGAAAAGATATTAACACTAACTGCCTAAATAGCTTCCCTTTTTTCTATAGGGAATAAGAGACGTGTAAAACTAGAGACAGAACATATATTATGACGACAAAATAAAGCACTTTATTTGGATATGTAAATTTATTGCTTTAGCCAGCTCAGGGTAACTATCTTCCCATCAGATGTTCAAAGGAAAAAGGATGCTTTTAAACTATTTTCCTGGCACCATAAGAGATCCGAGGTAAGAGGCATTTGAGCTGTGAAAGATGTTTACACAGTCATCTGTTTTAACATATGCACATATATGAGCCATTGTGCTTGATCTGAGCAGAGTTTTGAGAGCCAGAGTATTACATGTAGGTTCTGTCAGTGACTGCTGCTGTGATCTAATGTTAATCTGAACCTTAATTTCACAGATAACCTGTAAACACCAAAATGGTCACTACACCCACTGATGCTGAGGGTATAGCTGGAGTTCCAGGCAAGCACCATTGATCCCTCACCCACCAGCAGCCAGAGCTAAAAGAAAGCACCTATGTTTCTGAGAAACAGACAAACTCATCTTTTCTTTTTACTGTTCTTGGGTGAAGATTTTCTGCTTGCAGCACTAGTAACTTTTCTGTTTTGGATTGAATTTATGAGTAAGTTAAAAACTTAAAAATAGTAGTGATTCTGGAAATATCTTCTCTTTATCAAAGTGAGTGCTGTAGACACCAACTACGATGCATGGTCATGCTCTCGCTTCTTGGTTTCATGAATCTGCTATTTAGGAAACTGTCTTTCAAAGTAAGGACTACAAGTGCCTGCAAATATTGATGTTTGGGAAAGGCTCACAGGAAGAGGAAGATACGGTTTTTAATTTTGGAGTGGGAGAACAACACTTTGGAAGCCAGCTCATTTCCTAGGGCAGTACTTTAGAAGCAAGTCCTTGTTTAAAACTTCCTTTTATCATTCTGGCAGCATTATTTTTAGAACAAAAGTGACTCAATTGTATTTTGTCAGAAGTCTTTAGGCTGGGAGGATGTGAAAATACCCAAAGAAATCCTACAAGGTCAGGCTCTGCAATGGCAACTCCTAGGCAGGATTTACCACTTCCATTGTTAAATTTCAGTTGGGTTTGGTAGGAGAAAGGCATTCAGTTTCTCAGGCTGGGCCACATCTGCTTATGGAAAGGCTGATGGGTGCTGGCTGATGGGTGTTTGGGGTCAACTAATGACAACCTCTGCAAGCTCTCAGATGTCTCCTGTGAAAGACAATGTTTAACAACAAGCAGGATACTTGGCTTCAATGTGCAAATTTTGCCTATGTCATGATCTCAACCTCTATGCTGTCTCTTTCCCCAAGTACATTCCATAATGTTCATTTCTGCTGCTTCAGAACAGTTCCAAATCAAGTACTTGCCACTTAAAACAAAGTATGTGAATCTTCATTCTCCTGTCATAGGAGAGGTCATTGGTCCTTCTACAATGTATATCTAAAATGCCTGTGTGATTCTTTTACTTTACAATTGGTGTAGATCTTCCTGAATTGCTCTTTCTTCTCACTGTTTATGTCTTTTGAATAAGTTGCCTTGAACTGTGTTATATTTGGCTGCTGTATAGCTAAATTATCCACAGTCAGTTTTTCTTCCAGGCTAGTGAGTCCTTCCAGACCCTGTGTCTTTTTTTCCAGGACTTCCTGTAACTTTATTTGCAGTCTAGACCCACAGTAACTTACAGTGCAGAGACCTATCATTCGTCTTTGACCTGATATACTAACAGATGTCAGAGGCAAGAAATCAAATGAAAATTGATATGAAGGAAATGTTTAGCAGAGTTCTAGTCATATGTGAAGCCAACGAGCTCTAACAACAGATCATCAGCATTTCTATTTCATTTCTGTTTTATTTCTAGTGGTTAAGACCAGCATGCACAACCTGAATTCTAACACTTGCATCTTTGCTCCACTCATCTCCTTTCACTGCCCTCATTCATGAGCAGTCTCAAAAAATTAAGTCAGTAGTACAAAACCAGAGTATAAAACAAGTAAAGGTAATAATAATTGGAGTTCTACCTCCACATCTGCTATTGGGTAAATCTGTACACTCATTTCATTCATTACCTTCCACATGTTTACAGGAGCCGAGATCCTACTTTTCCAATGCACAATCAGAGATGGCTTGGCTTGAATCCCGGCAAATTTCTTTGAAACAGTGTTCAAGAGAGGAAGAGAAACATCTGAATTATCTGATCATAATTGAAATGGAGGTAAAATATTACACTTTCCAGTTCTAATCTCAGAAGGCAGAGTGCATTCATCTCCCACGTCTCCTGGCTCTTGCCAGGCTGAACATAAGCCAGCTCAGACCATTTGGGTAAAATCTTGTACCCGTGGAAGAAAATGGGGTCTCTCCTCTTGGTCTCCAGCAGTTCAAAGTTTCATCCACTTCTTTTGCTAAGGTAAAGTGGATTAGTTCTGTGGGGAAAGTTCCTTGCTTGAAAAAAAATAAGACATTTCTTCAAAGCCTGAAACTATGGCACTAATAGTAGAAAAGAGAAAGAGATTTCCCTTCCCTGCTTTTGCTAGTAAACTATGTCTTTGAGATTCTTGTTAGAACTTAGGGTCCCCTCTTCCAAGCTTGCATCTACCTTGAATCTTGTGCAGCCATTGTAGTGAGAAATAATGGGCTGCACTATTAAACAGCTTTAGGCTGATGGAAGTAATTTTGACCTCTCTGAAAGAAATTTGCTCATTCCCTAGGTTTACTTTTCCCAAATTCACCTAAACAATATTAAGATGGCATTAAGGATCTAGATACATGCTGTCTTTTAGCCATCCCATCGCTACAATTGCACTAACTATGAAGCAATACACAGATTCAAGAAATCCAAGCCTGACTCTTGCTCATTTTAACTAGCTTTTCTGCTATTGCCATTTTGTTTTACGGTTTTTTATTTTTGGGGTGGAGTGTTGGGTTCTTCTTATATTTGTACAGACTGTTGTATCAACTACAATCTTAGGCTCACAGCAGCTTTTAGAACAGGCATGAAACTAATGAAGAAGAGAAGCCTAAATAAGGAAGTGGATGTGGTTCACCAATATGACCACAGACAAATCCATCATGAGGGGAAAAAACAGTAAAAATTCAGCTGGGCTGTTTATGCACCATAAACTGAGCAGGGGTTCCACTTTCCTCCTCCCTAAGGGTCCAAGTGAGTCATTTTGAGCAACTTACCATGAAGCGGGCTGACATTTTACATCATTCCAGGTTGTGGGTTTGTTTGGTTTTTTTTCCAGTTCAAAGCTTTCTGTTAGCTTGCAAGAATATAAGGTTAACTTTGTGCTTCCTAGACATGCTGAGCAATTTCTGCCTTGATATCCCAATCCTCGGAGCAGCTGTGGTACTGACTCACTTTACCAAGACTTAGTTGAAAGAGCTACTGCACTAAATCCATAGTACTTATGAACTAATTCATTTGAGTTCGTTAGTTAGCAGGACATGCTTATGGCAGCATGTCGTGACTGCTACTTAAGGCTTACCACTGGGACTGATGCCCAGCCTGACCGGAGCAGCAATCAGATTCTTCTGGGTAACTCCCCCAGTTTATATACTGGGCATGATATGCTGCAGTTTGGAATACCCTTTTGACTAGTTTGGGTTAGGTGTCCTGCCTCTGCTCCCTCCTGTCTTCTTGTGCCCCTCCTCACTGGCAGAGCATGAGAGACTGAAAAGTCCTTGACTAAGGTAAGCACTACTTAGCAGCAACTAAAACATTGGTGGGTTTTCAACGCTGTTCTCAGACTAAAGCCAAAACACAGCACTGCACCAGCTACTGGGAAGAAAATCAACTCTAACCCAGCTGAAAACAGGACACATAGCCTCATTTAAAAATGGTGTTATCAAATCCAAGTGTCAAGCACCTGTCTCAAAATAAATAACTACATCTTTTCTGTTTGTCTCCAGGTTTGTCACTTTTGAAGTTAAAGTCGTAAAATATGGCCTAGATACAATCTGTCTCAATGACAGCTAGACATTTTCTTCCCTATGAAATTCGAGGTTTGCATGTTTTCTTCTTATTTCTAGGACCTGAGGCTTTCAGGAAAACAATAGTAATCATGAAACTAGGGAAAGAGTTTTGAACACCACAACAGTTTTGTATTTCTCCATCTCTGTCAGGTTAATTCCATCCATATGCCACCTTGGACAGATATTCTGCATCCTTCCACTCTTTGCATTTGCAGAACAGAAAAAGCTAATGCAACCTTACACTAAACTGTTTTGTTATTTTTTGTACTTATTTTTTGTTATTTATTGTACTTTATGTAGAAATCCACCTTTGTATATATGTGTTTGTACTAACTGCAAAAGAAGTAAGTGTTAAGTGAAAGAACGAAGAAATGTCTTAGGTTCTTTGGGATGGAGACATCAGATGTTCCAGGTGCTGTGGCACTTAGATGGCCCTCAAGAACAAGACACTACTACAGATACACTATGAGGATAACCAAGTAGTGACTGAAGTCTGTTGATCTCCATCCCAAAGGGGCCAGTAGAAAGAGTTTGCCAGCAGGCAGACAGTACTTACCAGCTGCTAAAGAGGCCACAAATTCTGCTCTCAGTTGAAGAAAGACTTCAGACTGCAGGTCTTATTTCTAAAGTGATGATGAAATTTGTCAATAAAACCTTGATAACTGGGCAGGCAAAATGACCCAAGACAGAAAATAACAAAACCTAGCTTATACAACAGCATTAGGAAAAATAAGGTAAATTTATAAATTAATTTTTTTTTTTTCTAATGGAACATTTTTAGCTTGTGTAAAATACTTGACTCCAGGTGGAATTGGAAAATAGAATTAGTCTGGAAATGTCACTAAAAATTTTGCTTTAGTCCCTTTACATTTATGGGGAAGTTTAATGCAAGTTTGCTTTACATTCCTCTGGCAGAAACAGAACTTGTAGAGGGCAGCATATGTCTGCCACAAGAACAGATAATAAAACACAAATAGTTATTTATACTAAGTAATTCTTTCCCCTCATTTCACCATTACTTTTTGATACAGATTCCCTTTAAGCTGTTTTCCCGTCACTTCCCTCAGCAAGTAAACCAGAGGGACCTCAGCACCTGGCTTGCATTTGCCAGCCATGCAATTCCACCTCCTCTAGTGAGAGTGTCTACTGTTAAAATATACACATTGAAAATGGGAGCAGTACCCAAGACAAGCATGGCAAGACAGTACCCTATGGGGACAAGAAAAACATGCAAACAAACCCCAGTAGTTGTATTCATTTAAAAGGAAGTAGCAGTGAGACTCCTGTTTTTTCTGTAGAGCCATGTATGAGAGAGTTAAAAATTGCCTGCCATTTGAACTACTAAAATCTAACTGCAAACAGGGAGAAAACTGAAGCAGCTAAAACTGTGGCAACAGAGCACTCATTAATTTAAATGCAGTTTCACCTGTCCCCTTTTCCTTGGCTTACTAAGCAGTTTCCTCAAGGACCTGCCTTGGGAAAGACATCTATTTGGTAGGGGACAGAGCCATAAGGGCAAGGCAGCCGTTCATGGCCCTTGAGCTGTCGTTGGCATTGCTTTTGCACTGCCTCAGCACAAGCACAACTGTCCCAAGGCAGCAATCACATCTAACTGCTGCTATGTCTATTTATTGAACGAGAAGGTACTACTGCTTCATTGTTTAAGCTTTAAATCTTCAGATTCTTTTTATTTGTTAGATAATTTCTACTTTTACTTGTATCCTTTAGTAAACTGACATGTCAGATAATCACATTCTACTCTAAGCTGTGTTACAGATGGCTTTTGTAGACTTAGGCAGATTTCCTAATTGAAGTTTTTTTCCCCCCTTACCTGTAAAACACAAGCAGTAGGATTTTTCTACCTGTAAAACACAAACAGTAGAAGTTTTCTACCAACTTTTGCCTGCACTGTTTGTGTGGATTATAAACCCTCTGAACATGTATCATAAAAATATGAACATACTTATGATAAAATTCTTCGGAATTCTACTGTCCCTAAATGCTACCAGAGTGAAATAAGAATATTACAAGTCTTATTCCTGATAAGGGAATGTTAGCAAAGTGACATGGTCTCTTAAACTCATGTGTTTTCTATAGCAATCACTATTCTATGCATTAGAAATCCAAGGCAAGCTTTAGTGCCTACCTGTGGACTCACACCTTTCATTACTATACACTGCCAATATATCTCCAAAGACAGGAATTTACACATTAGTGTTTTTAACTGTCTACAGGTGTATGACCCAATATGCACTTCTACTTGTGACACAGCTTTAAGTACATAAACTGTTTCAGTCATGAAGGAGCTAATTACATCCCCTTGCAGCCCATCTATCTTGTGTTTATCCTATAATACACAAATAATAATTTCTGAGATAAATGTTTTGATACAACTGAGTGCCTCAGAGTTTTAGCCTGGGAAGCAACAGCTGTGGGACAGAATTTACTGCTTTGGCTTGTTACAGTTTGCAATTACTAGCATGGAGGTCAGATGGAAAAACCCAAATGATGAAAGCCATGATGAAGAGCACAGAACACAAGCAATTAACATGGGTACTGTTGTAGATTTCATTTGCAATTTTAATTAAGAACACGTCACTGGATTGCATTCCAGCCTGTATTACATATGCCTGTGTTGGATATGTCTCATTCTACAGGGATAGGACCATCCTTTGGTTTCTTATGATCCCTTTCATTTTCTTCAGCACAGTACGTCCACATCAGTCCAGTTTTTCCCAAATGCAAAACTGGCAGGTATACTAGCTCCTTAGCTGAAGACGTATACAGTGCAAATTTTAAGTGAGACCACAAAAATGCCTATCTGAAAAAATTATTCACCAAAACAAAAGGAGATGCAATAATTTAATGGACTTCCGATAATCATGTTTTATAATTTGAGACCCTAACCTGCCTTTCATAAAGGGAAAGTTGCAAGTGAACTGATAAAAAGCTCTTTTCCTACCATCACGGTTCAGGCTTTTGATGAGCATAACAATTACTGTAGCAGAGCTCTCCTAGCAAGGCCATCATTTGTTTACTAATACCCAGTTCCTCAACTGGAACTGAGAAAAGCCATGGCACTTCTGCCAAGAACATACAAGAGAAACTGGGCTAAAATTGTCCAAAATATATATCACATGGAGGCTGCTTATTCCATTCAAAACATGGGTGATCCTATTAGTATTAATGTTGTTACAGCTGGTACATCTGGTATTTGAGACTGCATCAACAGTACAGTTGTGTAAGAAGTCATCACCTGTTTTCCTTTTGGTGTGCTCATCAATGGGTGACAGAACGCTGTTGTCTGCATTTATCTTCTTAAAAACTGGAAAAGCTAAAGTTAAATAAGCATCTGACCACAGTGAATTATCCAGTAGGCAGTACATTATTAATACAATTTTTTTACTGACAGCTTTAAGATGGTTACCAATAACTAACAACTTCTCTCTTTCCAGGTATTGAAGCAAAGGATTTAAAGAGAGAGAGAACTACAGAAAATTGCATCATCTGGGTATCAAAAGCAATGAATGCTTAAAATAATACCTGCAGAGACAACATGCAGGACTAGCACACAAACCCATCTTGCAAATTTCTAGCAGAAAGTCAGAAAGCAGCCACGAATAGCACCATCTGACTCATCCCCCGTTTCCACAATGTCCTCCAGCCCACAAATTTGTCTCTCTACATGGAAGATTGATGCATAATAAAGTAACTTCAATTAGGAAAAGAACTCTTAATGACATATTTAATTCCTTTCAATAATTGATTATACTTTATTGGTTTGGGTTTGGTTTTTTTTTAAAGTTGATCTTCATATAATATGAATATAATATGCACTTATAATAAATGCTCGAAGCAATGTAGAGATATTCCAGCTGCTCCAGCCAATGAGCCGGCTTCATTTGGAGCTCAGCTCAGGTGCCTCTATACAAACGCCCGTAGCATGGGGAACAAACAAGAGGAATTAGAGATGTGTGCACATCTACAGGTGTATGATATAGTAGGCATCACAGAAACATGGTGGGAAGGCTCCTATGGCTGGAGTGTTGGAATGGAAAATTACAGGCTCTTTAGAAAAGACAGGCCTGGCAGGCGGGGAGGGGGAATTGCTGTTTATGTTAAGGATAGGCTGGAGAGTATGGAACTCTGTTTGGGGACAGGTGAGCAGTCAACAGAGAGTTTGTGGGTCAGGGTTAAAGGGAGAACAGCAATGGGGGACATTACTGTGGGGATCTGTTACAGACTGCCTGATCAAGAGGAATCTGTGGATGAAGCTCTTTATAGACAGGAACAGCCTCACGCTTTCAGGGCTTTGTCCTCATGGGGGACTTCAACCACCCTGATTTCTGTTGGAGGGGTGGTACGGCCCAGCACAAGCAATCCAGGAGGTTCCTCGATTGTGTGGAAGACAACTTCCTTCTGCAAGTAACAGAGGAGCTGACAAGGAGAGGTGCCATGCTTGACCTCGTGCTCACCAACAGGGAAGGGCTGGTTGGAAATGTGACTCTCCAGGGCAGCCTTGGTTGTAGCAATCATGAGGCGGTCGAGTTTGAGATCTTCAGGACAGTGAGAAGAGCGTGCAGCAAGCTCACTGCCCTGGACTTCAAGAGAGCAGACTTTGGCCTCTTCAGGAACCTGCTGAGTAAGATTCCATAGGATACAGCCCTAGAGGGCAGGAGGGCCCAAGACTGTTGATTGTTATTCAAGGATCACCTGCTCCAAGCTCAGGAGTGTTGCATCCCAACTAGAAGGAAGTGCAGCAGGAGGGCCAGGAGACCTCCTTGGATGGATAAGGAGCTGCTGAGGAAAATTCAAAGGAAAAAAGAGTCTTATAGAAGGTGGAAGCAAGGACAGGCGGCCTGGGAAGAATACAGGGATGTTGTCCTGGAAGCTAGGGACCAGGTTAGGAAAGCTAAGGCCCAGTTAGAATTAAACTTGGCTGGGGATGTTAAGGATAACAGGAAGGGATTCTATAGGTACGTAGCGAATAAAAGACAGACTAGGGACAACGTAGGCCCCCTGCGGAAGCCATCAGGAGAACTGGCTACCCTGGATTTGGAGAAGGCTGAGGTTCTCAATGACTTCTTTGCCTCGGTCTTCACTGGCAAAGGCTCTGACCACACCACCCAAGTCTTGGAAGGTGAACGCAGGGACTGTGAGAATGAAGACCCTAGGCCCACTGTAGGAGAGGATCTGGTTCAAGATCATCTTAAGAACCTGAATGTGCACAAGTCCATGGGACTTGACGACATCCATCCATGGGTCCTGAAGAAGCTGGCAAATGAAGTTGCTAAGCCACTGGCCATCATATTTGAAAAATCATGGCAGTCAGGTAAAGTTCCTGATGACTGGAAAAAGGGTAATATAGCCCTCATTTTCGAGAAGGGGAAAATGGATGACCCAGGGAATTCCAGGCCAGTCAGTCTCACATCTGTGCCTGACAAAATCTTGGAGCAGATTCTCCTGGAAGGCATGCTAAGGCACATGAAAAACAAGGAGGTGGTTGGTCACAGCCAGCATGGCTTCACTAAGGGGAAATCCTGCCTGACCAATTTGGTGGCCTTCTATGATGGGGCTACGGAACTGATGGACAGGGACAGAGCAGTTGATGTCATCTACGTGGACTTGTGCAAAGCATTCGACACTGTCTCTCACGACATCCTTGTCTCTAAATTGGAGAGACATCAATTTGATGGGTGGACCACTGGGTGGATAAAGAACTGGCTGGATGGCCGCAAGCAAAGAGTTGTGGTCAATGGCTCGATGTCCGGCTGGAGACCGGTAACGAGTGGTGTCCCTCAGGGATCGGTGTTGGGACCGGTCTTGTTCAAACATCTTTGCTGGTGACATGGACAGTGGGATTGAGTGTGCCCTCAGCAAGTTTGCCGATGACACCAAGCTGTGTGGTTCGGTTGATACACTGGAGGGAAGGAATGCCATCCAGAGGGACCTCGACATGCTTGTGAGGTGGGCTGATGCCAACCGTGACAAGTGCAAGGTCCTACACCTGGATCAGAGCAATCCCAGGCACAACTACAGGTTGGGTAGAGAAGAGATTCAGAGCAGCCCTGCAGAGAAGGACTTGGGGGTGTTGGTCGATGAGAAGATGAACATGAGCCAGCTTCAGTGTGTGCTCACAGCCCAGAAAGCCAACCGTATCCTGGGCTGCATCAAAAAGAGCGTGACCAGCAGGTTGAAGGAGGTGATCCTGCCCCTCTACTCTGCTCTCGTGAGACCTCACTTGGAGTATTGTGTGCAGTTCTGGTGTCCTCAACATAAAAAGGACATGGAACTGTTGGAACAAGTCCAGAGGAGGGCCACGAGGATGATCAGGGGACTGGAGCACCTCCCGTATGGAGACAGGCTGAGAAAGTTGGGGCTGTTCAGCCTGGAGAAGAGAAGGCTGCCTGGAGACCTCATAGCAGCCTTCCAGTATCTGAAGGGGGCCTACAAGGTTGTGAATGCTCCATCCTTGGCGGTGTTCAAGGCCAGGTTGGATGAGGCCTTGGGTGACATGGTTTAGTGTGAGGTGTCCCTGCCCATGGCAGGGGGATTGGAACTAGGTGATCTTAAGGTCCTTTCCAACCCTAACTATTCTATGATTCTATGATTCTATATCACTGAGCAGATTTCTGTCCTCCTTTCTTGGACACAGATCATAATAGCTCAGCCCTAAGCTGCAATATCTTACAGCTTTGATATTATAATTCTCTCAGCTGTAAGCACCCTTACTTAGGAGTAATTAGTTGGTTGTCCTGTAATACACATGTAATAATTTCAGAACTCTTTTCTCTTGCAACTGCTTTTTTTTTTTTTTTTTTTAATATTTATATTAAAAAAAGGCGGGGGGGGGGGTGTACCATATAAATCCATTTCCATTCCTGTAAATCAGAAGAAAAAAACCCCAAGTTGCACTGCTGAAATAAAGATGACAGGACATTCTGAAATATTGACATGACATCACCTAGGCTTACAATGGCCAGAATATCAAAAGATTATTATTAACTTAGCATTTTGTTATCCTAAATTCAAAGGATCCGTGATCTCTTATCCTGAAGCAGAACATGACATTATTTTGCCACTAAATTAAATTTTAACTTAATAATAATAGTTGAGGTGAAATATTCTACTCAATGTTTTCCACAGTAATTTTGATTAAAGCAAATTAGAGTTGTCTCAAGAATATATTTAAAAGACACATTCAAGTCACTTTGAAGATGCCCACCCTGACACTTCTCTGATATTGGTGCTTTGTGAATTCATACTCATTATTATCTTTTTCACCAAATATTTTGCAACAGCAATTCACATCACTGAACTGCTCCTTAGGTCGAATATGTGAGCAACTTATTTGTATTGACAGGGAAGGCAACGATTTGGGAAAATTAACAAGGTTACTGCATTAGTTCTCTGCCTGTGCTGCACACCTATGAGCTGATCATTTATCAGCCACTCAGCCTTTATAGCCCCAGGTTGCCGGACAAAGCCATCACTGATACTGTTTTGCTTACCTCTAGAGCTGTGAGCTGCAGCAGTTCCAGCTTAGGTGCCCATATCCAGCTAATACAATTGTTCTTATTTGTAAGAGGAACTGATGCCTATCACTTTCAAATTCACCATGGCCTTACCTAAGGCAAAGTCTACCAAGTGTTTCTACCTAGAAGAACAAACAATTTTGTGCAAACTATTTGGGGGAAAGAGTAAACCAAGAAGTTCAATTGGGTAAATTCATTTAATCCCACCTTTCTCCTGCTACAGAAGAGGACACAACCATCTCTCGCACATGCATGCACAGTCATGAACTTCAAATGAAGTTCAGCTAAGGTGCTCTCTATTTCTCTAGACTCGTTTCCTTTCAAAGCAAATAATGAAATTATTTCACATATATGTATGCATCAGCTATTACAGTGTTTTGCTGTTGAATTATTACATCCATCTTAAAATACATTTTTCTCTCAAAATTTAAAAGCATCTGTGCAACAGTGAGAAAGGCACACTTCTCAATCTCATGGGAAAGGTACAGGCAGAGCAGATGATACAAGCACCTTGTGATGGATGGATAAATACAAGTCTGCTTAGCCCTGTATGTCTTCAGTTAAAAGTAAGTTATATAACAGTGCTTTCTTTCATACATGAGATTGCTGGGGCAAGGGAGGAGGAAGGAGGCATCCTTATGAAGCACCCATATAACGACCTGTATTTTATTTGTTACTAAGCAGAAGTTATTTTTCAGATGTTATTTGTCTCCCACTAATTAACATTCAAAAGTAGGAGAGTGAGTTAACTGTGCCAGAACTGATTGCTACGGATATTTTCATTTGAACTGCAGCCACCTTTTGAACATCTCAGTCATAGCAGATGTCAATCTGAAATGTGTTTTGGACCAGTTGGCTGTAGCCTACAGCCAATGTATACTTGTAAACTGGCTTTCTGTCCCTTATTAATCATTCCCCCAAAGATAACTGGGCATGCAATTGACTATTTTTGCATATTCAGTAGATTTTTCTTTGCCATTGCCAATAGGCATTTATGTTGCCAGCAAAGCCAAGCCTACAGCTTCTGTCACTCCTTAAGTGTTTAGGGGACATCTCTAAACTAATTCACAACTTTTTACCAGTGTTAAATCCACAATCTTTTTATAAACCACAGCAACATTCAGAACTTTGCAGCAGGGAGTTAAAAAAAAAAAAAAAAAAAAACCAAAAAACCAAACAAGAAGAAATACCAAAATGTAAGGGATTTTATGAATGTCTTGTAAGACCTGTAGTAGATTCAGAGAAGGTCCCAGATTATCAGTGCAGTGCTTTAGCTACAAAAAGGCCTTCTTTCTGGTAGGTATTGCCCTTTTTCTTGAATAATGGTGCTGTGGTTAGAAGAAATAAAAGAGGAGCAAGGGTGTTTCCCCCACATTTGTGAGGAGCCCAGGCATTTGAGAACCTTCTGAGCAACCTCAGCACGTTGTCACTGAGAGATCATCAATGATGCACCTCTTTCATGCTTGACAGGAACACACACGGTCTCAGAGAAGATTTTTAAAGTTCGCCATGGCTGCCAAAGCAACCTGGGGATCCTAAGGTTCAAGTGAATGCAGAGGGAGAATCATAATAGTGTTCAGACAAATATCTTCATCTAGAAAACGAACTACTGTACATTCTATTTTCAGAGCACTCTCCGCTGCTGTTCAGTTTCACCTGTCTTGCACAGCAGAAGACACAAAAGCTATCAGAAACATATCATGAAAACCTGTATTAAAAAATAGGTGTATGACAATAATCATTACGGGGGAAAAAAACCAAGATCACAGATATCAAAGTGGTAGGTACAACCTAAGAGAACCCAACTATCCCCTAAAGGAAACAAGCTTCCTTTAACAATGCAGGATCAGGCTTGCCTCAGTGCTCTTCCAGCAGCAAATCCACCTCCCAGAGCTGATTTTTACTTGATTTTGTAGTTTATTTCTCTGCAGGGATTCTTACATCCTCAGCGAATATGAATGATTGCTGGAAAGAAGTCAGATCTCCAATTTTAATAGAAAAGATTCTTTATTTCTTAAATAAGTGGGGGAAAAAAAAGACATCCAGACAAATGACATCAGTGTTCTAGGAAAGAATGGCAACACTTTAAAACATTACTTCTAAAGGCTTTTCTTACATCTACTGAAATGCTGACAATCTGATTAACATCTACCACTCATATTCAGGTCCTTTTCATGGCTTCCAAAAAGGCTTCCAGATACCCCCATATACATTTTTGTCTAAATGCTTGTGTTTCCCTCAACACCTGGTAAAAGTTATATTTTATTTTTGTCTTATAGAGAAGCCATTGTGCAAGATGACAAAATCTGAGTAGTTAGAGGAGATACTCATATTTTAATGATACCGAAAGATCCTTGGAAAAGAGAATATTGCAGCCTTAGCAATTGTCAGACCACATCTCTCAGTCATAGCTCCAAGCCTGCTAGAACAGACAGGAGCTAAAGTGGGAAATGCAGTATCTCGGAATAAACTTATTTTCTACTTGAAAAAGAATGCTGAACATTTCACTTACAATATCTTTTAGTCTGCATATTATAACAGAAATATGGATTTTTTTTGATTATTATCATTTTTTGCTTGTTTGTTTTTTGTTTTAAGCCAAGAGTACAAATCAGCTGGTGAACACTCCACACGTTCCTCCTGGCATCTCAAACAATGAAACACATGCTTTATTACCACTGCCCTTAATTCCAGCATCATAAGCTAATGGAGGCACAGAACTCTAGGATCAGCTAAAAGTGTTTACAGGATAATTCCTGATTTTAGGTCAAATAGCCTACATCCTCTTCATTGTTATAAAACTGAAAACATACCAAATGCCTTTGAAAGAGTCATGAACGCAGGACTGCAGGGGACATCCAAAGACCGCCTAGGTCATCTTCTTTCCTCACAACCAACAACACATAGCTTTTCCTAAAAAGATTAAGACTTCCTATGAAAAATACATCAGTGTTTCACTCTCCTTAGTGTTAGGATTTTTATAACATTCCGTCGGGATTTTCCTTGTCACAATCTACATCCATGATTTATTGGTAGCTTGAAACTGCGAGAATCTCCCATGCCTTTTTGTAACACTCTTCACATACCTAAGAGGCTTCTTTTCCTGGAACTGAAGAGCTCAAATTCTTTCACTTCTCCTGTATAGGCCATTTCTTGTAGATCTCTCGTTGTCCCTACACTTGACGGTTATTCATTTGATCCACATTTTTCTTGAGATGGAGCACCCAAAACTTGACGATACTCTTCTTTAAGCTTTACCACTCCCTGAATGACGAATAATTCTTTTATACACGTCTTGCTACATACTTTTTCCTTAATGAAAATATCCGAGGATATTCACGTGTTTTCATGCGATTTGGCTGTCTTATGTTTCTCTTGTAAATCACTATACTCTCTGCCTTCTATTTTTTCACATGGAGCTGGTTAGCTGAATGTGAATAGTTGGCTGACCAGCTGTAGCTCCCTATTCTTGTCCTTGCTGAAGTGAAAAGGTATGCTGCAATTCAGTTTTCATAAGGTGACTTTCTCCATTCTTCCAACATACTGAGGGGCCCTTCCCTGTTCTGAAGCAGTTTTTTCATTTTGTTTGGATTTAGTTGGGTGGTTTTTTAAGGAAAATCCCACCCTCCACAGAGATGTCATATAGCATTGTACTCAGTGCTTTAGTAGCAGCTACATGTAGCAGTCCTGTATTCACTTACAATCCATCCCTTCAGAGCTGAAGTCCCTTTACTCTCAGAGAAAAGAAAAAGGAATAGACCCATACCCTGCCCTTATACAGACATGAGGCAAAGCGGGAAGGAATATACATATTAGCGTGCAGCAGGATCAACCCAAGAGAGACTCCAACTGACATACTTATTCCTTCTAAGGGTACATTTCATACTACAGTTAAAAGGCCTCAAATTTTGAGCTCTATAAAAATCATAGAACAAATTACATCAAACAGCTTGGGCAGTTTTTGTTCCAATGAGATTTGTAAAGGAAAAGTATAAAAAGATAAACTCATCTTTCCATTCATATCCTTCAAAATATCAGCAACATAACTCTGCAGTCACCTGGTCTTCATACAGCTTGGTTGTAATATTCTTGCACACATTTAAGTTTGCACATATTTGTCTCTTTGTAACTGTACCAAGGTAATGTATCTTATTTCTTAAATCAGGGAGGAGTGATCAGAAAGGAACTGGTGGAAGTAATGCAAAGTTGATAATCAATTTTTTAGAAGTGAAAAAAGTGAGCTTGATTTTTAAAAATACCAAATTTTTCACTTAGCTGTTCATATGGATTAAATCCTGAGCAAAGGAGAGCTTTATTTTTAAAACACAAGTACATGTTTTCCAAGGATGTGTTTGTATTTCTTCTCCCAGTGCATTTCCACTTAAAAATCTAATTTGACAGAAAGTATGTAACATTTCAGTTTACACTGAATGAATGCTGCTGAATACCGAATTTACTGCTGTATACTGCCTTGTGTAAATATCAGAATTCTTGCCACAACCCTCAAAAAAATCAGTCTTTGATTGTAAAGGGTGCCCTAGAGCTAAGTTGGGAAAGAGAAGAAAATGTTAGGATAGGACAGAAAAAGAGGCTGTGGCTACTTTTCCCACTGAACTTTAGAAAGTTCTGTCTGTTCTGGCTTGTGTCAATATCCTCAAAGAAATGTAGAGTACTCTGTTCCTCTGCAGTCTGCCTTGGAAAGAAAATGGCAACTTTTACCAATAGGATTTCCAGCTCATCAGCATGGAAGAGCCTGCCTAAAAATAATGAAAGACCTAATTTTCACCGATAATCTTTATCAGTACAGGTTTATGGAAAACTGTTTTTTCTAAAAGAAGAGGCTTGGGAGGGAGGGTGCAAGTTTAGTTTCTGGAAGGAACCCAAAAGCAGAATTCTAGAAACTATTTAATCTGAGCAAGAACAGAGCAAGGATTAAGTGTGACATGAAACAATAGACAGGACAAAATTAGCAGTCATAAAACCAGTAAACGCTGAAGAATACATTGCTCATACCAAGATTATGGCAGATATGACTCACTAGTTGAAGGCGTGTGCTCTGGTAGCAGGGGGGTGTCAACAAGTTTATAGCCCAGTGCCAATCCTCTTCCTGCTGTTCAAACAAGAATATGCTCTGTAGCCAGAAGCTGATCAAAACAAGAAAACAAAAGAGGTGGACACTTCCACTGAGATTTCTGAAGGGTAAAGCAGTAGAACTCCAAAGTGAAAGGTCATTCACCACAACCGTTGGCTGTTACAGGTATAAAAATAAAAATTAAAAAAAAAAACAGATTATCATGGTCAGTTAGAAGGAAACTGGATGATGCAGCAGAGGCTTAGTAGCCAGCATTCATCATCCCCCATGTCACACACAAGTAATCCTAATCAGACTACTCTAGGAGTTCATGAATATGAAAGCGTCACCTTACCCAGAAATAAAAATAACCTTCCCCATCTCTGGTTTTGTTACAACCCAGCTGTCTTGTGTCCTTTTCCCGACCCTCAGCCAGAAGACAATAAATGCTTAGAATTAAGTCAGCCACGCTATTATGGGGACTATTACTGCCCACTGAGAAATCACTGGCATTCAGAAAAAGCAGAAAAAGACTCACATATATTTCCATTTGTAGCAGGAATTAGTCTCTGCCAGTAACTTGTCACTGTAAAAAGGTTAGAAAAAAATTACTTTTCATGTCTTTAGAATGAGATTATTTGGATTTTGCTAAATATGGTGGCCACATCTGTTTAATTTTCATTGCATTACTAACACATTGACCCAGAAAAGGACTAAAGCATTCGTTCCTTTGTTCCCTGCATACCAGATCAGCTTGTGGTTCAAGCTCTTGAGACACTTGTCACCACCTTGCTGCCAAAAGCAAACTCCCTTTTCACTTTTCTGGCTCAAGAAAGTGCCCAGTCAAAGCTTCCATTTTCTGCAAATGATTTCTGAAAAAACCCAGCACTATACTTGCAGGAGAGCACTTTTGAATCCATTTTTAAATCCTCTACCGAATTGGAAGTGTTATAAAAGTCAAACCCATCCCTTCCCCTACAATTTGTGGTTTGTATTAACACTTAGTAGGTGTGTGGATAAACTCAACATAATCAGCATGCATCGCTTTTGTGGGAGGTTGCATGAGGGAGAACCCCAATACGCATTTGGTTCTGTAAATTCGCTCCATAAGGAAAAGTTTCTCCTTTCACAAAAGGAAGTTGATAGGGTCATGAGTTATCATTTTCCCAGGAAGAGGCAACACGCTTTTTAAAGTAATATTAAAATAAAAAATTAAGTAGTTCACACTCAAAATCCCAAAGAACCTTACTCAGAGGCTAACCCTAATAGCTCATGTGTGTAGTCAGTTTGTCTGGAACTGTAGCATTACTTAACATTTCAGCTTTTGACTGTGCCATTTAGATGCAGCTCTTAAGAAAGAGACAGTAAGAAAGAGGAGCTGCATCCTTTCGCCTCCTGATAGATCAGCGCATGGCACTCCAGAGAAGTTCAGTAGACTGCACTGATCAGGAGTCAAATGGCATTACATTGTCCACTTGTCAGCTTTCAGCATGACTTCTAAGCCTCAGTAAAGAAGAAATACTTTGCTGCTAGATAACATTTCCTCTTCCTCCAGAGGAAACATTAAATAGTTAAAAGCATTAACTATTGCATTTTGTAGCTGATGCAGCGCTATTTAATTCTATGTAGTTGCAACAATTTCTACTGATAGAAAATATGCTACCAGGAAAGTGGCAGAAAAATGCTAGAAGGAGACAACAGTACATGCATACTGACCAGAGCAAAACAAAAGCATCAAAATAAAGACGTGGAAAGTTTTACAAAAGCAAGTTGCCAGCTATTTCATAGTGTATGCTACAAACCTATGACCAGCCATCAAAGTGCAGATAAACTTTTACTGTCATATTTGTACCTAAACCTTCATTTCCCTTAAGTAAAGCATATATGGACCAGAATATCTATAAAGACTGCCTTGGGCATCTGCATGACCTTACTAAGCCATAGTTCACCATATCTAAGTTAGTAGAGTTTTCATATAAATGATACAAGACCAAGACTTAAAGAGAATATATTGATCCCTGATGTATACGGCTGATTTTCACTGAAAATCCATTAGCTTTTTAAAATAAAAATAATAAAGAAAATGCAAAGAGTCCAATCACCACGGCATCCCAACTGGAATCACAGCAGTCTGTTTTGGCAGATTTTCACAGAAAACAGAAGGGAGTTTGAGTTTGGGCAGGACTTGATCCACACTAACATTTAAGCATATGAAAAAAACCCTCATGGTGCCACCTGAAGGGAAGTCAGGCTACAAGGACTCATAGGGGATGCAACTCTCTTCTCATCCTTCCCCTACAAAATCGCCAAATTCTGTGGTGCTCCCTCCTGTACCATGTTACTTCACTGTTACCCCAGTAATAGCCCAGCAAAGAGCAGATCACACAGCTACTCTTTCTACGCTTGTATAGCAGCAAACAATCAGTGCTATTGTCAGCCATTCTCACAGGTACAATCCTCATCAGCTACCTTAATTGGCTACTGTTGCACTTCATACTCATGCATCGAACAGACCATAGTTCATGCATTTGTTTAATTACGTAATTAAGATGTAATGCATTTGCATTACATCTCCTTTAGTAGAAATTAATGAATTAGTAAAAAAAGAGCTAAAAAAAAAACCAACTGGCAAAATTTCACCTGATAAACTCAGGAAGAGAACAGAATGCACTGGCAATTCTCAGCAAAGCTCAGTGAAACTGAGGCACATGGAGATTAAAAATCTTCTTCATCTCCAATTGAAAGTTATATAGTGTTGAACTATAACAGTTAATTTGGGGGTGCTCAATCCAAAGGATATTATAAAAAGGAAATATGCTTAGGTGATACAATATACGTCTTAAGTTGTACACTTGCAGAGTTGGATACAGACAGCAGCGCACATCCTTTGCGAAGTTCTCTCAGTATACAGAGGAATTCATAAATCTCAGCACTTCCAATAAGAACAAAAAAAAGAATCTGATGATTTCAATGAGGAGCAGAAGCAAGTTTCCTTCCTGAATGAAGGAGCTTAATTTGAGGCACATCGGTAACACTCTTCACAGGAAAATTTCAGTAACTGTGAAGATAGGTGCATTATCCAGTGCAGTTTTGGGTATTTTATTGTTTGGTTTTGGGTTTTGTTTCATTTTGGTTTTTTAAATATTTTCCCTGATGCCAGGCACTTACAGTCAATCCCATCTAATGACTACCAAGGGAAAAGCAAAAAAGTTTGATGCAGAACAGCAGAAAAGCAATAACATAAACCATAACAGCCTGCAGCACTGTATGTCAGAGCAGACAGGGGCACCCTTATGAAAGGCTTGGTCAGATAGAGCTGTTTGAGAAGTAGGAAAGACGTAATTCTGTTTGGAAATGCAGTGAAAAGCTGTAGAGTTGCCACTGAGTAGCAGAGATATGCCAAGCATTACCATGGGGATAAATCTAAATAGGATTACACTGCCAGCTCCTTGTGGAGGTTATAATCCCCTTCTTGGAGGTGTGACCAAATTCTGATTAAAGCTAGAGAAAGAAGGGCCAAGAGTTGCAGTCACAGTGACACTCCCTCCAATACTTCTGGAAGCACAGATAAAAGTCACTACTTCACCGTTTTTCCATCCCAATAACATTGCCTGCTGCAGCATGAGCTGACCTATCAAAGGTACAGAAAAGCAGAGTCCCCTGCTTGCTTTGCTCATTCCTTGGTCAGTAATCAGTGTCATGTCATCCAGTGTCATTTCCTTAGTCTCATCCAGTGCATATTCAACTTCTGGCTACACTGTTGATGATAGTTTTACTGCTAAAAGAGCATCACAGTATCCATTGCTCACTGTGGTTTTCTGTATGTACTTGCAAAGGGATAGCTTGAGATTCACTCTGCTACTTCCAAATATGAATCCTGCCTGTTTCACAAAACTGAAGAAGTTTGATTCTGA
Organism: Psittacula echo; assembly: GCF_963264785.1. Classification (NCBI taxonomy): domain Eukaryota; kingdom Metazoa; phylum Chordata; class Aves; order Psittaciformes; family Psittacidae; genus Psittacula; species Psittacula echo. The sequence goes on from NC_137739.1 coordinate 62,853,314, forward strand.
CTGTGTACCTGTATGATACCAAGCATAGAGGATCCAGTTTTCAAACAAAGGAGGGTTTCCTCTGCTAAATAAGCTGCAAATATTTCCATCTTTGTTTCTCTGTTGTTGTTCTGTGCATTTGTAGTCAACATTTCACTCCTTAAAAGGCCTTTCAGGACTAAACCCATTATACAGTCCTTCAGTAGCTCATACACATTCTAAATTCTGATGAATTCAACACCCCCTTACAATAAGAAAAAAAAATACTAAAGTTATTTAGTTATAGGAAGGAAAAGACATCTTTAGGAATTAGAGAAATAAGATTTTAAAGTAAATGCAATGGATCTTGTTTTGAATGACCAGAAACATGTGGAAGAAAAAAGACTTTCTCATTCCAGAAAAAATCTGACCAAAATTGATAGTTGTTTAAACCATAATACATGCCAAGCAGCTGAAGCTCAGTGATGATACAAAAAGCTCACAGCTGATAGAAAACTGTTCACATACAATTTATTTAAGAGGATCAGACTCAGTACAGAGTAAGGAAAAGGAAAATAATTAGTGTCCTAGATAAAGTATCCCAATTTCTTCAGTCATTGAATGTAATCAGTGAACCTTGGGGAAACACTGAATTTCCAGGGGAAGTAGATACACAGACTTAGCTGCAAGGAAACCTTCTTTTGGGAGGTTGACCAGCATGCAGATACAAACAGACATACTTTAATAGCTGCTCTTCATCTGAGCACTGCTGCTTTCACTTGCATGGTCAATAGTCTAAGCCACCCATTGACACAGAGACTCCTGCTCAAACACTAACACTCAAAATTGTAGATCACTGTCAAAAAGCAAATGACTACTACCCTCTTCCAAACCTGGAAATGCAAAGACAGCTATAGCTTTGCCACTACGGTGGGAAAGGGCAAGAAATTCATTGAAAAGGTCAGCAATTTATCAGTAAAATCATGGGGTAAGATTTTTTTCCCCCAGAAAGTGCTAGCAATAACCCTGAGCAACTACCAAGGCAATGAATTATCCCATTATATTTAATTTTTACTCACTGCCTGTTGTCTTGAATTAATAGAGTCCAATATCTAGCTGTATTCTCTTTATTTCCTAGAGCAGGAATGCTCTCATGTAACCCCGTTCAAAGTGATTAAAGCTTTCAAAATTACAGGTAATGACTCGCCGCTGCAGAATCTTGCAGCCATCCAGGCATGGTGAGATTATTGCCCTAAAACTATAAATGAAGAAGCGATGGAGAGCAAGAGCCAAATATTTTCCACGCTCATGAGCAATCCTGGAAGCTGTTGTGTAAACACATGACTGTTTTATACACATAGTATGGCACTTCAATATTTTAACTGGATTTGTGTTGTTTACTTCCCATATTCAAGTATCAGCAGTCTCAATACTGCATACGGTAGACAAATGTTGCTTTTAAAATATAGTATGGGAGAAAATCCAGGAGCATGATGTCATCAACAGAGGGATGAGTCTGTTCTGTTCAGGGAGGGGCAGAAAACCAGAAGTTAGACTCATTCATACAACAGAAGGAGCTTGGCTGTTCCTGGAGACGTGTTGCACTGCACTTATTTGTATCTGCTCAGTGGTGAATTTGCAGTCAAGGTATGTTTCTGCTTCTCTTTACTATGAAAAGATCTCATTATTTAAATTCAGTATGGTTTGTTGCTTCTTGGAAACCACTTCTTGAATTCTTAATGTTTCTGGTTCAATGACAAAAGATGTGGTTAGTGTTCCAGGGACATAGAGGAGAAAAATAATTATTGTTAATTGGATTTTGTAACTTGCCAGGTTTTGCAAAGCAGTAGCATTTACAGAAAAGTGCTTTATTTCAAAGTTCCCAACATATCAAAGCCACAGAGCTTTTCACCTGCCGCTACTGAAAGGCAATGATTCCTTCTGTCCAGAAGATATTTCGTGGGCACACATTCTATCATCTCTTAAGAAAAAACAGAAAGTGTAAGAAACTAACTTTGTTTTCAGCTGAGAAATTACCTATAAAATAGTGATAAGAAACCAGAGGCAATACTTTTCTGTACATACTGATAATTTTCTCTCTGTTTATTATTTTGATTATAAACTTTGTGGGGCAGGAAGTGTGTATATATGTGTAACTTACTCTGCTTATCTGTTCGGTCTGAGCTGACTGAGTGACAAAGAATAAACATTTGAAGCTTTTTCTTACACTACAAAGAAGAAAAGTTTGGATGACTTTTAAACAACATTATCAGTTCCTTTCTAACACTTATATCCCAACAAAAAAAATGCAGGAGGAACATGATTTATAGAATGCTGATAAAAACAAAGAAAACCTTAGAACTGAGGTTGTAATTAGGACCATACAACAAAAAGAACAAAGGTTGAAATGTATGCTATAGTTTTAGCTATTCCTATTCCATTACTCAAGATCCTAAGCAGCCATCTTAATATAAAATAACAAAATATCCATGAAGCTGAAAAAGTTCAAATAGTTTTCCATTAGAATCCTAGTTTTAATACATACTCTTACTGATACCTCTTAAGATAAAAACATACTTTCATCTTGAACAGCTGTATATATTTTCTTAAGGAAGCTAGAAGACAGCTAGGGAATAAATCAGTTTTTACAGCAAAGCCTCTAAGACTGAAGTGTCAGGATATTGGGTAATATCAGTCATATGTTTTTTATCTTGTGCGTTGTTCTTTGAGAATGTGCAATCATTAAGAAGATAATTAAGAGAAGCATCTTTGCACCTCAGAATCATTCACAGACTTCTTGTTTTCAGTGTAAATAGTGAAAACACAAAGAGAAGGGGTAAATGTACCCAATTTAATAAAGATTTCAGAATAGTCAGAGCAGAGACACCTCCAGAAAATCTTTGTCAGGTTTTCCACTGGGCCATACATGCTAGAACAAGATTGAGTTACTCAGAGTTACCTGAACATTTTGTACTGACAATCCAACAAAAAACTGCCTTTCCTGCTTATTAGAGCTTCCTGGAATAAGGATTTCATTACTGCACTGGAACACAGCTTGAAGAAATTCTCACAGCTATGTAATATTTCATATATTTTCTCAGACAGAAAACAAGAGGAATTTGGGAGAATTTTAGCACATTCATTATGAAGACCTTAAAATTCATTGCTTAAGAATAGCCAGTGTTTGATAGTCTGCTTTTCATGGAAAGAAGGGAGGGGAAAGCTTTTAGAACCCTAAATCCCACTATTTTGAAAGTCACAGTAGGAAAAAAATCATATTGCAAGACCAGGGTAACTCATCAGAGAACAGAGCTCCGTTTTCAAAACAAATTCCTTCCCAGTAACTATGTCAACAGCAAAGGTACACCTGCACTCATTAGCAATGCTAATCAATATAAAGTTAAAAAAAACCCCAAACCCCGAGAATAAATGCCATTCAGATAAAACCTCTGCTTTTCTTTAAAAGTCACATAAGCCAGTCTTATTCTATTGTTATTCATGGGGGATTTTAACTCTCTCTCAGAACTCCATGTGCTTGAGTTTCCTCTACCTTATCTAAAGGTTTCTTTTCCTTCCTTCTTGCATTTAGCATACTTCAAGCGCCCAGCCATCTTTGTGCCTCTGCCTGGCCGACATGCAGCTGTAAAAAAACATAGTACTTTAAAGTGGAGGCGAAAGCTCTCCTTAGCCAGTCCTCTATAACTGGAGTAACTCTGGGTGAATAGGCAGCTACTAAAGAATAACACCCTTTGGGAGCACCCTCTGGGTGCTGACTCACAAGCTCAGTCACTGGCAGGCAGGTGGCAGAGTCAGCTTCTCTGGGTGCCTCTGATCAGGGATGGAGGCAGAAGAGGACATCCCTGTACCATGACAGCCCTGAGGTAGGTAGGCTCAACCACACTGGGAAAGAACAGAGGGTGAGAGCTCCACAGCAACATTAAATTTGGACTCTGCAGACTGCTGTCTTCATCTTCACACAAAGTTGCACCTCCTAGTGATCACCACAGTGGTGATACATTTACTTAGAAGAGATGCTAGTGCACTGGGACCGAGGGACCCTGATCAAGGTCCAATAGCCCACTAAGTTGAATATTGGATAACAGGCACAAACTGGATACAGATCACTAAAAAACACAAGGACCAAAGTTGCCTGCTAAAAGCATGCTCAGTTCAGTCTGATGATAATTAAGTCCAAAGCATTCAGACATTGTGGCACAGCTGCTACATCAAACTTCAACAAAATGCCTCAGGACTCTTGATGCTCCCTGAAGGGGTGGATTTGGCTTACTTTTGCTGCTGTGTTATATTTACCTCCTCTACATGTTAACTCCTTAGCTCAATTCAGCAAGGTTGAGCTGGTTTTTGTGATCACTGCAAACAAATCTGATCATCCAGGTATGCAGATCTGGCATTCTGAGGTATGCCAGAGTGATGACAGTTGCAAAAAAGGGCACACTTCAGACTATGGCTAATTTGCATAGAAAGGAGCTGTCAAAATGCAGAAATCTGTCTCTCCCACTCATGTTATCTGAGATTACAGGTAAACTCCACAGAAAAAGAAAGGGAGCTATGCTTAGAGGTCCAGGTCTCATTAATATTTCCAGGATTTATATATGTGTGCCTAAAGGCAGAATTGGCCATAGAAGATTTTTCCTCCTGCAGTGGTCTTTCTTTAGCAGAAGGGAGCATGCTGCAGGATCTCTTTGGGACTTGCACCCCTGTGTCTCCAGAGTTGCTTAGCCCCTTTGCCATGGTTATATGATTTCCTATCAACTGTCTGACTGAAAGGAAGCTGCTGTGGAGTACAAAACAAGGGCAGCAGGTTCCCCGCAAGAAGGGTGATGTGAGCCCTCTGCCCACACACAAGGAGCAAAGCAATAACCCAGGCCACTATTCCGATGAGAAGGGTAAATGACCTGCAGATAGTGGGCAGGTCAGTAAACTGGAACTGTTCCACCAGGTCAGCTGAGTGCTTTCATAAAAAGCAACTGTAAAGCCTTCTTAATTCGAAGGTGAGACCAGAACCTTGAGCAAGTAGAAAGACGGAGATATTGCATTATATGTCATTAGGGTTTATATTCACTAGATTTTATGTCACTAGGCTTAGTGCATCTCTCATCCTCTTCTCCAGCAGTCTTTCCATATAACAAGCTATATTCTACATTCTCTGTATTATATTTGGCTTCTGCTTAGATTATAAGATCCTCGAGGCAAAGCCTGTCCCTGTGCTTGCACAGCTATGGCACATTTATTATCATCGAAGCCTCCAGTCATAAGTATTACACAGATAGTATGGCAATATCTGCAGAGCCGTGCTCTGGGTCCTACCTCCTAGACCAGGACAAACAGCACACCAAGTAAACAAACAGATAAAGGGACATAAAAAGTGATACAATTAAGCACACAGGCTTAACTGTATAATTATATATATAGTATATATTGTATAATTGTATAATTATCCTCAGCTGTATTGAATGCTCACCGTGCCATCCCCATTAGCAGAGTAATGACAGTTTATAGCAAATGAGGTCTTAAATCTATTAGCAGAGATGAGTGATTTCCTCACCGGTAACCTGCTTACTAAACATGATAGCATAGCCACATCTTTTTTCTGGCTTCTCTTTCCAGAAGGAAAGATCTGTGAAAGGCTTGTTTTCCTAGCTGTGAAATCAGGAGACAAGAAAAGAGAAGAAATTATGCAGTGGGTGTTCCCTTAACTACCACAACAGGTAAACTTTGCTACGGGACACAAAATACGCTCCAAGTCAAATTTCAGCCTTTGTAACTGTGCAGCTTGAGCTCAACTCTGAACTTTGGTCAACGAATCTTACAACCAATCTCATGTCATCAGGTTATTTATTACAATGGTTTCATCTCAGTCTGTGGTATCTCAGCTTAAGGATAGATTTCTTATTTCTATATTTCTTTATTTCTTTAGACTGAGTCATCTAAATCAAACCTTCCAGACAGTTTGTACTCTGCAGAGCCCATCCACATGCTCCTCGTGCAGGATCTCGCTTTACCTGCCCAAGACCAGCTCACAGATGGCTATTCTCCTTGGCATCACTCAGAAAGGTTTGCTGTGCCTGGTCCTTCCAGCACCGGGTGCTGGAAACATGCAAACCACTTTCTCCAAGAGAAAAGAGCAAAACAGCAGGCAAATGGTTTGTGGCACTAAAGGTGACCAGGAAATGTTTGCTTTGTGGAAATTCTGTCTCCTCTATATACAACACATAGACATATGTGTAGACACACACATATATACACCTACATATAGACAAACATAGAGATTTATTATCACCTTGTCAGAGAAATAACATACATGTTCATCTACATAATCATGTTATCCATGTCCTACCCTTTCCTAGGGAACAATCCTACAAGGAACCACTACCACTTTCTTCCTCATTCATGGATTTTTACTTTGTACAAAATGATCAACAAATATTTTAATCAGACATTTCTGATGTGCCCATCTATTAGGATCAAGACCATTGCATTTGTTTATTCATCTCCTTTGCTTGGGCAAGGATCTTTTGGGTTTCTCTAGTTAATGCTGAAATTTCTAGGTCACAGTGATCTGGAACCATCCCTCATAGGCAGATTAAACAAACAAAAGTAGTTATCTTCTCACAAGCCTTCATTTTGTGTAGACGTTTACAGTAGGTAACAAAGTCAAATAACAAAGAAGATGGGCTACCTTTTTACAAAAACAAGGGTACTTCATTTAAAACTTAAGAGCTTTCTCAAGAGTTCTGCTGGTTTTCTTTTTTATTTACCTCTGTGAGTTGCAAGTTAATTTTCAAAGTGATACTATTGCAGTCATAATGAATCAGACATTAATGGAATTCATGAATGGCTGGGATATTGTTCACAGAAGTTTCAATTTATGTCATACTTTTTTAAGAACACCATATACAGGCATGTTGCATAAGACAGATGTGGGATCTCACCTTCTTGCTTACACCATTCCTCTAAGAAAAATCATTATCTTTTTTTTAAGAGTCACCTTAGCCAAGAAACTCCAGCCAGCTGGCTTAGCAAGAAGGACATTTCCCAGAAGTAGAAGGAAATAGAAATAAAGCAGAGTCAGTTCTGTGTAGGTGTTTCCTGCAACATTTTGGAAACGTTACTCTTGTTTGGAAATATAAGAAGACAGCTATTTGTTTCCTTCCGCAATAGATGTAGTCTACAAATTGGCATTTGAATCATGATTACAGCTCATAATTGTACAGTATGAGACATCTGGAATTTCATTCTGCTACACTTTTCATCTCTATCACTATAGACAGGTTTACTGTGTAAGTAGTTTCCACTGCACATTTGTATGTTTTTTTAAAAAGGATTAAATGGAACATATTAATAAGGTTTGATTTAGGATAAATGGACTCTGGTCAAACAACTTTAAAAAATTAAAGAAAAGCTTGACTTTAAATACAAGAATCAAACAATTCCAAATTTTGGACTGTTTTACAGTTAGGTAAAATAAGAATCCAGACTGTGTAAACTACCTAGGTTTTATAAGATTTTTAAATGAAAATCACAGGTAAAACTCTCTTAACTTTGGTATATACCTGACTCATGCAGGAATCTTTATTCATTGTTTGGTTTGGAAACTTTTTCCCTCTTGGGAAATTAAATCCCAATATTTAAATAATCCCCAAGATTAAATCTTTTTTTCCTTCCCTCCCTCCCTCCCTCCCTCCCTCCCTGTCCCCCTCCCTTTGGTCCTTCTGTCCTTTCTTCCTTCCTTCCCAGCAGCATCATTTCTCCTCTGCTTGTTTTCTATAACACCATTATGTTCTCTCCCAGAACTCATATCTGCTAATTTCCTCTTCACTTGTTCCTGTCCTGACATCCTGCCACGAGACTTGCTGCTTGCTGCAGAAAACTGTCATGTGCAATTCTACACAATACTTTATGTTCTGCAGCAGTTGCAAAAGTGATGGTACACAAATTCAAATATGACATGATTAACTTAAAACAGAACATTTTTCAAAATTAACAAAGCTGCTCAGAATACAAAATTTATGTTTCACAGAAAAATTGGGAAGGGCAGAAATAAGAAGTGAAATTCTCATCTAGAGTTAAAGAATCTTGCCATTTTTAACAAAACCAAAGCAATGGGAATGATTAGCATAGGTTAAGGATTTTGAACAAGGCATGTACCCCTTGAGCAAGTGCCTGGGGGATAAACTGTAGTTAGTTCAGCTCTTTCAGTCTCTTTTTCTAGAGCTGCTCCGTTTTGTAAAGGTAATAAAATCTAGTTGGCCAGACAGAGCATGGTGAGCCTGGGTCTACTGCTAAGCTGTTAGCAATCAGTATGTCTCCTACTTTGTTCAAGATCAGAAATGGCATCTTTAAAATATTTTATGTTAAATTCCCCAAACACATCATGAAAAATCTTTCTTTTAAAATCAGTTTCTCTAAAAACTGTCTGGTTTGATAGTCGCTTTAATAGGAAAATATAATTCCATTCCTCAAACATTTATTACATAGCTACAGCAATACATGAGTGTGAGGTGCCAGAAAGTGTGATCCATTAACTGTTGCCACTGTCCAGGCAGAAAAAGTTCTCCAAATTTGTGTCAGACTGCAGAGTCACCCCGTGACAACCCAACACCATGTGACTGCTCAATCTCTGAAGAATATTTGGGGTTTGTTAGCTTTAGGTACAACAGTTCTTTGAAGGAGCTGTGGAATCTGCTAAGATTCCAAGGAATCTGTCTTTCTAACTAAATTCTCACCACGTATGTTTTTTTCAACTCTGACATTCTGGAGAGAGCAGATAGACATATCTTTCTGGTGACCATGAGTGCCCAAACCCCATGTATACAGAGTGAAAAACAAATTGTCTGCACCAGATTCCAACAAGGCTCTGGTATCTGTTGCCATCAAAGGGATGACAAAGAGTTGACACACAGTTTAATTCCAGAACACTGGCAAAGCATGAAAAGGAAAAAATAATAATTAAAAAAAAAAAAATAATAAAAAACAAAACAAAACAAAAAAAAAACCACAACCAAAAAACTGCAATCCAAACACTGACTGTTGTAAATCAGTGCTGCAAATCACAGGGCTTCTCAGCTGCAGGAATGTCCTGAGCCTTCCAGACTTCTTAGTGTTGAAAGCCACAGGCACGTTTGTACAGTTTAACCACCACGTTGCTATCAGCATGTATTTGAATACTTCTTTCTTGCAACAGAAATACAGCGTACTCCCACGTAAGAACTGTTGCTATTAGAGTTTCCTTGGGTTTTCAGCAGAAAAACAGACAACATTTGGATGTATATCAAATTTTTATCTGCTGTGACTATTGAGGTAATTGCAATACAGTCCATAATTCACTATAGTTATTCACACACACACACACCACTACAGATATGTACATCTGGTTTTGAGTTTTTCTTTGTGATATACAGGCTGTGATGATTTTTAACCATGATATCTGAAAACTAACCTCTTTCCAACTGCAAACGCTTTGTGTAATGGCTGTGGGGAGCAGATGCATGAAAATAATATGAAATGATTGTGCCAGCTGCTCAAGCAACAGCCTAGCAGGACAGGTTTGACGTAGGAAGGACAAGGCAAAATGGCTTTCTAAAGTTTATCATTTAAGAAGTGAATCATGTTCCAAGCTAGGCTTCTCCTTGAGAAGGGAACTCAGCAGTGCTTGCACTGCTGCACTCTGCTTTTAGTAGTTAAAAGAGTATGGAGAAAACAAAACAAAGCAAAACAAAGCAACCAAAACAAAACACAAACCCTACCTATTCCTTTAGTAAATACAACCTGACATTTAGGCAATGAGTATCACGTCATGCTTGTATGGCCCTCCATGACAAAAATCAGTGACGCTGGGGATCATTCGCTGGTATGGTCCATAAGAAAAGTTTTTCAGGATGTTGAAATCTGAGTTTACAGTTTAATGTAGATTTTGGGATATGTCTACAGCTGTTGTCAGAGGTTCTAAATTAAAGGGAGGCCTTAAGAAGGCCACATGATAGAGATGCTAACTTGAACAACCTGAAGAAATATCATATCCTCTGTGTTCTACCTGCTTGAAATTAAAGCTGTAATTTCACTTGAACATTATACAGCTAATCAAACTTTCTAGCCCATTATGTTGTCAGAGCCCAACATGCTGTTTACTTAGCAAAACCACCTCTGGTGGCATTAGGCAAACACAAGGCATGCTAATTTATATAAAGCACAGATTCTGCTTGCGATGTCCTCTGCACTAGGGACTCCTCTGCTTGCACAGTTATCAGTGTATGGCTCAGCAACAGGAAAAGTAGTAGTGACCGAAACATTTCCAGCTGTTTGTGGGGATGATTTTGTAGTTGCAGATGCGTTTTGAAGACATAATACGACATTTTAGAACATCTACATTTTTGCAAAATGCAATAGAGATTTAATTACCTCCAGAGTAAAATAATCAGTTACCTGTATGATAAGAAATGAAGCAACCAGCAGCTGTCAAAGAAATAGTTATTGGACTTCGGGACAGCAACCTTCAAATCTTTGCTATCAGAGGCAATCAAGCTTTTCTCAAAGTCTGTACTTGTGAAAGACTGATGAAATGTGCAAGAAATGCTGCATTATTGCAAATATCCTTCACAACACTGTAAACATGATAGAGATTGGAGGCACTGGAGGTGGCAAATCTCTGTCTTTTTTTAAATGGCTGTTACAATGTTCTTAAGGTGCTAAAAGCAAAGTGCTTTCAGGGCACAGAGCCAGTTCATCTGAAAGGCAAATCTCTCCATTAAGTATTTCGTGCACATAGGGAGCAATATCTGCAAATATTTGGCCATTAGACCTTCACATTTTGCTTAGTCATCAGAACTTAGAGGAGCTACCTAGGGAAAACAGCATTTCTTTTTCAAAAGAGAATTTTGGGAAAACAGCATTTTTTTTCCAAAAGAAAGAAAATTCACCTATTTCTTTTCCAGCTTAGCTGGTTTTGGCATGGTACTTGCGATAGTTTTGATCTGTCTAGGTTTCAGGACAGTTTGTTTTCTAAAGCAGGAAATTATTACTTTAACAAAGAAATATAATCTAATAATAATATAATGTAAATATATTATTTATATATTTATATATAAATATATAATAATATAACTATATATAATAATATAATATGAATATGTAAAGAAATATAATCTAATAATATAATCTAATGGTAATCGTTCAAACTGCTCTTGATTAACTCAGTAGCATTTTATTTCATCATCACTGCATACAGGTTACCTTTGCTATTCACTGGGTTTAAGGTACATCTGCAACTTCATAGATGCATTTTACTGTTAGATACCATCAGACCTTCCATTTCACATGACATCAGATTCCTGCTATGGTTATTAAATTGGTTTCACAACATTAGTGCATTAAGGTCTTCGAATTTTGTAGTGGTGATGGGGTACAGCAATCTCTTACATAAAGCAGAGAATTCCTGTGGTGCCTGCAGTGCTCAAAGGAGGGGATACAATCCCTTTGACCCTATTACAACCTGATAAATTTACATGTTGTATCATAAAACTCAGGAAGTTTATAGTCTCCTATTTGTCTACATACTTCAGTGGACCTCGACATGCTTGTGAGGTGGGCTGATGCCAACCTCATGAAGTTTAACCATGCCAAGTGCAAGGTCCTACACTTGGGTCAGAGCAATCCCAGGCACAGCTACAGGTTGGGCAGAGATTCAGAGCAGCCCTGCAGAGAAGGACTTGGAGGTGTTGCTCAATGAGAAAATGAACATGAGCCGGCAGTGTGCGCTCGCAGCCCAGAAAGCCAACTGCATCAAGAGGAGCGTGACCAGCAGGTCGAAGGAGGTGATCCTGCCCCTCTACTCTGCTCTCGTGAGACCTCACTTGGAGTATTGTGTGCAGTTCTGGTGTCCTCAACATAAAAAGGACATGGAACTGTTGGAACAAGTCCAGAGGAGGGCCACGAGGATGATCAGGGGACTGGAGCACCTCCCGTATGAAGACAGGCTGAGAAAGTTGGGGCTGTTCAGCCTGGAAAAGAGAAGGCTGCGTGGAGACCTCGTAGCAGCCTTCCAGTGTCTGAAGGGGGCCTACAAGGGTGCTGGGGATGGACTATTCATCAGGGACTGTAGTGACAGGACAAGGGGTAATGGGTTCAAACATCAACAGGGGAAGTTTAGATTGGATATGAGGAAGAAATTCTTTACTGTGAGGGTGGTGAGGCACTGGAATGGGTTGCCCAGGGAAGCTGTGAATGCTCCATCCCTGGTGGTGTTCAAGGCCAGGTTGGACAGAGCCTTGGGTGGCTTGGTTTAGTGTGAATTGTCCCTGCCCTTGGCAGGGGGGTTGGAACTTGATGATCTGGAGGTCCTTTCCATCCCTAACTATTCTACGATTCTATGATTTTAGACCAATATGAAGATCAAGTAAACAAAACCCAAAAGAATGAAAGTCAGACATGGCACCATATGGACTCTAAGCTCAACAATACACTCAGAGCTTTCTGAAAGAAAATGCTGTAAACAAAGCTTAAGACACCAATGTGCAAAACTAGGCTGACCCAGTATCTCATACATCGTAAAACAAAAAGCACGGTAAGACAGTGTCAGATGTGTGAGAAATGTATGTATTGGCATGATAGGGCTTACCCTATCCCTGAAAAAACAGGCTCAGTCTTTGAGTGTCTCAGCCCAAACCTGTACCCTAGGCATGGGCTGTCTGGGATCATGGTAACCAGACATAGTTCCCATGAAAAATGCCTCAAGGAAGAATTCATTTGGGTGACTGTTCTTCACTTCTGCAGTGCTTCCGCAGTCCCACTCCTACTGAGGCTCCTACATTTTTCTCTCCTGACCTGAACTTAAATGATACTTGTTGGCTGAGCTTTTCAAATGAGCACTCATGGTTAACCTTACCTGTTCTTATATGGAAAATGCAAAAAAAAAAAACAAAAAAACAAAAACCAGAACAAAATACCCTGCCAGCCTTGCAGAGTGAGTTTGTGGTCACTTTTCTCCTGTTCAAATATTTTCTTCTCAGTTGTCAGAACATTTTGAGCAAACGTGCTACAATACACACAGAAAAAGTATAGATTCAGCTGTGACTTAAGTGCATTGTGTAATAGTAACGTGTCTTGCTGTAAGAGAATTAGAAAATTATCATCTTGGTTCAAGGAGACATAAAGCTGCTCAGGACTCCTGACACCAGGCTCTGGAACAGAGTCGCATTAAGTCTAAGGGGCAGGAATGGTGGGTACATGATGATTAAGCTCCTGAAGAATTAAAGATGGTTGGAGAGACTTGAGAATCGCAGCAAGTAATTCAGTATTTACTAGGAGACAGAAGAGTTGTGAAACTGACATTATAAATCTCATATTTTATGATATTTTCCTAAGGTGAAAGAATAAGATTCATGTCCCCACTTCTACAGTTATTTAAGTATTTATACTCATTTGAAATAGCTTCATAAAAAGAAAGAGTGTTAATCAATAAGCTTGTGGCCTCTTAGCACATGGGCAGGTGTATCACCTGAGTTCTAGGTTTTGTTCCAAGTTAAACAGAATGGAGACTTGAAAATAGGTTTCATCTGTCCAATGACTAGAGACAAACTAATTGAATTATGCTTGATCAACACTTGGATTTAAGAGCATCATATACTTCATTTCTTTGTAGACATGTTCTAAAAGCTGTGGATGAAGAAAAAAATTACTCAGTAAATCAGAACAACTTAAAATTTCTCAGAAGTGTTTGAACAGCAGAAATTGAAGTATGTACTGAGAAGGGGAGAAAGGCATTGATCATCTCCATTTTCAGAGTAGTTTGATAGTTTTTTAATTAATCTCCTTTCTCCTCTTGTGAACTATAATGGTAAAAGTTGATCAATAAGCACAGAAGTTTCTACTGTGTTTACCAATCCATTATGTAGAAAAGGGAAGGGAAAAGCTGCAGAGTGTCAGCATAGTAGAAATCTCCAGGAAAGCAAAAAGTTAAACCAGTTATTCAAGTTTGAATTTAACTTACAGAATGATTGCTGTGAGCACATCACTATGTACAGGTCTTGCATGTATAAAATTTTCAGTTCTTGATGGCCCCACAGTTGCAGATGTCATTTACTCTTATTGCCAAACTCCTTCAAATATTGGCAGAAAATTTATTGTGAAAAAAAAAACGGCTGAGGAATTTACCCTCATATTTCATTCCTTTGCCTAAACTGCACATTGCTGTGATATGTCACAAAACAACCCTAGAACAGTATTCATGGGATTTGGCGTTTTCTATTACTTATTTGTTTATATCTTTCCCCTTTTAATTTATTGAAGCTGATGCAGCCCTTCTCTGCAAGAGGAATGTTGTCACCCAGTGTATCACCAATGTCACTGCTTTTCTGGGATACATTCTGAAATCCAGTATCTATGAAAGGACTCGGTACAAAACAAATTACACATGTTACATAGCTTGGTCTCTAGTCCAACCTCTTGCTGAAAGGTGGATCAACAATGAAATCAAATCATGCAACTCTGGGCTTTATCCAGCTGGGCCTTCAATATTTCTGAGGCTGACAAGGTTGAAATTGAGTAATTCACTGGGTGGAGAAACTTGAAGATCCTATTGTTTCGATCCTGAAACAGCCAGCCTACAATGTTAAAACAATTACTTCTTGTTTCAGATTAAATAGAATTATTGTACTAAACCTGCTCCTTCAGAATTGTTGCAACATCAAGATGTGGAGACGTATGCAACATTTTGGAAAGCACTGCTAAGTAGAAAAGTTTTTAAAATATTGACAGCATGAAGTCAGAGGTCAAACATGGACAGTGATTCAAATACCATCACCAAATCTGGACTAAATAAAAACTGTGTTCATAATGAGATTGGACATTTTCCATATACAAATGTCCTGTGTTCAGTACTTCTCTCCAAACCAGTTCAGATTTTCCTCCTACTACCAGTTCTTGCAGCATTCCAGCCATTCTGTTCTTCTCCAACTCAGTTATAATCATTATACATTCAGATAATACATTTTGTCAGAATCATCTTAGTCACTAAATAGGGTACAGCACAGAAAAAATGACATTTCAAGTTATTTGGGGACAAAAAGTATGAGAATTTTTGGGAAAAGTATAACACTGGAGGGTCTAAAGTGAGTACATTCAAGATTTCTCTTTGGAAAAAAAATGTGCTACACAAAGTGCTTCATTGCACTTGATTGGGCTTGTGCACTTTCCACACCTTCTTTCAGTTGACTGAGATAGACAATATTGGAGTTGAGTGGCTTCACCTCTCACTCAGGGGGGGAAATTAATAGCCTCTTCTCACCTTAGACTCATTGTTATTGAAATAATTATTTTAGCAGAACAAGTTGGGTTTGATTTTTTTTTCATTTTTCTTAACATAATTGATGTAAATGCCTTTAACGACAACTGCTGAGCAATGGCTATCCTGCAGTGTGCTTTAAGTTTACAAGCCAAAGGGTCTCTAAAAATTCACTTTTCGGAGGTAGCTCCTCTGTATCTTTCCTTTATTGCCTTAATTCTCTGACAAAATATGGAGTTGATTCTAATTTAATTTTTTTTTTTTTTTCAAGTTTATTTTTGTCAAGCTCTTCAATCCGGCTTAACATGAAGCCTCATGAACAGCAAGGGCAGCCATATCATGGAAAGGGAAGTGAAGGGTGAATAAAGAACAGGAAATGTTTAAGCTAACATTGCCATGAAAAGCTTCCACTGACTTACAACCTCAACCATTTCATTATACGAAGACCGAAAATTAAAAATTCAAGTCACAGGGTCAGTAAAAGCAGAATATTTTTGGAATGTTTCTGGCACTTCCTCTATCTCTCCAAAACAACAAATGCCTCTTCAGTAAAACAGAATTAAAGCATATTCTGAGTAACTTCCTGATCACATTTCAGAGATGCCACAAGAACCACATAATGCCACCTTTTGATATTCAGTCAGTCAAAGATGCAAATCAAACCTCTTCTAAGGTCAAAGAAAGGGGTACAAGCAGTCACACTGGACTTGGATTAGATGGAAACAAGAGACTCAGTGCAGTTGGGATAGATGACAAAGATGGGGTTTTTTGCAGTAGTACAGGTTTAAAGAAGAGCAGGTTGAAATAGAAGATTCGAAAATGAGCCTTATAGATGAGGTATAAAATTTATGAGGAGGCCTTGCCTGCATTTATGTAGGTAGGAGTTCATCACAGGAGATGACTTCCATGTCCCAGCACACCTTTGGGTTCTTGCTGAGCAGCGCATCTGCTTATGCTACCCCATCATACGTGCTTCAGGCCTGGTAGACCTATAGGTGTGGAGCTAAAGGAGAAAATACATGTTTTAAGATTGTTTTGTTATAATCTCTTAACAGATGAAACCCCTTCTTTTCCTCACAAACAGACATAGTTCTGGAACCAAAACCTCCAAAGCCACTAAAATGAAACCCACCTCTCCTGTGACCATACCTATCAGATGGTCACAAATGAGGCAGCTTAGGAGAAATTTGAAAGCCTTTTAACAACATTTGAGTCAGTCAATCAGGTTTACACTCCAAGCTTCTGAGAAAGTAGTAGCAGTACTTATATAGATTTAGCAGGACACAGGGTTCCTTGCGTACACCTCACAGTGGAGGACAGCCCTTACCTATGGCAGCTTTTAAACTCCTGATATTTCTCATTTCAGTCACAGCAGATCTGTCAGGCAGATACCTTTTTACTTCTCACGGCTCTGACAGCTCCTCTGTTGCATTTGCTGTAGCTCTTGCACTAGCATGAAGCAGCAAGGCTGCCAGACCAATAGACACCACCAGGGCACACTTGGCTGCCCAGGCTGGGCTCAGGAACGATCAGGAGGACAAATCAACACAAAAAAATACATAGCATCAAAGCAGGCTTGGCTGTGACAGGAACAGAGGTTTGGAGGAGAGGATGTAGCAGACCTTGGGTGTTTTGCTATTTCTTGCTGTGGCTGACCTGCCTTCTAAAAAAGAACCCTGTCAGAAGTGAGCCAGTGCCCTTCTCAGTTTACAGCCACTCACTCAGAGCTGTGTTTTTCCTCCCAGCTTTTCCACCCCTCTGTGCCATTGAGACCTGAGTGTATATGTATGGCATGTTTTATGCTTGTATGCGTGTGTGTCTGTATGGCAAGCCAGCTATGTCTATCTGACAAACTTTTGGCCACTATTAACACTTTAAACCAGGTAATTATAAAATACTCATAAGGATGCTACAGACTGGGTGTCATACCCATCCTTCACAAGGCACATCCCTTGTTAAGAAATACCTGAAATAAATAGAAAACTAAGCTGCTCTCTAGGCAGCCTTCATCATGAATGATCATAGGTCACAGAAACCGCCCCATTTGGAGTAGAAAATTAGGGAGGGCTCGGATCTGCTGTCCTTTATCCTTGCACATTGGACTGTACAGGTTAACATCATGACTGCGTACCTACACTTTTAAAAATTTCACTGTTTGATCCACCAAACCACATTATAGGGGTTAATATTATAACAGCCTGAACGTTTATTTCTTTTAGGCTCCACCTCTTGTCTCTGAGGACTAAATTAGCAGGGTTAACATTATGACAGCCTCAGTATATATTAATTACAGATTTCACACCTTGTTTCTGCATATAACCAAGCAGATAGCGAAAGTCACAACAGCTTAAGATATGTGTTAAAAAGTTACTCTTTTGCTCCCAGAGAGAAGATTGCTGGAGTTAACATTGCAATAATCTGAATATTTACTATATAAGGAAGAAATTCTTTACTGAGAGGGTGGTGAGGCACTGGAATGGGTTGCCCAGGGAGGTTGTGAATGCTCCATCCTTGGCGGTGTTCAAGGCCAGGTTGGATGAGGCCTTGGGTGACATGGTTTAGTGTGGGGTGTCCCTGAGCATGGCAGCGGGGTTGGAACTAGATGATCTCAAGGTCCTTTCCAACCCTAACTATTCTATGATTCTATGATTTCAGGCCTTGTCCTTGGAAAACACCTACCTGAGACCATCATAGCAGTTTAAGTTATCCATGACATCTAGGCATACAAGCAAATGTTTAGCATAGTAGGAGCAAAGATTAACACCACTAGTGATGATACTAATAGATTCATGAGTCCAGTAGCTGTAGGGGTTCATCCAAATTCAAAATGGGTTGTGAAAAATGTTCACTTGATGCAGTGTGAGCATTTCCCCATTTGGAAAGTAAAGCATCAAATGGCTTAACTGTTCTGGAGCTAGCTCACATCTATTAGCAGCATTAACTGAGCTCTGAGCTGGCTTTTTCCTCTGCCCTTCTATTCCTTAGCTCACAGCTTTTGATCCTTAAAGGGCTTTTTGCCCTACTTCATCATATATAAGGAAGAAGTTCTTCACTATGAGGGTGGTGAGGCACTGGAACAGGTTGCCCAAAGAAGTGGTGAATGCTCCATCCCTGGCAATATCCAAGGCCAGGTTGGATCGACTTTTGGGTGACACGGTCTAGTGTGAGGTGTCCCTGCCCACAGCAGGGCTGTTGGAACTAGTCCTTTCCAACCCAAACCATTCTAAGATTCTACAATATCCTGCTTCTTTTCTTCCAAGACAATTCATAGGCCACAGCAAGTATGGTTGTAGCATAGAGGTTTTCCCTCCACACGACACTTATTCCAAGATTAACTACACCCCTGGACTCTAGGCATGATTTTCAGTTTGCTGATAATCTCACACCTGTTTTAGGGCACCCCATAGCCTCCCACTCTCTAAACCTTGCCATTTGTGCCCAGGGCTATTAGCAAAAAATATTCTGAGACAACATGAGTCAATGACTGACAATGTTTTTAGTGACTGTCAAGGATGAGGTAGCTAACAGTAGGAGGTGAACTCCAGCAGGGACAAATTCAGCCCCTACAGGAGTCCCTCATAATCAGTAATGATAGATTGCTTCAGCTGGGCAGTGTTTCAATAAAAACTGTCAGATAAAAGTTTTTTGAAAGTCGTACCTGAGACATTAGGCCTGTCTTGCATTGCACAGAAAGTATTTGTAGACAGTGTATGAAGATGTCACATTTATTTTCACTGAACTGTGATAAGCAAATGGCAAATCATGCCCTTTTCAAAACTGTGGTTGTGTCAATCATAATTTATTCAATAAACGCATACTTTAAATGAGTTTCCTGTGCTATAGAAAATAGCACCAACACATCATTTTAATAGGGTTTGTAAATAGACCATTAGCACCTTTCACCTTATTCACTCCCACATTTCTACTAATGCTTTATGGAAGGGCTTGGACCAAGAGCTAAGGACCAAGAAGGCAGGTTGGCATAAGCCTCATGTCATGGACTTGGTCACATCCTAACTAGCCTTTGCACACTGTTCCTAGACAAGAGTAATGTGATGTAACGTATTTATTTTAAAGTATTATAGAGTTTTCTATCAGAGAATAATTGTAGGAAAAATACTATAGGAAATATATAGGAAGGTTTTGAGCTGCTATTTGCTGTAAACTAATTCATGTTTATTGTTTTTCTATTAGACATATAATGAGGTAAAGGCACAGAAATTGCCAACATAGCCTTTATGACCACTCTCTGAATTACTAATGAATATCTTTTTAAATATATGCATACATGAAGCCTCAAAGATTAAAATAATACACTTAGAATTCCTTTTGCTGGTTCACAGCCTGCTACTAGCAGAAGAAATAGCTTCTGCTAATTGCATCACCCAAAATAGTTTCCCTGTTCTCAGATGACCTTTTGTTGATCATCCATTAGGATTTCAGTTCCCATGTGTTTTTACAGCGTAAAGTACCAACATATGCAGAAAGGGAGATTTGAAACTGCTGTTTGTAATTTGTTAATGGCATCTTTCACAGCCACAAAAGTTGGGCTTTGAGATATTTAAGTGTTTATGAATACCAGCACCTTGATGCCAGGCTTCACTATAGGGAGATTAATTAGATAACAGTATGGCTATCTAAGGTATCATTTAAGAACTCAGAAAATCAAAAATACCAAAAATATCAGGACAAAAATTATTTGCAGTTAATAGGGGACATAAGCAATACAAAATGTATCTATAAATACATCAAATGTAAAAGGATAATGAAGCAAAGTTTATGCCTGTTACGAAAAGGAAAATGGAACCAGTAACTCAGAGAATGATGAAAAGTTCAATGAAGAGTCTGTAGTGCTCTCAGAAATAAAGATCATGATCTGATATTTAAGATGATTGATGAGAACAATTGGATTTATGTGAATTAGGAAACAAAAAATTAAAGAATATATACAAAGTGGAGGGATTGTATATAACCCATCCTGTCATGGTTCAGGAATTTGGAGAGGAAATCTTTGCTATCAGTTTTTATGTCTGTGAAACCAAGAATGGGGACATTTCAGAAGCCCACAGAGGGGAAAATGCAATACCTATCTTTAAAAGGCACAAACAGCAGTGATTTATGAACCTGCCACTCTCATTTAAATACCTAGAAAGCATTACAGCAAAACAGCAAATAATTAATATATCCACATATGGAGAACAAAAAATAATAATGAAGTGAAAAGGAACTGCCATTGTAAACTTGCAAAGAATAAAATTGTGTTGCATTAATCCAATCTGGCCTAATGGATAAGCACAAGCAATAGATCAAGCATATCTGGATTTCAGTGAGGCTTTTGGTATTGTCCTATATTCCATTGTGCTGAAATATGAATAAAGTCACAGAAAAATGCACTATAGATGCAGGTGCTCTGCTATGCCAGGAAGGGCTCAAACAAAAATAAGATTTCTAACCAAAGCATTTACAACCTGCAGTAGCTGCTTGCTGCTGGAAGATTAAAAGAGGACATAATCAGAATATTGGTAATGTTGCATAGCATGCGCTGCAGGTGGTGTTTGCTTTCAGTACAGAATAAATAAATCCATACCCAGTACACATAAAAGCTCCAGAAAACCAGTGTCATCAAAACCATAGGTCATTGGATGGTTGTCTGCTAGAGGTAATGCTAAATAATAAAGAGACTCCACCAACTTATTCTCCAGATGCTGGTTGAAAACAATCAGAAATCAGAAGGATACAGTGACTTAAGATCAAGGTGGTTCTAACAATGATGAGGCTAATGAAGAGGCAGGATAGAGGATGGAGATATGTTCCCACAGTTAGATATGAGCTTGAAAAGTTGAGGTTGTGGAAGGATGAACTTGGAGGATGAGAATTTTTATGTTGTTACCCAGTTTCTGTAAATACTGTCCTTTGCTCAAGTTGTGAAGGACTGGAGGATTAGAAATACGTGTTGCTGACATTTTGGTTTGTGCTCATTAGTCCAGTTTAAGTTGCCTGTCTTCCAAGGTTCTCAGTGCCACTTGCCTGTTTTATTCAGTTAACCTGTCCTGCATGACACCCCTGTTACAATTTTTACAGTACAGTGAGAGTCTCCTTTATAAAAATACAGTCTTCTCTTTGCTGTTGGTTCTCAAGTACTACAGTGCTTAATTAAAAGTAAGTACACAAAATATGACCACCATTTTTTAGTAATTCTGCATCCAACAGCCAAATTTCTACATGCATATCAAGACCTGACACTTAACAACAAACAAATCTAGTAACCGGAGCACAAATGAGAACCCCATCTTTTCAGGAATTACAAATGTGTCCCCTTTTTACTTCCAAGTTACCAGCTGAGTCAGACGAATGTCTTAATGAAAAATGCATCTGAAAATCTTCCAGTTGACCCAAAAATAAACAGTGATATTTTAAAGACCTGGAAAAAGACAAACAGTATTTCTGTCACCCAGTCCAGAGAATTATATATACAGCTCTGGGAAGCGAATCTTGCATTAGAATACCTCAGCATTCATTATCTGAGTGCACAACAATAAAACCATAGTTAACATTTTAAAAGTACTGAGTGGATGCTGCATGCTCAACTTCCAGTTGGTTTCAATAACATTTAAATACACATCTGATATTTATGCCCGTCCTTACAGGAAGCTATATTTAATAGCTGTAACACCCCAAGCTTTTTGACCTGTAGAATATTTACAGTACAGCACCTGGATTTCAGACTGTTGTCTTGGACCCAAATTGGCTCAGTGCAGCTGGATTGCAGGCAGGTCCTGGCTTACATGATGACCACCATATTTGCCAAACTGCAGACCTATTAAAATCAAGGTCTCCCACAAAAGTGGTGCCATTTCTCTCTTCCATGAAAGAAGAAAAGAAAGAGAAAGCTTGCAGAAAGAGAATGTAGCACAGAGACATGAATACATGGGTGAATCCAGTGCTAAGTTGAGAAAAGCACAGTGCTTGCAAACACTGATCTTGCTCCTTGAGCTTTCAAAATGCAGACTAAAGATGCAAACTAAATGTGCGCTGTGACAGTCATAGTATTTGGGAAAAAATATGGTGTTGTCTGGGGAAGAAGGACCATTGAATTCCACCCAATTCTTGCTTTACAGGAGAGGGTGTAAAATGTTGAGGGACATGCCACGGAACTAGCAGCTTAACAATGAGCAACATGAGATTTGCAAGGTACATCTGTCCTTTAGGAGACTATGGCTATCAATACCCAAAGATAAGAAGAGAAAGTAATGTTGAATCTACCCAAAGAATTAAAAAATACTTGCTACAGCTTGGTTCTCGTGAATAAAGGCTGGCAAATGTTCTTTTCGGTTAAAATGTTGGTGGCAATGTATGCTGTTGGTTTATCCCCTGTTTCACTCACTTAAAATTTGTCCACACAGTCTATAGCAGTTTAGTCTGTGAGATCCTCTGCAAGCATGTATGAGAAAGCAACCCAGGGAATTGTAAGCCTGTTCAAAGCCATGCTTTTTAGGACAGTAATGAAAGCAGCATTAGGTTTTCTTACTGTGTCTTTTCCAGCAATGAGCTAGGTACAGCAATGTCATGTCACCTTTTTCTCTTTCTCTGCACAGAAATGGTTTCCATCACAACTGAAAACACTACGGAACTTTACAACATCATGGCCACGCAGGAGCTCACAGTCAGTCCAACAGATTGCAACAATAATTCAGGAGTTCATCAGCTGAATGAATATAAATGTATTAATTCATACGTATGGCAATGGCTGCAGGATTTTCAGCCTGGCTTCCTCTGGTTTATATTTATTCTTGGAGCATTGGAAAATTCCTTTGTCCTCATCGTCCTGTGTTTCCACAAGAGTCGCTGCACAGTGGCTGAAATTTACCTAGCAAACATGGCACTTGCTGACTTAATGTTGGTCTGTGCTTTACCTTTCTGGGCCATTAATATTTCTAATGGGTTTCAATGGCCTTTTGGCCTATTCCTCTGTAAAGCTGTCAACATAATGAGTAACATGAACTTTTACTCTAGCATTTATTTCCTGACACTTGTGAGCATCGACCGCTACCTAGCCTTGGTGAAAACCATGTCTCTTGGACGGATGCGACGAACTGTCTGTGCCAAATGGAACAGCTTTGTCATCTGGACATGTGCATTGCTCATATGTTCACCTACAATGGTGTTCCGAAATTTACACTATTATGCAGAATACAACATCACAGCCTGCACTCTTGTTTACCCAGCCAGCTACTGGGAGCCTGCAAACAACTGCTTGTTGAATATTGTGGGCTTTGTGATCCCACTTTGTGTAATTACCTACTGCACAATGCAAATCATCAAGGCCTTACGAAGTAATGAGCTACAAAAAATTAAGTTGATCCAGACAGAGAGGAGAGCCACCATGCTGGTCCTTGCTGTGCTTTTGCTGTTCATCATTTGCTGGCTTCCATTCCAAATCAGCACGTTCATTGACACAATCCGTTACCTTGCACCCACTCCTAAATGCCTGGAAGAAATCAACGACATAGTGACCCAGATAGGTACATACTGTGCCTTTTGCAACAGCTGCCTGAACCCAATCTTGTATGTAATTGTAGGGAAACACTTCCAGAAGAAGGTTGTGGAATTCTACAAGGACTTGCTCCCAAAGAGGTGCAGAAAATCACAGTGTGTGCAGATGGAAAACTCCCTGGACACTTTAAGAACTTCCATTTCAAATGAATATCAAAGGAAAAAGTCTGTTTTCCCACCACCGTGATAGCACAATTTGTTCATTACATTAAAAAAAGCCTTCTAACTTATCTGTCTCCACTAATATCAATCTACTACTAGTCAACAGAGTAAATGTGGTAGTATTCATCATTTGTAAGAAAGCAAGGGTTTGATCTTGATGGAAACTGCATACAGAGACTTGCATCTAATGCTATTGAATACTTTTCTTTATCAAATCCTCCTTTGTAGCATACTCACATATTCATGGATGAATAATATTTGACGCATGTAGTGTTTGCATTTCTAAGGTGTACATACACGTACAGACAGTACATACACGTACAGACAGTTGCCTGAATAGAGGCCTCAGTTCTGCCAGGATTGTGCAACTACTTATGGTACCCATACAGTTTGTTGGACTAGACTTCTGATAGAAGGGGCTTGTAGCTGAGTAAGTTCTGGTAAATGAATCCTGTAGGATTATTATTCAAATGGATTTTTAAGTTCAGCCATTTTTTTTCTGTGTTCAGACATCCAAAGTTATTTTGATTATTTGATCGACAAGCTGTTCCTTTTTGAGACTGCTCTGCCGCTGCTAGTGACAGGTTTACATCAGCTTGTATGGATGGAAAGTAGCTCTAAAAAAAAGGCAAAGGAGTACTGGAAGGAAGGCTGTAGCCAGCTGCATGAAGCTAGTAGAAGATTTTTTTACCCCTTCTACACTGGATAAAGGCATTCACTTACTCCTTTTGAATGAGTGAATATTATTTATTCATACCTACACTTCAGCTCAGACACTTAGTTTTCAATATTCACAAAAGATAATTAATATTGGTAATGTTATTTAATAGAAATATAAAAGTACAGCAGCATAAATGATGAAGTGGAAGAAACTGAGAACATGAAGGAGAACATTGCCTAAGAGTCTTAGAAATCTAACTGAAGCTAACAAGAGTCTAGAAAGATCAGAATATTCAGGAATGGCCTTTTCAGAGTCATACAGTGCCTACATTTTCTTTGTAGAGTTAATCTGAGAGATATTAATACAAGGTATCTTTTCCCTAACTGGACTCAATTAACTAAAGGAGGGAGAATTCAGGCTGGACGTGAGGAAAAAATTGTTTACAATAAGGGTGATAAAATACCGGAACAGGTTGCCCAAAGAGGTGGTGGGTGTGCCATCTCTAGAGGCATTATATTCTTTGGAGCTTGAATGGCACTATAAAGTTTCATTTAAGATGAGAAATTTGTATTAAACCTTCAAATAATTAAACCCGAAAGTGCTCTAAAAGTGTGTGGATGTACTGTAAAAACTATAGGATTTAGATCACCTCAGATGACTTATAGACAATTTCTATAGGTTTTCTTTAACAATCCAGTATAATCCTGTCACAAATATTTCTATTGTTCATTCTTTATACTGTCCGAGACACCTATGGGGAAACACTTCAAGGCTTTCTCTTATTTCCACTGTTGTCAATACTGTTTCATTCACAAGCATGCTGTTACACAGTCATTAAATAAAAGGAAGTCCATACAGAGATTATTCAGGAAACAGAGGAGATTTTTGAGTATTTGGTACTGAGAAGTAAAATATAAAAATGTTATTGTATTAATATGACATTAATTTAAATCTTGTAAATATATAGATATTATTTTGCTATGCAGTAAGCATGTACAACAGAAAATAAACTACTTTAAGAAAGTTTTGCTAGCATTTTCTTCTCTAGCCCTTATCCTGTTAGTCAGGAATGACTTGTCAGCAGTGCAACTGTTGCAGGTACTTTCTTTCACTTCCCATTTTACCAAAGGAAAATGAACTAAAACGGCAAAATTTTAGCTGCTTTCAAAGCTTTGGGTCAGCTTTCTTTTCAGGGCCCATTTCTGAGTGGTGCTGACCACCCTCGGACCCTTTGGAAGCTAAAATATGAATTAAGGCAGCTAAGGATACTGAAATCTTTCCAGTAGTTTTTCTCTGCACATGAAACTGCAGATACTACTTTGCTGTGTGAGGACCTAGGGTACACAAGAGCCTACAGGTGCTGTTTGCAGGATAGACCTTCTGCCTAAGGCCTTTTCTCTCAAAGCACGCAGACACCAGCAGCAGTGGAAAGCCCCTGCACCAGCCTCTGCAGACTGCACAATGTCAGCTCACAGACATTTGCGTTCTTGCCCAATTTCCAGCGCAGTCACACATTATGCAGTACTTTCATGTACCACTTGTGCCGATAACCAAACCCCTCAAAAGATAAAGTGCTATGTCCAAGTATTACATGCTGGCAGTTTACAGTCACAGGTGCTTGGCTCTGTTCTCACAGAAACAACTCAAAGTTATAGACAGATAGGAACAGCCTCATGCTCGCAGGCCCTTGTTCTCATGGGGGACTTCAACCACCCTGATATCTGTTGGAGTGAAGGTACAGACCGGCACAAGCAATCCAGGAGGTTCCTCGATTGTGTGGAAAACGACTTCCTTCTGCAAGTCACAGAGGAGGCAACAAGGAGAGGTGCCATGCTTGACCTTGTGCTCACCAACAGGGAAGGCCTCATTGGAAATGTGACACTCCAGGGCAGCCTTGGTTGCAGCGATCATGAGATGGTCGAATTTGAGATCCTCAGGACAGTGAGAAGAGCGTGCAGCAAGCTCACTGCCCTGGACTTCAAGAGAGCAGACTTTGGCCTCTTCAGGAACCTGCTTAGTAAGGTTCCATGGGACACAGCCCTAGAGGGCAGGGGGGCCCAAGACTGTTGATTGTTATTCAAGGATCACCTGCTCCAAGCTCAGGAATGTTGCATCCCAACTAGAAGGAAGTGCAGCAGGAGGGCCAGGAGACCTCCTTGGATGGATAAGGAGCTGCTGAGGAAACTTGGAAGGAAAAAAGAGTCTTATAAAAGGTGGAAGCAAGGACAGGTGGCCTGGGAAGAATACAGGGATGTTATCCTGGAAGTTAGGGACCAGGTTAGGAGAGCCCAGTTAGAATTAAACTTGGCTGGGGATGTTAAGGATAACAGGAAGGGATTCTATAGGTACGTAGCGAATGAAAGACAGACTAGGGACCTCATTTGGAGTATTGTGTACAGTTCTGGTGTCCTCAGCATAAAAAGGACATGGAACTGTTGGAACAAGTCCAGAGGAGGGCCACGAGGATGATCAGGGGACTGGAGCACCTCCCGTATGAAGACAGGCTGAGAAAGTTGGGGCTGTTCAACCTGGAGAAGAGAAGGCTGCGTGGAGACCTCATAGCAGCCTTCCAGTACCTGATGGGGGCCTACAAGAATGCTGGGGATGGACTCTTCATCAGGGACTGTAGTGACAGGACAAGGGGTAACGGGTTCAAACTTAAACAGGGGAAGTTTAGATTGGATATAAGGAAGAAATTCTTTACTGAGAGGGTGGTGAGGCACTGGAATGGGTTGCCCAGGGAGGCTGTGAATGCTCCATCCTTGGTGGTGTTCAAGGCCAGGTTGGATGAGGCCTTGGGTGACATGGTTTAGTGTGAGGTGTCCCTGCCCATGGCAGGGGGGTTGGAATTAGATGATCTTAAGGTCCTTTCCAACCCTAACTATTCTATGATTCTACGAGAAGGGTTCTTGGTAAAACGAAGGAAGATTTTATACTGAGCATTGCAAAGCTGGAGATGTCAAATTGTAATCACATCACCTTTTTATTCCTCTTTACCCTTCCCTTTTTCCTTTTTACCCGAGGCTGCCACTTCTTTCATAGAGGCTTTGGCCATGCAAATCTTGACTCTGCGTTCAGTCAAATGGAGATGGCTAGGGATCATCGCCAGAGGAACCATTGCCAGAGGAACAGCAGGGGTATCAACAGCCAGTTGATATTTCTAGCCTGCAAGTAGGTACGAGCAGGAATAATTCTCATCTTTTCACTGTCTGGTTTTTTTTTAGGTTACTATTGGCTTCACTTGAAATGCAAAATTACTGATCTTAATAGCTTTTAGCAAAAACAGCTGGCGTTTCTTGTGGATTGGACAAGGTTCCTGTTTTCTAGACAGGGTTTATGTGGAGAAGACATTATCTCAGTTCAGGTCTTCCAAAGCCCCAAACAGTACTTTGGCCATAAAATCGTCCTTTGACTCCACTCTTCCATCAGTACATTGTGGAGTTTCAACCTACATTGGCTCCTTCCATATTGTGCTGTTTCAGCCACTACAAACTGTAGTTATGTCCTGGGTTCAGCAGTAGCAGTCATTTTTTCTCCTTCTTAGCAGCTGGTGCAGAGCTGTGTTTTTGACTTTCGGCCTGGGAACAGAGCTGATAACACCGATGTTTGGTCTGACCAAGGGCTTTGTGAGTCTCATGCTCTGCCAGGGAGGAGAGGAAGCCGGGATGAAGCAGGGACAGGACACCTGACCCAAACTAGCCAAAGAGGTATTCCGTACCACAGCACATCATGCCCGGGATGTAACTGGGAGTTACCTGGAAGGGCGCTCTCTGCTCGGTCAGGTGGTATTGTATTCTCTTCCATTGTTATTTCTCTTATCATTATTATTATTGGTGGTAGCAGTAGTGATTTGTCTTATACCTTAGAATCATAGAATCATAGAATCATAGAATAGTTAGGGTTGGAAAGGACCTTAAGATCACCCAGTTCCCACCCCCTGCCATGGGCAGGGACACCTCCCACTAAACCAAGCCACCCAAGGCCTCATCCGACCTGGCCTTGAACACCGCCAAGGATGGAGCATTCACAACCTCCCTGGGCAACCCATTCCAGTGCCTCACCACCCTCACAGTAAAGAATTTCTTCCTTATATCCAATCTAAACTTCCCCTGTTTAAGTTTTAACCCGTTACCCCTTGTCCTGTCACTACAGTCCCTGATGAAGAGTCCATCCCCAGCATCCTTATAGCCCCCCTTCAGATACTGGAAGGCTGCTATGAGGTCTCCACACAGCCTTCTCTTCTCCAGGCTGAACAGCCCCAACTTTCTCAGCCTGTCTTCATACGGGAGGTGCTCCAGTCCCCTGATCATCCTCGTGGCCCTCCTCTGGACTTGTTCCAACAGTTCCATGTCCTTTTCATGTTGAGGACACCAGAACTGCACACAATACTCCAAGTGAGGTCTCATGAGAGCAGAGTAGAGGGGCAGGATCACCTCCTTCGACCTGCTGGTCATGCTCCTTTTGATGCAGCCCAGGATACAGTTGGCTTTCTGGGCTGTGAGCGCACACTGCCGGCTCATGTTCATTTTCTTATCGACCAACATCCCCAAGTCCTTCTCTGCAGGGCTGCACTGAGTCTCTTCTCTACCCAACCTGTAGCTGCGCCTGGGATTGCTCCGACCCAGGTGTAGGACCTTGCACTTGGCATGGTTAAACTTCATGAGGTTGGCATCAGCCCACCTCCCAAGCGTGTCGAGATCCCTCTGGATGGCATTCCTTCCCTCTGGCTTATCAACCGAACCACACAGCTTGGTGTCATCGGCAAACTTGCTGAGGGTGCACTCAATCCCACTGTCCATGTACTTACTAGATTGTTCTTATCTCAACCCATGGGAGTTACATTCTTACGATTATCCTCCCCATCCCTCCGGGAGAGGGGGGGGCGGGAGTAGAAACTGCGTGGCTGACTTGCCGACAGGGCTTAAACCACGACAGTTCTTTTTGGGACCCAACGTGGGGCCCGAGGGGTTGAGATAACGACAGATCTGACCAGAGTGTGTGTAATCGTATTTGTGATAAGCATTCATTTTTTTGGATTAATAGTCACTCGTCACTATGCTGATCTATTGGCTCTCAAAGTTGTTTCTCTTGATTTCACAGTTTCAGTATATTGTACTTTACTTACAGCCGGTATTTGCTGTGTTAGAGTTTTTCATGTGTGGGGTTTGGGCTAAGGTTCCTGTTTCATTGTACTTTATGGTAATGACTTGTAATACAATAGAGTCATTGATCATGAAGCTGATCTGGCTTATGTTCCCAGTGTGGTCACCACCTTTATACTTCGGGAGTTATATAATAGAAGCGCTTAGCAATTGCACATCTTTTTTCTCCTTCTCGGGTGGTCAACCTGTGAAGGAGACATTCTCTTACCCTCCCAGCCCACACACACCCCCTCCCCCCGACCATTTACAGCATCGTTTGAGAGTTTTGAAGTTTTTGAATGGCCTTTTAATACTGTTGAGACCGGTTTGCTGATTGTGATGGGGATCACCATGTTGGCACGCCTACAGAGTGTGTTTTGTCCACGACCATTACATCTGATTTTGAGAGTTAAGCAGAGTCAGGTTTGGGTCTTGTCTGGGGTTGGACAATGATATGCGGGAATCAGGGGATTTTCCCCAAGGCTGGACAGTCATGAGTGGCAGGGTGTGTGGGATAGTATGGGCAAGTATCTAGGTCAGTGGGCCCCTCCAGTGCTTTGGAATTCCACCACCGAACAAGTGCAAAATCCAGAAGAATTAGTACAACACTTAAATGAGGTGTGTTGTCACCCTGGTCATAACAGAGAAGGACAAATCATGGCAATGTGCTGGGGCTTGGCCTATGCTTACGGGGCCCTGTTCAACACTATCTAGCACCTTCAAAAGCAAAAAAATGTCCCTGGATCTGAGGGTAAAGCAACAGACAGCTTAGCTACCCCAGCTCCAAGCACAGCAGCTACACCTACCCCAGCGACAACTACAGCCACTACTCAAACTTCGACTGCAACAGACAGCTTAGCTACCCCAGCTCCAAACACAGCAGCTACACCACCTCCAGCGACAAGTACAGTTGCTACTCAAACCACAGTGATAATGAATGCAGCTAAACCAGAGGACCAATTCGTACCAATATCGGTTGCCCCTGTACGCAAGAGAAAAAGCAAGAAGGAGGCAAAAAGGGTGAAGCAAGATGAAGAAACAATGTATTCACCACCCGAGCCAGCATTTGATCAGGAGTCATCATCACATGACGAAGAAGAAGAAGAGGTGACTTCTCGATCTCAGACCTCAACTGAGTTACAGAATATGCGAAAAAGATTCTACCCGTCAACCAGGGGAGCACATCATCACCTGGTTGCTCCGATGCTGGGACAATGGGGCCGATGGTCACGAACTAGGAGGTACAGAAGCCAAGCAGCTGGGATCACTTGCTAGAGAAGGGGGAATTGACAAAGCAATTGCAAGACAGAAAAGGTCCCTCAGTCTTTGGAGGCAGCTCTTGGCAGCTGTGAAAGAAAGGTTTCCATACAAGGACGATGTTATGAGTCGTTCGGCCAAGTGGACTACTTTAGACAAAGGCATCCAGTCTCTGAGGGAATCAGCCATCGTAGAGATGATCTATCACTTCAAGCCGAATAATGGGGATATACCCATAGACCCAGATGAAGTCAAATGTACATGACCCATGTGGCGAAAACTTACACGGAATGCACCCTCATCATATGCCCATTCATTGGCAACAGTAACCTGGAATGACATAGTACCACCAACAGTGGATGAAATGATTCGTGAACTCCGAGAGTTCAAAGACAATCTCACCCCTTCCATCATCTCAGCTGTGGAAAAACTGTCCCAGGATGTCAAACAATTGAGGGACGATCTATCTGATTTACCCAGCTCCTCACGTGTACCAACACACATCTCAGCTATTAACAAAAGGTGTCCTATTGTTCAAGAGAGAAGTTATAGAAGGTATATGCCATGGGCCACCCTATGGTTTTACCCATGGGATCACAGAGAAGACATGACAAAGTGGGATGGAAAACCTTTGGAGGAACACGTGAGTGAATTTAAAAGGGGAACAAGGATCAAGGCTGATCATCCCATGAGAGCTGCGGCTTCAGTCTCTGGTGAGTAGGTTCCCAGATGGAGCGGAAGAGCTGATTTTACTCCAGCTCCTGTGATAAAGAAGAATAATCCCTTTCAACAAGACTTAAGTGTCCAGCGTTGTGATGACTGTTAGAGGGGCCCTGCCTCCAGCCAGGTGGAGGTAGGGGACAATCGGATTTATTGGACTGTGTGGGTCAGATGGCCTGGCACATCAGTCCCACAGAAGTATAAAGCTCTCGTAGATACCGGTGCACAGTGTACCCTGATGCCGTCAAGCTGTCAAGGGGTTTAACCCATCTATATCTCTGGAGTGACAGGAGGATCCCAAGAGTTGACTGTACTGGAGGCTGAGATCAGCCTGATTGGAAGGAAATGGCAAAAGCACCCCATTGTGACTGGTCCAGAGGCTCCATGCATCCTCAGCATAGATTACCTCAGGAGAGGGTACTTCAAAGACCCAAAAGGGTACCGATGGGCTTTTGGTATTGCTGCTTTGGGGACCGATGAAATTGAGCAGCTGTCCACCTTGCCTGGTCTCTCAGAGGATCCTTCTGTTGTGGGGTTGCTGAAGGTCGAAGAACAACAAGTGCCAATCACCACCACAACAGTGCACTGGCGGCAATATCGCACCAACTGAGACTCCCTGATTCCCATCCATAAGCTGATCCGTAGACTGGAGAGTCCGGGAGTGATCAGCAGGACCCGCTCACCCTTTAATAGCCCCATATGGCCAGTGTGAAAATCTAATGGAGAGTGGAGACTAACAGTAGACTATCGTGGCCTGAATAAAGTCACACTACCATTGAGTGCTGCCGTACCGGACATGCTAGAACTTCAGTGTGAATTAGAGTCAAAGGCAGCCAAGTGGTATGCCACGATTGATACTGTCAATGCATTCTTCTCAATTCCTTTGGCAGCAGAGTGCAGGCCACAGTTTGCTTTTACTTGGAGGGGCGTCCAGTACACTTGGAACCGACTGCCCCAGGGGTGGAAACACAGCCCTACCATCTGCCATGGACTGATCCAGACTGCACTGGAACAGGGGCAAGCTCCAGAACACCTACAATACATTGATGACATTATTGTGTGGGGTGATACAGCGGAAGAAGTCTTTGAGAAAGGGAGGAAAATAATCCAAATCCTGCTGAAAGCTGGTTTTGCCCTAAAACGGAGTAAGGTCAAGGGACCTGCACAAGAGATCCAATTTTTGCGAATAAAATGGCAAGATGGACGTCGCCAGATCCCCACAGATGTGATCAACAAGATAATGTCTCCACCAACTAATAAGAAAGAAACACAAGCTTTCTTGGGTGCTGTGGGGTTCTGGAGAATGCACATCCCAAATTACAGTTCAACTGTAAGCCCTCTCTATCATGTGACTCGGAAGAAGAATGATTTTAAATGGGGCCCTGAGCAACAGCATGCCTTTGAGCAAATTAAACGTGAGATAGTTCATGCAGTAGCCCTTGGACCAGTTCGGACTGGGCCAGATGTAAAAAATGTACTGTACACCGCAGCTGGGGAGAATGGTCCTACCTGGAGCCTCTGGCAGAAAGCTCCAGGGGAGACTCGAGGTTGAACCCTCAGCTTTTGGAGCCAGGGATACAAAGGATCTGAGGCCAGCTATACCCCAACTGAGAAAGAGATACTGGCAGCCTATGAAGGTGTTCAAGCTGCTTCAGAGGTGATTGGCACTGAAGCACAGCTCCTCCTGGCACCCTGGTTGCACGTGCTGGCATGAATGTTCAAAGGCAGGGTCTCTTCTACACATCATGCAACTACTACATGGAGTAAATGGGCTGCACTAACTACACAACGAGCCCGAATAGGAAATCCCAGTCGTCCAGGCATTCTAGAAGTCATCATGGACTGGCCAGAGGGCAAAGATTTTGGAATGTCACCAGAGGAGGAGGTGATGCGTGCTGAAGAGGCCCCACCATATAATAAACTGTCAGAAAGTGAACAGCAGTATGCCTTGTTTACTGATGGGTCCTGCCGTATTATGGGAAAGCATCAGAGATTGAAGGCAGCTGTATGGAGTCCTCAACGACAAGTTGCAGAAACTGCTGAAGGAGAGGGTGAATCGAGTCAGTTTGCCGAGGTGAAAGCCATCCAGCTGGCCCTGGACATTGCTGAACGAGAAAAGTGGCCAGTACTTTAAACTGACTCATGGATGGTGGCAAATGCCCTGTGGGGGTGGTTGCAGCAGTGGAAGGAGAGCAACTGGAACACAGAGGTAAACCCATCTGGGCTGCTGCACTGTGGCAAGATATCGCTGCCCGGGTGCAGAACCTGGTGGTGAAGGTACGCCATGTAGACGCCCATGTACCCAAGAGTCGGGCCACTGAGGAACACCAGAACAACCAACAAGTGGATAAAGCTGCTAAGATTGAAGTGGCTCAGATGGACTTAGATTGGCAACATAAAGGTGAATTATTTTTGGCCCGGTGGGCCCATGACACTTCAGGCCATCAGGGTAGAGATGCAACATACAGATGGGCCCGTGATCGAGGGGTGGACTTAACAATGGACACTAATGCCCAGGTTATTCATGAGTGTGAAACATGTGCTGCAATTAAACAAGCCAAACGGTTGAAGCCTCTTTGGTATGGAGGACGATGGCTGAAGTATAAATATGGGGAGGCCTGGCAAATTGATTATATCACACTCCCACCAACCCGCCACGGCAAGCGCCATGTGCTTACCATGGTGGAAGCAACCACCGGATGGCTGGAAACATACGCTGTGCCCCACACCACTGCCTGGAACACTACCCTGGGCCTTGAGAACCAGATTTTGTGGTGACATGGCACCCCAGAGAGAATTGAATCAGACAATGGGACTCATTTCTGGGATAACTTTATAGACACTTGGGCCAAAGAGCATGGCATTGAGTGGGTATATCACATCCCCTACCATGCACCAGCCTCCGGGAAAATCGAACAGTACAATGGGCTGTTAAAAACTACACTGACAGCAATGGGTGGGGGAACTTTCAAGCATTGGGATACGCACTTACCAAAGGCCACCTGGTTGGTCAATACCAGAGGATCTGCCAACGGGGCTGGCCCAGCCCAGTCAGAACTTTTACATATTGTAGAGGGGGACAAAGTTCCTGTGGTGCACATGAAGAATTTGCTGGGGAAGACAGTCTGGGTTATTCCTGCTTCAGGTAAAGGCAAACCCACTCAAGGGATTGCTTTTGCTCAGGGACCCAGATATACTTGGTGGGTAATGCGGGAAGATGGGTAAGTCCGATGTATACCTCAAGGAGTTTTGATTTTAGGGGAAAACAGCCAATGAACTTAATTGTATGCTGTTGCCTGCTGTGCAATATTTTTATAGCCCATCAACTAGAAGTCTGCAGGGCACCAGCGACTGGCCCTGACTTCCCTCCAACCATCATCCCAACAGAGAATGAACTTTGATAGAATCAGACGAGTTCTACAGTAAAGGAACGATTAGCATCAGCAGGCAAAGATCCAACACTGCACACTGCCTCTCCTGCCCCAAAAAACTGTTACAGGAGATGGAACCTGACATCATGGACCTAATGGACTCAGCAGCATTATAGAGATGGGTCCATGTACTAAGAAATGATCTCTTTCTCTCTGTGCATGTATGTGGATGTATATATATGTAAGAGCGATGGTATATTGAAAATGTGGGATGTGAGCATGACGTGAATGGTATGGAATAACGGGTGGATACTGTCCTGGGTTCAGCAGTAGCAGTCATTTTTTCTCCTTCTTAGCAGCTGGTGCAGAGCTTTGTTTTTTACTTTCGGCCTGGGAACAGAGCTGATAACACCGATGTTTGGTCTGACCAAGGGCTTTGTGAGTCTCATGCTCTGCCAGGGAGGAGGGGAAGCCGGGAGGAAGCAGGGACAGGACACCTGACCCAAACTAGCCAAAAAGGTATTCCGTACCACAGCACGTCATGCCCAGGATGTAACTGGGAGTTACCCGGAAGGGCACTCTCTGCTTGGTCGGGCTTGTTTCGGTGGGTGGTATCGTATTCTCTTCCCTTGTTATTTCTCCTACCACTGTTATTATTGGTGGTAGCAGTAGTGATTTGTGTTATACCTTAGTTATTAAACTGTTCTTATCTCAACCCGTGGGAGTTACATTCTTTAGATTCTCCTCCCCATCCCTCCGGGGGGGGGAGGGTAGTAGGAACTGCGTGGCTGACTTGTCTACAGGGCTTAAACCACAACAAGTTAGTAGAGCTTGATTATTACTGTACTATGATGCTACCAAAATCACTTATTAAGAACTATAAATCACTTCATGAGAGTTTAAGCTCTCCTTAATAATCACTGTCTATACTATGTGTGATTGAGTAAAGAAATCCAGCCAAGCTGAATGAAGAATTTTACATCACAAGGTCACATCAAAAACATTTCTTCTGTTCCAGAATAGATGAACAGCGACAGCAGATAACTGTGTTGATTTTCAAACCATTTCAATAAAGAAAAACAACCTCATAAATCATACTGTTCCAAAAAAATTAATTAGTTCAGATCATTAAATGTTCCAGCTATGTTAAGAGGAAGATTTTTAATGGCTGAACTGTTGGACCAAAAGCCATAACTCGGGAGACCTTTTGGATTTCTGCTGTTTGTCTACCACATAATTTGTGCAATAATTGAGAGGTCTCACCTCTGCCATCATCAAGATATCTGTTTAATCTTTCTGATCAAAGCGGCCCAGTTAGCATTTGTAAATTCTTATGCAGCTCTAGAGAATGCGTACTTTTTGCAGGAAAATAAGCATAGACAGAGTGGCTGAATATCATAACATAACCTAATGTGCTGTGAGTATCCCAAGTGGAAGACATCAATAGACAGTTACGTTTTAATTATGTATACACCGCAAAAACCTTTGAACTGTTGACTCCTATGTAAGTTGTTTTTAACTAACCCTTCAAATTCCTTTGATTTGTGGTCCATTACATTTGTGCAAACTATAAAATGTTAACAAATTATTATATGCTTTCTACAGGTTGAAATGAAGACCCTAGTTGCAAGGAAATAATACATTAAATCCCTTTTTGTATAAAGTTATAGCTTCTTATGTGGAGTTGTTCTAAGTTATTTAGAGGCTGGAGCTACAGCAGTGCCTATCCCTTTTACTTTTTTGCACCAAATACATAGACTCTCAATTCTGAATCTCTCTCCACTACTAAAAAAAGTTCTAAAGATGACAATGAAAAACAACTGAAAATACGAAACTAAATTTACAAAGAGAAGCTGGATTTGCAAACTAATATTTTGATCCCATTTTGAAGTGAAGAGTTTTGTAAGACTATAAATTTGAGATGCAGCTGCAGTTTTCATTCAGAGATCTGAGTAAATGTGGATGTTGGCAGCTCCTAGAGACTGATGTCCAAGCAAGGATGATTTCCAGACTCCTTGCTATTGCTCAAATGTTCTTCTTTATGGAAAAAATAATTTAAACTCAGAAATGCACTGGCGCAAGCAAAGAGGAAGTTTTGGAAAGTGTTTGATGAAGATCTCCTGTTCCATTGCACTTACCTTAATGAGTCAGTACGGGATGTGTTGTTTCAAGACTGGTCTCCTGTAGGTTATTAGGGTTCCCTAGGCAACACGTAATTCAAAAGACATTGCTTTTCAGAAACAGTGGAAATGGGATGTAGTGGGACCATGTTTCAGCAGCCCTTCCCATATACCTGTTGTGCTCTAACCCCAGCTCCTTGGCATGGTGCTCCCCCAGACTGGCAGAGAAAGGAGCTCCCACTACAAGAAAAACCTAGTTCAAAGTTTGTCTTTGTGTGCATTGGCACTGAGAGA
This sequence comes from Psittacula echo, assembly GCF_963264785.1. Classification (NCBI taxonomy): domain Eukaryota; kingdom Metazoa; phylum Chordata; class Aves; order Psittaciformes; family Psittacidae; genus Psittacula; species Psittacula echo. Next base: position 62,890,849 of record NC_137739.1, read on the forward strand.
GCTGTTCATGAGATTGTTTTTATTACAGCCATAGTTAATCATGCAAAAGAACTTTTAATTGACAAGGATCTGTACTTGAGAACCTTATTTAGTGGTCACAGGAGGACAAGCGTCACAGTATATGGCTTTTAAGATTTCACAATGAGCATGATATTTCACATGCCTTGAAAATTACTACAGCCAACATTTGGAGAAGTGAAAAAAAACCATATCCTGGGGCTTTCTTCCAAAATGCAACATCACGCACACTGTACATGGCCAACAAACCACACGGAACACACTCAGTTGTGCCTCAGGATGGATCTTTGAATCCTCTCAGTAACCTCTGCCCTGCTCTCTACCAACTGTTCCTGAATTTAGAACTTTACCTAAATCGCCAGGAAGCACAAGGATTAGGTATGTCTATCCAGTTTTTATCTTACCTTTATTACAATCATTTCATATACTTTTATGTATAAAAAAAACCTTTCATGCTCTCAGTTCTGATCTGTGCAGTCTACTAAGAGTTTCCCTTTCTTTTTTACTATGAAACTAACTCTGAGAGTCAGGATTAGTTCTCTTTATACGTAAAAACATGATCCATTTTATAAAATTTCTTTCCAGCCAAACGTGCTTAGCTGTTGACAGGATTTTCACTTTCAATGTAATCTACATTTAAAATTGTTCCCTAAGCTCAATTTGCATTTATTTAGTGTTTCCAGAACACATGATCCTAACTGGTTAATATGCATTAATAGTAATAGTGGTCATAAATTCACTGTATATTGAAATTAATCAGAAATGTGTTCAAAGCAGTAAAAATACATCATTATTTGAATAAAAGGTGACTGAAATGTGTTAAGTACATAAATCAGGAATTGTTCATGTGGTTAATTGCTGATTAGCACTACATACTTAAAAATACCTACAGAAGAAAATTCCCTTTGAAGAGGAAATGAAATTATACAGCTGAATATGAACTGTGTTTTCTGCCAAGAGGACATCTGGACCTCCAAGTTTATAAAAGGCTTGTGGTAGTGCTCAGACACTAGCTATTAGGCTCTGGAGAAATTTTTCCAATGACTAACTCTACAGACACTTCATGTACAATTGCTAGCTGACCAGGAAGTCATAGTTAGCTGCAGCTAAAATCTAAGTTGCACTGGGAAGTAAATGTTCCTGAGGTTTTTTTTAGTTTAGCTCATCGTGAATGCATCCGTGGCTCCAGCCCAGAGATCGTAAGCAAGGAAAATAAACCCTTCTTTTTCCTCTGTATTTAGTAAAAGTAATGATTCTGTTTACAAAAGGAAATATTTAACTGTTATATATCTTCTCCATTATTTTTTACATAGAACATTACAGGTTTTCTTCCATTGCTCTTACATCTTAGCCAGACACCTGCTACAACAGGGTTAGATTCCCACTGTCTTTTTAGTTTCAAATCCTCTCAAGTTATCTTAGTTTGCATGAAACTGTCAGTGGAAGAGATAACATTCAGACTATTGTGAGGGAAGACTGCCAGCTTGAGTGAGTTTATGAACTCAGATAAAACTTCACTGCTCTCTTAATTCCACAATGATAGAAAATGTTCTATGCATTAAGTACCAAATTGTGTGATGTGGAATATTTGTACTTAACCGATACCTAGAGGCATCGCAGACAGAAATATTGCAAGTGGCTGAGGTACAGACATCACTAAGGTTGTACATATATGTAAGAGATGAATGATGCTTTCCTCAGAAACTCTACCCTTAGTTATCTTCTGGGTGTAAAAATACAGAAACTTAAAGAGCAGAGTGAAATGGCTGTAGCAGAAAATTAACATTCAGGATGACTGATTGCAAAATACTGATTTTTTTTTTTTAAATGCATTCTACTTTATGACTGACATGCTCCACTTAAACATGAAATACTGAAATGTTTGATGTTATCATAGTCTCAGCAATGTCTTGTCTACCATAATGACTCTGAGACTGAACGCTTGCAAAAAACAAGATGCAGGCACTATTATCAAGCACAACATCACCAGGAGAATAGTCACCAGAGGAGGCAGCCCTGGCAACCCAGCAGATTTTCAAAGGAAAACAACATTTTACCTATGTTATCTTTCCTGCACTACCTCACACAGAGTTACCAGAGAGAAACAAAAGCATTGCTAATGCTACAAAAGCCTAAATGCTCTGGAGGCTGGGGCTGCCTCCCTCCACCTGCACTCAAAATGAAATTTTGAACTGGAGAGGAGTGCTGTGAATTTGGACCTGTAGGAGACCCTCTCTCCAGCCAAGATCTTCAGCATAGGATCTTGGAGGAGTCAATGCTTTATCATTATAATTGCTGACATTTGAGGGCAATAAGCTGTCTAATCTAACAGCAATGTTAACCCAAAGTTCAGGATCAGAGGAACTGAGAGGGAGCAAAAGAACGAAAAGTTAAACAAATGAGCGATGCACACGGAGAGTAGGTAGCATTCCTGGTGCTGGGGAAATGGGCATCATCCTGCTAAATTTATATATAATATGGAAAATAAGAGTAAGAGAAAGGGCAGGGAAGGGTGCACAGCTAGCTTTGTGTCACCAGCATGATTCCTGCTACCCTCAGGGAGCTGGAATTTGACTGTATCTGTTTCTGCATCAGTCTGGAGGAGACACAAAACTACTTACACTAAATTGGCACTTTCCTTCCTCTGTGCCACTGTAAACAATGGCAGCAAAGAGAGGAAATTTCGTAGGATTTAGAGGAATTTCAAAGCTTGCCAATATGAGAACATTTCTCACCATTGCACATACGAAGCATGGATTGATCTAGCCTGTAATAACCAGTGGGCACTTCCAGAAGTTAAATGTTTGTTATACCACTGATGGAAGACCTTTAAATGTTATGGTTCTTTTTTGCAGTCCCTTCCTCTCATTTCAAAGACATCTCCTGTTCACTTCAGAATTTTTTTAAAAACACCTGAAACTTCTCTACTGAATGTTCCCTCCTCAAACCAGAGTGAAATCAAGAGCAACTCAACTATTTGCCTGGACTTGAATGACTTGTGGGAAATCCTGTACTATATAGTACCCAAATATATCAACACTGTCTGTGTTATTGGAATGCTTGGAAATGCATTTGTTCTATTCACTTATTCACTGCACAAGGGTCCCCTGAAGAGAGCTGAAATCTACCTTATGAACCTAGCTGCTGCTGATCTTATCTTCCTCACATCTCCCTTTCTGGTCAGAGAACATCAGGAATGAATTTAACTGGTCATTTGGCAATTTCCTTTGCCGCAGCACCAGCGCATCCATCAGCCTGAACATGTACACCAGCATCTACTTGCTGGTGGCAGTCAGCATGGATCGCTATTTGACTTTTGTTCACACCTTGGACAACAGAGTGATACAGAGCAAAACTACAGCCAAATGGATCTGCTTGCTCACCTGGTTCTTTGGCAGCCTTCTCAGCATCCCAACCCTTATGTTTAGGACTGTGAAACACTTTCCCCTGTGGAATATTTCAGCATGCACTTTAGACTTCCCCACCCCATTGTGGGTAACAACTGAAAGGTTGGTATTCAACATAGCGGGGTTTGTATTGCCATCCACAGCAGTTATCTTCCTTAATTTCTCTACCATACACTTCCTAAAAAAAAAAAGGCAAGGGAATGCAGAGCACTCGGAATGAAAAGTTGCAAGGAGCACAAAGGCACAAAGGCTACCAGGTTGATCTTCACAGTGGTACTGATGTCTCTTCTGTGCTGGACTCCTTACCACTTTTTTGTGTTCCTTGATATATTATACCAGACAGAAGTAATCAAAGGTTGCTTCGGGGGGGAACTGCTCAACTTTGGTGAGTAGTTTGGTTACACTTTGGCTATCACCAACAGTTGCATTAACCCTGTGATTTATGTCTTTGCTAGGAAATACTTCAGCCAAAAGGCTTCAGAAGTTTTTTCACAGTTTATTCCTTGTGGATTTCGTTTGAGCTGGGTATCATTCAAAGTCAATATTTCAACATGTTTCCAATCAGGCATAATTTAACCTAATGGTTGTCAGTTTCATTTTCATCTTGCTGTTACAACTTATTTCAAGTGGTATTAAAAATTATTATGAATTGCACTGATCTGGCATTTACAGAGTAGCTAATTATATATTAAAGTAAATCACTCAGCTGCTTATTTGTCCTCAGTTTGCTTTTCTTTTTCTATGGTATCCATCCAAATGCATAACATGATACAACTGGAATTTTATACCAAAGGATCTGTCATCAGTTTTCAGTGACCTGAAAAAAACCTCTGTGACAGATATCAGAATTCTCACTTCTTTACAGAAAGCCATAAGCTGGCTAAACTTTTTACTGCATTGATCTGTGATGACAAATATGATCCCACCACTAATGCTATACATGAAATTATAATGTGTATTAAATAGAAAATATTAGTTTAATCTTCAGCTGATAGCTGCATTTGAGCAATTATAGAACAGCTCCAATTATTTTTAACAAGTTTTAAGTTGTTAAGTTCAAAGTAGCATATGGAAAATTGTAACGATTTTGTGCATTTCAAATATATTCAGTACATAAATATTGTACAAGACAATGTACCACAAAGAAAGTGTACATAAGCTGTAAAAAAAGGAAAGCAACCCAGTATCCTCTTTAAAATCTGACTTTTTCTTGATCCAGAAAATTTTACACAATTACTCATGAAATATCTAAAGATTCTTTTTATCTTTTATATGTGGAAATACCAGTGGTGGCCATTAATACTGTATTATTTTGGAATGTCTCTCATCTGAGGCAAATCCTTGGCTATATATTTATATTTTTATGAAACAAAATGAATAAACTGCATAACATCCCATTTTACACTACCCTCTTGTTCTTTCCTATATTTATTTTGCCTCTTTCCATGTTCCTTTGAGGAAGAGAAAACTGTAATTAAAAATCAGAATATAAACTCTGGTGGTGGCAGTAGTAATAATAATGATGACATAACAAGAATACACCAGACAGGAGATAAGAAAAAGGAAACTTCTTTTCCATCATGGCCACAACTGCAGAATAGACTCAAAACAACCGACATATCTATTCCCATAACTCTAAATGTGTGTGTACATACAGACATGGAAAAAAATAGGAGATATACTTGTAGTGCAGCCTATTCAGCCAGAGATAGGTTGAATGCAGAAAGGGGCATACAAGCACATCACTTGTATAACAGTTTATTTAATTTGTTATTATAAAGCCTGTTTGATCTTGTATTTAATGTAACAGTGCAGCATTTTCCGCAGTTTTTTTTAAGGTCACCATTTGAATATGGAATTCATCTCTTATTAATCATAGAAATCTGCCCGCTCATCTTCACTGCAATAATTTTAGTGTTAATTTTTAATAATTCCCCCAAACCTTTCGAATCTGAACAGTGGAAGACTTTTGAAGAGTTGGAAGTCTATCTTCCTGCAGTAATGGTTTAAGAATTAAGGGTGAATTAAGGGATAAGGAAGGAAGAATCATTCAGAGGTTTATTAGTTTCATTCCTTTAGGCTTTTTGAAATAAATGTCAGGGTTAGACATTAGCAGTAACAACAGAATGGGAAGTCCACTGACTCATCCAAGCCCAAAAAAATTCATTCCAGTCTATTGTAAACTATTGCACACTGCTTTTATTTAACACATCCCCTTTTGAATCCTTAAAAAAATTCCAAGCAGAGATATTTTCTGGGAAGAAAAGAAAAAAGAAAAGCTGAAATAATGAAAACATTTCCCACTATAAAGGGGGATCTTAAAAGGGAAAAAATATCTAGTCTTCTCTGACTAATGCTTGTCCATGTTATGCAATGTACACAAATAAAGGGGAAAACACTTCTTGAGCACTGTCCCATGTTTAGGGTATGAACTAAAAGATTGAAAATGAGTCTCTAATCTGAAATCAGTGGAAAGACTCACATTTACTTCAATGGGCAAGTGATAAAGGCTTTCCTGAAAATGTTGCTTCTATTTTACCTGTGCACAGATGTCAGGAAAAGCATCTGTAGCTTAAATACTACTTTAAACCACTTAATAGGGTCTTCCAAATCAATGAATCAATGGATTACTCTCCAATCCATATGTACGTAAATAAAAGTATTTTTTATCCATTAAGTAAAAATTATCAGCTTCTCTCATTACTGATTCTGTGAGGAAAAGATGAAGAATAAATGCAATCTACTCCATGGCAAATGCAAAATTCTATATGTAATCAGATATAATCCACTGCACAGATACAGCATGAAGAGTGAGAGACTAACAGCAGTTCAGCAGAAAAGGATTTATAGATTAAAAGTTGAACATGACCTAGAAGTCCCGTGCTGGTTTTGCCTTGAAGGTGTATATAACAGCAGGTAATGGACTTAAACTGTAGCAGGGGAGGCTCAGAATAACCATTAATAAAAACCTTTTACTGGTAAAGCTTGTGATAGGCTGCTTTGGAAAGAATTCAGCACCACAGCAATGGAAGCCTCTGAGACTACTTTGAACAGCTGCTGTTGGGAATGATACGTGTGTAGTCAGTTCTGCCCCTGCATAGGGGGGCATTTTTGATGATGTACAGCCCTTCACTGACTCTTTCTGTTGTGGTCAATAAGTAAAGTTTCCTTGTTTGTGCTTTCAGGGCTTTTCACGTATCACCTTTCAATCAATACTGAACTCATAGAATACCAAGTTGGAAGGGACCTCAAGGCTCATCTGGTCCAACCTTTATGTCAGCTCTGATTGATAGCTACTCAACAAATATTGCCAGACTCCACTGCCCATGGGTTATTCTTTTGAATAAGCACCCCTTTTACCTTCTCTCACTTTACTTCTCATACTCTCAATAAACAACGCAAGGGTTACTCATTAAAAAACTTCTGTGCTTCAATACTAGTCTTTTATAGTAAAGATCCCAGCAGCCTAAGAGCTTGCAAGTGTAATTTAACTTGTTCTCTCTATCCATCTATATTGAATTAGTATATTTTATAGTTTAATCATAATTTCTCTACGGCAAGGACTACCTTTTTGTTATCTGCTCAGGCCATGTTTCATGCCCAGTTTAGTCTTAGTTTAAAATACAGCCCTGCTAGCGCTACTGCAATGAAGTGACATTTAGGATTCACTGAAACTCATGTCAAGGAATATAGCTGATTCATTTCTAAAACTGAAGTTAGAAGAAAAGATATGGGTCACTAAAAATAAAGGCAGAAGCATTTTCAGAGATCAGTGGCAACATGGGCCTCTAGCCTGTCAGGAGTAATCTTCCTAGGAAGAAAGCTCTTAGTTATCCCTGTGGAAATCATACTAAATCAAGTAAAAACGTTGACTCTTCCATGGAAGAAAGCTATATGCACATAGTACAGATGTGCTGGAACTTTTAGCAGCCAGATCCCGTTCACACAGAGATGCTCAAACACAGTTGACTGTGACAGGGTTTCACAAGACCTGGTGACAGAGCAACAGGACCCACTTCACTGCCTGTGGGTGGCTGTGGGCCAAGGGTGGAGGACATGAAGGAAGCTGTTTTCTCATTGCCCTAGTGAGCTTGTTGGTGCACTCCCAGCAGAAAGAAAGGAACAAGAAACGAAAGCTCTGCCAGACCACAGAACCAGAATCACACTGGGGAAACAGGGCTGTGGCTGCAGGTTAACAGTGAACAGAGGCATATCTGATCGGAGACTGGGAGTCAAGAAACAGAGGATCAGACTGAGGGGAAAGAAGAAAGCAACTACCAGTGTCTGTGTCAGCCACTTCTCTATGCAGGAGTGTGTGGAGAAGCAGGTATCTCACACTGGCTAAAAGAAAGCATTGAGGGAGGAGATGAGACAGGAACTGGCTGTACTGGGAGACATGGCAGGAATCAGTATGTCTGTGCAGGAGAAATGGCTTTGACAAGGAACTGAGAAAGAGCTGGGACCAACTGGCCAAGAGGCCAGAGCAAAATATAAAACAGGGAAGAAGTGGCAGATGCCAAAAAAAAACCCAAAAAACTCAAACAAGCAAACAAAACATCAACCAAAAATCCTGTCAAAATTAAAAACGTTAGAAGAACATTGAGTTTACGAAATCAAGAATTCAGCGGCCAGGAAACATTTGGCCTAAGACTGCCCCTAGAATTTCAGCGTGGCCTCTTTCAATGTACAAGTTCTAATACCATCCTACGTGACTAAGCTTTGAATTTCCAACATTGCAGCTTAACCACTTCTGATTTAGCTTTGTGTCATCCTGCCTTATGTGGAAGAGAAACACACTTATATAAAACAGTGTCCTCAAGAAACTAAATCATTCATCCTGTGTATTAAAGAAAACCAGCAGTATTGATAGTAGACATCCTGCCTTGAATTTTACAGAAAGAAATCTTTGGAACAACGTATAATTAAACTGAAAAAATTTGCTGCAGTGAGATGATGTAAAGACAAATGAGTGTAATGATCATATATAATAATAAAAGATTAGAAGAAATTCTAAAAGAAGAACAATTACAATACTCTCATCACCACCGACGTAGGAGGGAATATCCCCTGTTCCTTGCAGCACAGTAGGATTCCTGACAAACAATACACACCACCCTTGGTCACTGGAAAGAAGGAGTGAAAACAACTTTATTACAGAAGAGTAAACAGGACTTTGGGTCCAGCAAGAGGGCAGGAGGAAGGCAGAACTGGGGATTCAAAAAAATCCTGTTAACTCAGGGAACACAGACGTTAGCTGGAAACACAGATCCCCTGGACTGGACCATGCAAGTGTAGCCCTACTTCAATTCTCCAGAACACACTGCATTGCAAATACCCATAATGCTGAGCAAGAGAAAGTATTAGCAAAGATCTTCTCCAAAGGTTAAGTGTACACCTTGTCCTTTCTTTCCTTTTTTGTTGCTGTTTCAAAAACCAGACAATCTTTCTGGATAATTACACTCTGCAGGTGCTCACAAAGAACCACGATTTGACCCATTCTCAAGTTTCACTTTGGTTATTAAGCATGGTTTGAACAGACCCAATTGCCTCTCAGGATCAATCCATGGGCAGCAATGCATCATACTACCTTGTGTGAATAAGGAATAAGCCTGCTTTAGCACTGTGCTCCTCAGTTTCTGGCTGGAGAACCTTCTCCCCACAACTTACTTTGGCCATGCTGTTACCACAAGTACAATAACTTTCTGGTGCCATCAAGCAGTGGTCATGGAGGGTTATTAAATTACACGACACAGTAAAAAGGGATCAATGAATTCCAGACTTCCTAGTTTTAAAGCATATGTGTGGCTAGTTGCAGTAAATTCTTAGGAAGAAAGATCTCTTCTGCCATCTTAATCTTGTACACTGCAGGTTTGTTCCAGCAAAATCTTCACTGTCTGCTAGTGATATTTTCTTTCAGGAGCCAAAACTTATTCTCCATCATAACTCTAATCTACAGCTAAAGCTGGGAGAGAAGTTCTCCTCTGGGAAGTAATTCGCACACAGAAAATTTCACACTTGGTTTCCTGCATTGCTATTTATCTATTTCAATTGGACAGCAAATCCTCAGCCACACATTAGGAATGAAAACAGGCACCATCATTTCCCACAGGAAGAGATGGAGTAAGTCTCACATCCATCACACAAGACTAACTCAACAGATAACCTGCAAGGTCCAAATCCTAGAAAAACTTTTTAAATTGTCCTAGTACCTTTATGATGTATGGACTAATGTACATTGCAGGTAACTATGGAGTGAGAAATGCTCATCGTTCAGCACTGAGAGGGGAATAACTAGAAATATTTTATCTGCAGCCTGAAGCACTCCTTATCTAAGTGACAGAACTATTCAATGAATAACAAGTTAGAGGCCAAAACCTCACTTCATCTATACCACAATGAACTGAATTTAGTGGTGCTGTACCTATTTGTACCAGCCAAAGGGCTAGCCCTGAACAGAGATATTGACTTTGACTGCCTACCATTGCACCATTTTAAAATTCCTATAATTTTTTCAAAGTCAAAAGAATTATAACAGTGTAAAAAGCAAGAGTCTCCTCTATTTTTCTCTAAGCTACACCTCTTACGTATAAAGCTTCTGATGAAAAAAATCTTTCACGTGACAAAACTGCTGGTGTGTACTGTGGAAGTTATTGGGGGATGGTGGGGTTTGCCCTTTTGCAGGACTAATCATGAAGAGACATAACCTTTGATCAACCTCTAATGACAAAGTGAAACTCTCATTAAGCTCAGTTTTGAAAAAGGTAAAACTACAAAATAATGCCAATACTTGATACTAAATATAATAAATAAAAACACAGTTAAAACATTTTCAGAAAGGGAAAAACCCAAGAAAATTTAAGGATAAGGCTGACTATTCTGCAAAACTTTAGTCAGTCTCTCAAGAATCACAAGAAGCATTGAACCTCTGAGTGAGGCCTCTTGCCAATATTGCTTAACCCTTATCTGCTGTTTGCATGCCAGCTTCCTGGCGTGGACACCAGTAATTCATAAGGCAAATCACACACAGCCAGAACATAAAGTCTCTCTGACATGGCAAGTGGTAGTCAGACAATGGGTGACTATATGTCTGATGGGATTTAAGGCCCTATAAATATCTTTATGGTTTAGGCATTATTGCAGATAAATAGTAATCTACCAGACTGGTCAAAATTATTTGTAAGAAGGTGTTACGACATTTAACACAGTTTTGTCTCTTGTCTTGCCTCAGACATTTGGATGTGAAGGGCTGCAAAGCTCCACTGGGTCAACTAAAAAAAAGGGCTCTGCAACTGTAAGAAAACTGCTTTGTGCAGCATCATCAAATACATATCCAGGCAAACTTACTTCTTCCCAGAGTATGGGCGAAAAGGAATACACTGCTTTGTTTAACAACTATTTCAGAGCTGTTAAATAATAACTCATCACCACCAGGCTATCATGGAAATGTTATCATTGCCCTATTAACATAAAAAGGAATTAATGATGGCAGAAGATTAATGCAACAAACTGAATTGTAGGTGTATGGGAACATATGTAGACTGCCATTTGTCAATGGTATCAAAATCTCTACAGCAAGGCCTGGGGTACTCTTCATAACTTGATAATAAAGGAGACAATTAAGTTCAAGCTCAAGCTAATGGAAAAATACCTACCAGAAGCAAGTTCCAGAAAAGAAAAAAACATATCAAAAGGCTTTTAGGTGTGCATACTACTGCATCTTCACACATCCTAAACTTCAAGGCAATTCTTTGCTCAATTGTTACTGCAGATCAAGAGTAACATTCAGGGTCTCAGGATGCATCAAAGACATAAACTTTCCTTCCAAATGCGGCCTTGTTCACACCAAGATTTAGTACTCTCTTTTAGGCCTACCCAGTACATGCATTTTAATAGACCAAGGGGAGAGGATAGCTGTCTAACTACCAATTGTACAACAAGTATCTCAACTTCCCAAAACCACACATCACAAGCTCGGGCATCAGCTGTATCTATTCAGCCCTTTGGGTTTCTGCAGCAAGCGTATTAGCATCACTGAGCTGACCTTGAAGGCTTCCCTACAGCAGTATGATTGTGTCCCAGGATACTCCAGTGACTAAGGCACAGTATGTTTTCTGAGTGACAGTTCCGGTACTCACCTCTGCTTTTTCAATGTTTTGGTTTTGATGGTTTTTTGTTGTGGTGGGGTTTTTTTGTTTTTTTTTTTTTAATCTTGGAGAAATCTTTTATTTCCATAATTATTTCTGTAATAGCTTTCTAAACTGGACATCTGATAGCTCTGGTTTACAGAGGCCTGTTGGGAACCAGCACCTCTTAGGTGTCAATAATTCACCTTACCTGCTGACAGCATGCTGCATTCATGCTGCTTAGAAATCCCATTTGCCCTGAGGCTCAGTGGGGCCAAAAGGTCCTCAAGGAGTCTGCAAGAAACAGCATCAGGCAGACAGTGAAGCCAAGCACTCATTGTGGGGACAGAAGGGGTAGATTGATAGCTGGGGATCTAATTGCAGCCTTGTAGACTGCTGGAAGCAATACGTGCAGCTGGGATTTGCTCCTAAAATGTCACCTCAGCAACGAAACTCTTAGACTAACTACTGTAGCCAGAAATGTAATTGTGTATTGAGGCTGCTGTGATCAGCCCTATACACAGCAGGGTCACTGTCACCAATGTGTTTCAGGCCATCATCAACAGAATGAGGCTTACAGGTTTCACAGATGTTTTGTAACACCTAAAAATTATACTCATATGATATTTAGATATTATAATAACACAGGTTATCAAGTGCTTCATTTAGACTATAAAAGCCAAACCTCTACCTATTGTCTATGGGCATATAGCACTTACTACTCTTGCCCAAAGCTTCCCTACAATACATCCTGCTGGTTGTTGCATCGTCAGAGGTGGCTGCACTCAGAGAAGGATGCAGAGTATTTATAGGTTGGTATTTACTAGTAAAATATTAGTCAAATAAAAGAAGAATTTTTATATTTGAATGTGAAAATAACTAATTACTTGGAATAGCTGGACAAAAAGACTAGATCTGTTAGAAGTAATCATAACTCATTTTTCATGCCATAGCATAAATCAAATATCCTTCAAGTTTATGGCATGTTATCCAAATAATAAGTCCTCTAAACAACACATGTTCCTGAGAAACTACACAAAAGTACCATTTATTGATCACTTTAAAAGTATTAGCCCATAGAAAAATCACAGAAACCAAAGGCACAGTTTCTGTATTAAAAAATAGTTGTGATGTTAGACCTCTATTGTTCTTCCTGCCCTGTTAGACTTCACTTCCAGGCATTCAACACAATTCATCCTGTTTACTTGTATGAGCGGTGAAAGGTCTGGGAGAGTTATTTTGGGATACTGTTCCAGACTTTAGGGATACTGATGTGAAACACAACTCCCTTTATGCAATGGATTCTTTGTTTCCTCTTTTTTTCAAATTCTAGTTGCTCAGACTAATATTAGTGAGTTATCTCCTGCCCTGACTTTAGTAAAACACTTCTTTACCCAGTTCATCATATGATTTTCTCATGCATTGCACAATACCAGTCCAGTCATATTGTAGGAGACGTATGTGAAGTCCCTGGTCACTAGGGGAGATAGTGTGCAGAAGTAGATAATAGGAGATGATAACCCTTCAGGAGGGCTCCCAGTCCATCCCTGCAGCCTCTCTCCCACTCCGTTGCCAGGAGCATCTTACAAAGCCAGGCGTCCTTAGTACATGCCATCCTGGAGCAGGAAAGCCCCTGTAACTCTGCAATAAAATGCTAGTCCAGTGGCAGAGAACTAGGGGACAGAAGCCAACAGTATAAGACAAATTTGATGAACTAGTCAAACCACCTTCCCTTTAGGAAAGATCAGCAGTATCTTCCTAGATGTGCAAAGTATCTTCTTTCTTTCACACAAACCAATTGGGAAATACCTTTGTTTGCCCAAGGTTATTGCTATGTAAAGTGACATTTTCTGTGCAACTTTCAGAAGCAAACAAGACAGCAAGATGCACTCAGTTGTCTGAACTGAGATGCACTCAGTTCCTTGAATGTTCTCCTATGGTATGAGAAAGACTCATACCATAGTATTATTTGGACTAATAGCTCTGATGCTATCAGTCCAACGTAGAGTAAGGTTAATACCACTTACTGAGCATTAGTAACAAACTCATTCCATAAAACTCTGTTACAGGAAAAATATCTATTTTGAGAAATGAGTGTATGTTATCAGAAGCCGCCAGCAAAAAAAAAAAACAGTTCATCTTAGATAAAGAGCATTAAAAATATGAGAATGTCTTAGTCATTCCCAAGTGACTAAGTTTAATGAGTTTTGTACTCATTAAAAATTGTGGTGGGCCAATTTTAAAATATAGACACATATTCTGGTTTCACAGAATCATAATTTCTTACTGTCTTCTGCTGTTACTGCTGAGTTACATGCTACACCTTAATAATGCACACTGTTAAGAGTTAGGTAATTGCATTCCTTTTCTTAGATGTTCTCTTATTTGTACAATTTTAGCTATTATTAATGTGAAGGTTATTTCTGAGAGATATGTTTTAGTATTCAGCTTATCAAAGTTCACTTCACTTCCTTAGGTGACAGAAAATGCTATGCCATGAGAAAAACTGACACAATGAAGAAATTGGACAACCAGCTACATCAAAAAAATAAAGCAGTAGTAAAGACACAGACATGTTAATGAAATTCTCTATCACATGCTGCGACCACACATGATAACAAAGTCTGGGGATCTTATAAGCAAAGCACTTAGAAAGGTCATATTTGGTAATAGAAACAAATATGGAGGACAGTAAAGCAGTTCAATGTTTGGAAAATGGTGTGTGTATCATGGAAGAGAAGGTTAAGTGAGCCATAGGCCAGCTGCAAGACCAGGGGCTGGTAGAGGTGGGTAAATTACTCCTCTCAATATGGGCTATTCCATCTGGCATTGGATTAGCAACTTTGTGTCCTTGGTGAAAGAAGCTAGGGAAGCAAACAGAAGAGTCGGAAAACTTAGGAGGCTTTTCCCATCTCACCAGTCTAGGCACTGAGAGAAATGATGGAAAAAAGACTGTGTGGCAATAGTTAAGTACAGTCATGTAATCAGAAATTATCCTAACACAACACAAACCAATTAAGGGGAGAGTTAATGAAGGTGAGGCAGACAATGGAGGTGGTTGTATTTGATTGTTTCCTGCCATCTGACTTCTCAGTGTTATTTGCGAAGTCATTTCTGTATGAATGCATGCATATGCAACTAAGACTACAATACCTTTTAGTTTTTAAGAACCCATTTTTTCTTCTGAAGGAAATATTGAGAAGCTACAGTGTTCTGCAAGGCAAATATTTGCTAATTTATGAAGTCTAGAAAGTATCAGATTACTGTTTGCAGTATTCTAGGGCATTAACTCTTCCTCCCTCCACATGCATATTACAATAAATACACTAAATTTCTCTTTCAGCAAATCTGGTTTTAGTAACTTCTAACATAACTGGCTGCAGTTACCATCTGATGCCGTTATAGCAAGATTGATCAGTTTGATTATAGATGGTGAACTGTTCCTAGACAGACATTTTATTTGAAAAACTGATTTACTTTTTTTCCTCACCAAATATCTACAGAATGAATGTGTTTTACATGTTTTAAATAATTATTGTTTAAAATTATGCAGCAGATGGTGTATACTGCAGCCTACTGAAGAATAATTAACCCTTTAATCTTGCTGCCAGTGATTTCAGCTGCTGATTTTAAGTTCAGACAGCCATCCAAGGCACGTACTTTAATTTATCCTGCATCACCTGGAATACTTCCCAGCCCACCAAGAGCTTTATACACCCTGTTGATAGGAGCACACTCACACAGAAGTAATTGATTCCCTCCATTCAAACAGGTTTGTGAACATAGTTTTGCTGCCACAAATACTGAGGAGGTGGGGGAAGAATACGAGAAAGCAAAGGTGGCTCCTTTACTTCCCTGAAGGCCAGGCTATGTTGGACTAGTAGTAGCCCCTGAAGCTGCTCTGCATCTGTGGTTCAAATGGACACTTCTGCTGGAACGTAGCCAGGTCTCTTCTGCTCAGACTTGTTGAAGGAACTTCTCTATCTCCACTGGGTCTACAGACAGGAAAACAAAGTCGTAGTTTAAGTCTGATTTTGCAGCAGCACTTACCAAGCTGGAGGACAGCTTCTCAACAGACTAATAAAAAAAGCAGCAAGCTGCACAGTGCTGTGTTGTATCCCGAAGCAGCTTCACCATAGTTTTACCAGTAGCTGCTAGCCTGAGCTATTAAAAAAATTGACATCGATTAAGGCTTTTGCTGAAAAGCTTCTCTCTTTGGTCTCAAGGAAAGGCCATGTTCCATATTCTGCTTGCTGCTATGCAGCTTACAGTGCTGATTGCCAAGTTTCTTAAAAAGACTAATGACGTTTATAGTGCTTCATATGTATTTGGACACAATATTTTCATGGTAATCACATCTAGAATTCAGACCACCCTGTGAGATGGCCTTCTTTGAGCAGAAAAAGAAATACATACTAGTGAAAATGATTGGTAAAGCAATATGGAGCTTCACAAATAGCTAATTTCTCTACACCTTTTAAAATTGCAGTTGTAACTTACATAATTACAATTATACAATTTCAATTTATGATACTTATAATAGAATTTCAAAATATATCAAAGCAGGTCTCTTGTGTTGGAACCTAGACCATTGCTGCAGACCTCTGTGCAAGGAAAATTAACTCACATCAAATTTTGGCCTATGTGAAATTACAAACTAGAGTTCTACTGTGTGCACAGCCATAGTGTGCATGCTCTTACTGTGAAGTCTGTGCGAGCTGTATCATTCTTCTCCCTCCTGCCCAGTCCTCATAAACATTAGAACTGCCCAGCAGAGCATGTGTTCACTGAATTAGAGGGTGCTCACATAGCCTCCTTGTCTGATCCCAATTCTTTTGCACTCCTTCATATAAATCACAATACACACTGTCACCACAGCAACTCTGCCAGCTTAGATTAGATGCTACTAGTATAACACACAATAATGCCATAGGGCAAGCCAGGTCCCCAGCTACATATGCAGTAAGGAAATCATCACCAGAACTGCCTATCTCAGCAGTGAAGACACCAAGAGATTATATATGGAATATACCATTAAAGTTAATGCACCTGAAAGAAAAATAAAAGGAAGTTGCACTTAAACAGCAAAATGGAGTGACCAGAAATGGGATTCAGTAATGGTTAGATGAAGCTGAAACTCCTTGACCCGTTACAAACATTCAACTACTTTGCTCTCCTTGATAACCTGTGTTAGGTAAAAACACTGAAGAGTCATACAGCTCCCAGCATGACCTGCTTGGTTAGAAGGTCCTTGTCTGAGAGGTCCACTGACCTGTTTTCTCCCCCATCTCTCATTTTGATTGAAGGAGGACTGAAGGGCAAGGCAAAGAAGCTTTCCTGAAAGGTAAGTGTTAGAAGTACAGAGACAGTTGCTAGTTACGTGTATAAGCATATTGGCAAAGTACGAAATTCCTAATTTTTTTTAAGAGTAGCTGAAAATCCTTACTCCTCCTTCTCTTGGTTGTTACAATCCCTTTCTATTTATAACCTATTTTTGTTGCTTCAATTGTTCTGAAAAACTTGACCTAATAGCCAGGCAGTAAACACCTGCACTCCATCTCTATGCTCTGAGAAACACCCATATTGTCCCCTTGAATTCTCTTTCTACTTCCTGAGAAACTTTTGCATCGTTACTTAGGCCCACAAATGCAGAGCTTTGTTAAAACACAGAAATTAAAATTCAAAGCAGAAGCTTGTGATTCAAAGCAAGGTGTGCTATCTCACAGGTACTCATCGACCCTAGCTCTGTCAAAGACACGATAATGCTTTTACCTGTCACATATTGTCCAGTAAACACTGACCTAAGGCTTGTGGAAGTCAGGAGATCCTCAATATGCCTATTTCTTTCCACCAATGAAGTAGTCAATGTGATACTGGTTTGTGTCACACGGTACTGGAATTCAAATAACCGGTGCAAGATGACTTGAATGAACTCCAAGTAACTGAGGATACTGTTGCCTTTCCAAGGGAAAGTGCCAATGTTGTCAGCTTCTCAGAAAGGGAGGAATATGTATCATTCATCAGCAACATTTGAACTACTTCAGAGACAACAT
The DNA here is from genome assembly GCF_963264785.1 of Psittacula echo. Lineage (NCBI taxonomy): Eukaryota > Metazoa > Chordata > Aves > Psittaciformes > Psittacidae > Psittacula > Psittacula echo. The sequence continues at coordinate 62,908,450 of NC_137739.1, forward strand.
GGGTGTACCAAAAACAAACAGCAGAGGAAAGTCTGTCTTTCATATGAAATGTCTCATGTGAAAGGTTTGAGATCTCAAGAGATGGGACAGAGGAAAGTAGAAAGACTGAGCACATGAATGTACGTGTGAGAGGAGCCGAGGGGTTGAGAACTATTAAGGATATATGCGAGTTCACATGGTAACAGGAAAGGATTAATGTCGTTCCCTCACAAACACATTCAGAAATGCTGTTGCCAAGAGAGAGGTAGGAAGGTCTGTAAACAGTTGAAGAAGCTCCGAAGGACACTTATGCAGAATTTTGTGGTAACCTAAACTGTTCTGCGCAACTTCTGCTAAGTACGTATTTTGTATGAGGCACATACTTCAAATTGCTTAGTTTAACTATTTCAAAGAATTTTCTCCCTGTTCACAGGTAAAGATGGAGAAAGCACACTACCAAATGCAATGTAATCTTACGAGATATCAGAATCCTGCTTTATAAATATTCTGTAAACAGAGGCAAGCTGCTTCCAAGCAGTGTGCACCTAGGGCTGAAGTTGCCATGACAGAATCATAAAATCATTTGCCAGGAGGTCCCTTCCGATGTCGTCACCTACTCTGATCCCCCAGCTCAAATAAGTCAGACACACAATTTGCTCAGGGCTTTGTAATCAGGTTTTTTTCTTTCCAGAGGGGGAGACTCCACAATCTCTCTGGGCAATGTGTGCCAGTGTTTGACCACCCTCATAACAATAAAATGTTTTCTAAAATTCAGATGGAATTTCATAAGTCTTAATTTGTGCCCATTGCCTCTTGTCCTGTCAGTGGGCACCACTGAGAAGAATCTGGTGCTCTCTACTTCATTTCCTCCTGTGAGTGCTTATACATGTTAATAAGACCCCCCTAGAGCCTGCTGTTCTTCAGTTAAACAGTCCCAGCCATCCCAGCTTTTTCTTATAAGAGACATTCTCCTGTCCCTTAATCATCTTAGCAAACCTGCATTGGACTCACTCTAGTAAGTCCATATTTTCTTCCACTAGGAAGTCCTGAACTGTCTGCAGCACTCCAGATGTGGTCTTGCCAGTGCTGACAAGAAAGGGAGGATCACTTCCCTCAACCTAAGAATTTAAACAATCCTTATACATGCATGGAGTCTCAAACACAGAAGAGGTAAAAAAGATAACTATAAAAGGACACATATGGCCTTGTAACAGGGGAGTAGAGAGCCAAGAGTCCTTAGGGATTTTAGTTGTCCTGCAAATAACCAACAATTTCAAGGCTGAGAATGCCACACTGCCGAACTCAAGTACAGGTTTTTGTTAGGGTGCTCTCCGGGAATCTGAACTGTGTTTAGGTCTCCACTCTATCTCAGGTGAAGGAGAAGACGTGAACGTTCGCCACATCTAACCCAAGAGCTAACTCGTAAGAAAGCGCTTTCCTTGGGCTCTTTCACCCCACTTTTTCTGGTTCCTTACTGTGAGATGTATGTGATCTGAACACATGCTGCACTTAACGGTTTAGGTGGGGAAGTCCTGATCTACGGCTCCCAGCAGAATTTAAGATCAAGGTATGCACCCAAAAATTTGGATTGTCCAAGGTTTGTGTGATCCCGCTAGTTCACTGTCAGAGTTGCAGGTGTCAATGGGACATATAGCAACAAAAATTTAAGGACCTGTACAATTAGATAGCAAAACAGTATCAATGCCAGTGGTGTGTATACATGGATGTCATGAACCTAAATGGCAAATTATCCCTGTTAGTCTGTTTTCAAGCTAATACGGCTGCTTTAATCTTGTTCGCCCTTTTCTCCTCAGCAGTAAATAATGCACATCCTATTTAATAAAACTGGATCACACCTCAGGTGACGGCAAACAGCTTTGCTTAAGTCACTTAAGTAATTTGCTTAACTGGAATGTGTTTTGCACCCTTGCAGGAGTTTTTTTCTCAGTTATAAGAAGACCCTGGGGCTGAATGCAAGTCTACTTTTTAAATTCTCTTGGCAGAAATACAGATTCCCCAAACAGCAGAGCAATATCAGAAAAAGGCTTCTTACAAAACACTGTTGCCCATTAGCTGCCTTCTTCAAAGGACAGTCTCCTACCCACTCATCTCTAACTACAGGCACTGCAAGATGCATGGAAGACTACAAAGCTACAGAGGCAGTATCCAACAGCATGGGTCTTTTATCTGTAATGAGGGTACTCTAGTTCACACTTCTGTGAGGATGCAGATAATGAATCATCTTGGAAGAATTCCTTCTGCCTTGTCTTTTTGTAGACTACATTTTTAATACATATTATCTCTGTGGCTTGGTTACTCTCAAACCTTCTCTGAATGCAGTTTTTAAAAACACATTTATTGCCTTGCCCATGCAGTCTCTACTGAAAAAGAAGCGATCACGGAAGTAGTGCTTGGCAGTAGTGCTTGGCAACACAGAGCTGGATGCTGACTGTTTCAAACACCATGCAGAACTCACCAACCTGCTCATCCCTACCCAAGCCCTTAGCTGCTGTATCTCCTATGTACTAACAACTCTCATGGCAGAAATTACTCTGTCCTGCCTTAACTTGACCCAGAATTATTCCAAAGTCTGTCTGATGAGGAAAGACCAGTTATGCCTTCAGAATTGCCAGTGTTTATATGAATAGATACATAGACCATAGAGTAGGAGCTCTGGAATTAAACACCATGAAGCAGTGAGAGTACAACACTAACAACTGACTTTTCGTTCCATTACTGCTGTGGTTGCTGACAAGTCCTGCAAATAGATATGGATATGATTCAAAAACAATAATGTGCAAAACTCAGAGCTACAAGATGGACACAAAACACAGATTTACTTGGTGTGAAGCTGCTCTCAACAAGCATTTTCAGTCCCTGAGATGGAGGATGGTGGTAGCTATTTGACTGACTTTCATGTTAATCAGGTGGGCTCAGGAGATGCCAGCATCCCAGCTAATTTTCACATCCATACAACACTGTATGAACTGCAAACCTTGGTCTGAATGTTGACCCAGTAATCTTGGATGGCCAGAAGCTGAGTTCTAGACTCACATTTTAACAAAGTTGAAAGCTTTTATAGGTGACTTAGAGATCAAGGCATGGTTTGGAAACGAGGCAGAAAGCTGTTGTGAGACACAGCCTTAAACTCATCCCTGCAGCTGAAGGGAAGTGAGAAGTCTCTCAGACTGGTGAAGAAGTTTATCTTTAACACACTTACAAAGTATGAGTTTATAGACAAAAACACTGATTTTCTGCAGGAAGCATTTGAGAGTAAAAGAATTGAAGCATAAGCTTCCGTATTTTGTGCTTAGTCTTGGCTCAAGTGGGAGCAATCACAGAGAACAATAAACAGGAGTCTTGGCAGCCAAAGAGCAATTCAGCTGGGAAAGAAAAGGTCCACAAAGTAAAAAGAAAAAAAAAAAAAAAAAAGAGAACAAAACAAAACATAACAGTGCTATAGCTAAATAAGAGAATATGAAAGGATGAAAGCCACATCCTTTTTCTATTAAGTTAGAGGTTGATGCACACTCTATCTTAGGAGTTTTGAAAGCAGCAGACCCAGATCCTCAGTGGTACAAATTGCATTTTTTTTCTACTTTCCTGTCCTTCTTGTTTGCATTCATTAAAGACAGTGAATGAACAGAACAGTCTCACTTATAACTCATGGCACATGGACACCCAGGACTCCTCTACCTTATAAGCTTTGTCAGAGTAAATCAAGATCATCTCTCAAAAATGTGCTCGTAAGTTTAATACCTTGGGCAGTCAAACTTCTTCCTGCTGTGTGTGGACGAACAGCAACCACTAAACCTGCACACACTCGGAGCTTGGGCTTGTTACTACCATTTTTTCCCGATGTTTTAGCACCTCTGACTCCAGCAACCAGGATCCAATTCCCTGCTCAGTCATAAATGTTGTCCATAGCTTTCACAAGACAGTCATCCTCAAAAACAGCTGTCATCACCCCCTCTGAACCAGTCTGCTCACAGCAGGATGCCTCCTCTCCTGTGATCCAGAGCCTGGGCACAGTGAGCTCCCATCACTACTACTTGATGAAAGGACTCCCTCAGGGGGAGCACAAATCCACAGATTCAGATCTGAGTATCATCCACAGACACATTAGAGGTAAGTGTGACTGGGAAGCAATACATGTTGGGTATAGCTGCAGCAGAGTAGGACAAACTAGAGAGCTATGAGCCTGCTCTGAGCCACAAGTGAAGACAAAGTTCACCAAATGACACAGGCTTTGTTCAGCAGGTGCCAAAAATCACTACTGACATCCATCCCCTTCTCCACCACTCTCCTCCTAAAGCCCACCATCTCTCTCTTCCATCTGACCAGTCCCTGAGTAAATCCAGACCCCCACATAACCTGCTTAGGGACCAGCTTTCCCAGTCTCCGTTAGCCCCCCACAATCTATATGTCCTACTCCAGTTGACCAGACACACCGAAGGAAGTCACAGCTGGCTGCCTGGGACTGTAAACCAAAGAGTACCCAGAAGACACCATCCAAGGCAATTGTGCAAGAATAGCAAAATTATTCTGCCTTGAAGAGCACAACTAGAACCCCTTTACCAAAGAAGTGGATGAAGATGATTTAACTCCGCTCATGTGCTTCTTGATGGCGGAGGAAATGTGCTTACTTTGATAGGAGCTGGCTGCAGTCATGTTCAACATCACTGAATGACAAGTGACCAGACAGTGAGTTCAGCTGATATGGTCCAGGCTCTGGTGCAGCTGGATGTCGAGGAGACTTCGGTTGCTTTGGAGCTCGACTAAAAAAGGCAGAGCAAAGGCTGTAAGCCAAGAAGTCTGCCTGACAGCATTTCAAAGACTGCTACAGCTGTGCAAGGCAGCTTTGCCTTGACTGTTTCAAGATTATGGTAAGCTCTGGTAAGGATAGAATGGGAGAAGTTGGCATGGGATTTTTCTGAAGGACTGCAATACTGTGAATTGTCATATTCTCTTCTTATCTGCCAAAACTGTAAGTCACTCATTAGTATAGTAAGAAGAGCCACAATGGTATGAAAAGTTTTTATTACTGCCATATTGCTTAATAATAATAATAATAATGAAAATTATTACTTTATTACTGAGTTTATTAAAGGAAGCTGAGGTAGAGACATGAAGAACTAAACCCTTCAAGAACCTCAAGCCCATTGACACTACTGAGTGAAAGACTCTGCCCTATGACTGATATGTCAGAATATCATAAAAGGCTTGATGAGAACTCATGCACACACACACACACACACAAAAGGAAAAGGAACCTTTCCAACAATTAGGGGGGCACAGACAAACATCTGACAGCAGCAGAGCTGCAGCCCAGCTAGGTTTTCCTTCTTGGGACGTCTGTATGGCAAAGAAACGGTTCCTGAGCAGCCTCTCCTGGTAGAAATTAATTACTGCTTTTCTAGAAAAATTTAGTTCCAGCTACAAGTCACTGCAACGGAGTTTTTCTTTGTCACTTTAACATGCTGCCAGTGCATATCTTCATGGATTTACAAATGCGCTTCATCAAATCATCTGTTACATTGAATGACAGTTAAGATCCAAGAGTTTCTTTTCACAAAGTCAGTCATGCCTTATGGATGCTTAAAAATTTGATTTTAACCATGTAGAAATAATTACAGCGTATAAAATGCACTGAGTTACATGTGGTGTAGGTAAAGAATGTTAATGCCAGCTCTGTACAAATACTAATGTTATTTTAATGTTGACTTAATTAATTGAGTCTTTGCCAGAGTCCACAGAATCCTCTAAGCTACTAACAGAATCTGACATTTAGACCAATTAAACTAGTATCACAATAGGCATAAAAACTGAACCACTATTGTATCACCAACATAGTACAGTATTATTTATCCCAGCACAAATGGAGATGCAGGCAGAATGGAGAGCGTTGTTTGAAGATGCTGACTATCAAGGGATTTTCTACTAAATTAATGTTAAAAAAAATAAATAATAATAAAAAAAAAAAAACAACAAAGAAAAGAGATGAAATCTTGCAACATTTTTGTCAAAGCCAATTCACATACTGTAACACATGGTAAGTTAACATATTATGCATATCAGTGTTGACTTAGTAAACCTCACAATTAGAGACCAGTGAGATAGTGAGAGCTCTTCCACTACTTAAAAAGAGAAGAAAAGGAAGAAAAGAGATTTCTTACCTTTGTTTTAGTTAGCAGAGAACATACCTTTGAGAGTGAGTTTGATAAGCAGATATCAAAATGTATTTCCAAAAGCAATCATAAGTCACATCTTAGCATGACAGGCAACGACAGCTAGAAGTGCTCATAGGCAGTGTGCTTATGAGACAGCAAGTTCTCTGTAATTTCTCCCAAAGAGTGAATGAAGAGATAAAGGTAACTCTGCTGAGGCCACAGGTTCCCATAGATTTCTTTGAAGAACTCTGGTTTGCCCTGCACCAGCCAGATTTATCTTCCACTCATTTGTTCTTTCTCCTTTAGCTGAGTCAAGACTGGATCTGTAGGTATGCGATGAACTGAATCAGTGGAGTGATCCAGATTAAATAACAGCAAACCATTAATTATCCAGTTCCTATTTTAATTCATTATGTATCACAAAACCAAAACCAAGTATCCTGGTACAGCTTAGGGAGCAGAGCAGGACACAGATGGAGTAGCTGCTGAAAAGGAGAGAAGTACAGCTTAAGCTGTATATAAATGCATATAAAAAGACTATAATTTCATAAGAAATACATGGAAACAAGAAATTCCTAATCTGTTTCTGTTTTTTAATTTTTAATTTTTTAATTCCTGTCTGTTTATTAGAGATCATATTTTTTCTGGAGATAACCATTTTGTCATCAATGCTAAGTGTATTTAACCCTCATTGTTAACAGGGTTTTACAGGTTGTTGACATGGAGAACCACATTCGATTCGAGCAGAAAAGCAATACAAAAATATTGTATACGTCAAAAAAAACCCCAAAGAAACAAAAACCAAAAAAACACCACCACTATTTGTTCAATTGCTGGACAAAAATTAACTACAAAATTTTCCAAATCAAGAATTGAAAAAAAAAAAAACACCAACCATAGAGAACATAAACTTGCTGTAATGTCTTTTTAGCTAAGGCATTTCAGTGCAGGACTCAATTCTGACATAGTTCTTTAGCTAGACTGCAAGCTGGTAATGAGAAACATTTTCTCCTCGCATTTCCATCATCTTCCCTCCATGGCTGGAACTGAATTTACTAAGGGAAAGCATGTCCTAAACTGTCCAGATGGTACACAGGCTTTTTACCAGCATCACACTGTATGAGTGGGAGCCATGCAGCTAAAAAACCATCATGTTGATGTGTTCCATTAACAGACAGAATAATGTCTTCTAACATTGCCATTGCACTATACTCTCATGATTCAAGTTATTTAACTGTAATACAATTTTTCCATTTTCAAATATTCTTAATGAAGTTTATAGAGTCTTTTAATTCTAAACAATACATATAACTATTTGTTAACATTGCAATACAAAGCAATTATCACTGTTCTTTGGGAGGCCATTTAGATGTATTTTCTAAATAAGCCTTCAATCATCTTCTCTGTTGAAAGAGAAGCTAATGTATTGCTAGTAATTAAAGTGGCCTTGGTTATATTAAGATGCATCACTTCAGTTGTGGATGGCTTGCAAAACAGCACCACTTAATTTGCTGTGACTTTCCCTGGTCTCTGTGAATGCCTATAGCTAATTTCAAGACAGTTTTCTTCAGTAACATTGACTTTCTTGTTAGTAGTTCTTGCCAGTATGATTGCTTTTTTACTGAAGGCTTAACCCCAGCATTTCATTCTGAACAACTAGAAACTTCTCCTCTGAAAATGAGAAAATTTGCAGAAATTACTGCTAAATCTTATAAACCATGTCTTTTAATTGCAGAAAGTGCAATGTCTATTGCTCTTTCACATGTATCTTGACTTCCTGGACTATCATAGTCACAATTACAATCCATATAAGATGTAAATTTTTTCCAGGTAGAATCATAGAATCATAGAATAGTTAGGGTTGGAAAGGACCTTAAGACCACCCAGTTCCAACCCCCCTGCCATGGGCAGGGACACCTCACACTAAACCATGTCACCCAAGGCCTCATCCAACCTGGCCTTGAACACCACCAAGGATGGAGCATTCACAACCTCCCTGGGCAACCCATTCCAGTGCCTCACCACCCTCACAGTAAAGAATTTCTTCCTCATATCCAATCTAAACTTCCCCTGTTTAAGTTTGAATCCATTACCCCTTGTCCTATCACTACAGTCCCTGATGAATAGTCCATCCCCAGTATCCTTGTAGGCCCCCTTCAGATACTGGAAGGCTGCTATGAGGTCTCCACGCAGTCTTCTCTTCTCCAGGCTGAACAGCCCCAACTTTCTCAGGCTGTTTTCATACGGGAGGTGCTCCAGTCCCCTGATCATCCTCGTGGCCCTCCTCTGGACTTGTTCCAACAGTTCCATGTCCTTTTTATGTTGAGGACACCAGAACCGCACACAATACTCCAAGTGAGGTCTCATGAGAGCAGAGTAGAGGGGCAGGATCACCTCCTTCGACCTGCTGGTCACACTCCTGTTGATGCAGCCCAGGATACAGTTGGCTTTCTGGGTTGCAAGCGCACACTGAAGCCGGCTCATGTTCATTTTCTCTTCGACCACACTCCCAAGTCCTTCTCTGCAGGGCTGCTCTGAACCTCTTCTTTGCCCAACCTGTAGTTGTGCCTGGGATTGCTCCGACCCAGGTGTAGGACCTTGCACTTGGCATGGTTCAACTTCATAAGGTTGGCATCAGCCCACCTCACAAGCATGTTGAGGTCCCTCTGGATGGCATCCCTTCCCTCCAGCGTATCAACCGAACCACACAGCTTGGTGTCATCGGCAAACTTGCTGAGGGCGCACTCAATCCCACTGTCCATGTCACCGACAAAGATGTTGAACAAGACCGGTCCCAACATCAGTCCCTGAGGGACACCACTCGTTACTGGTCTCCACTTGGACATTGAGCCATTGACCACAACTCTTTGCATGCAGCCATCCAGCCAGTTCTTTATCCACCGAGTGGTCCACCCATCAAATTGATGTCTCTCCAATTTAGAGACAAAGATGTCATGTGGGACAGTGTCAAACGCTTTGCACAAGTCCAGGTAGATGACGTCAGCTGCTCTACCCCTGTCCATCAGTTCCGTAGCCCCATCATAGAAAGCCACTAAATTGGTCAGGCAGGATTTCCCCTTAGTGAAGCCATGCTGGCTGTGACCAACCACCTCCTTGTTTTTCATGTGCCTTAGCATGCCTTCCAGGAGAATCTGCTCCAAGAGTTTGCCAGGCACAGATGTGAGACTGACTGGCCTGGAATTCCCTGGGTCATCCATTTTTCCCTTCTCGAAAATGGGGGTTATATTTCCCTTTTTCCAGCCGTTGGGAACTTTACCTGACTGCCATGATTTTTCAAATATGATGGCCAGTGGCTTAGCAACTTCATTTGCCAGCTCCTTCAGGACCCATGGATGGATGTCGTCAAGTCCCATGGACTTGTGCACGTTCAGGTTCTTAAGATGGTCTCGAACCAGATCCTCTCCTACAGTGGGCCTAGGGTCTTCATTCTCACAGTCCCTGCGTTCACCTTCCAAGACTTGGGTGGTGCAGTCAGAGCCTTTGCCAGTGAAGACCGAGGCAAAGAAGTCATTAAGAACCTCAGCCTTCTCCAAATCCTGGGTAGCCAGTTCTCCTGATGGCTTCCGCAGGGGGCCTACGTTGTCCCTCATCTGTCTTTTATTCGCTACGTACCTATAGAATCCCTTCCTGTTATCCTTAACATCCCCAGCCAAGTTTAATTCTAACTGGGCCTTAGCTTTCCTAACCTGGTCCCTAGCTTCCAGGACAACATCCCTGTATTCTTCCCAGGCCGCCTGTCCTTGCTTCCACCTTTTATAAGACTCTTTTTTCCTTTGAATTTTCCTCAGCAGCTCCTTATCCATCCAAGGAGGTCTCCTGGCCCTCCTGCTGCACTTCCTTCTAGTTGGGATGCAACACTCCTGAGCCTGTAGTAGGTGATCCTTGAATAACAGCTTGGGCCCCCCTGCCCTCTAGGGCTGTATCCCATGGAACCTTACTAAGCAGGTTCCTGAAGAGGCCAAAGTCTGCTCTCTTGAAGTCCAGGGCAGTGAGCTTGCTGCACGCTCTTCTCACTGTCCTGAAGATCTCGAATTCGACCATCTCATGATCGCTGCAACCAAGGCTGCCCTGGAGAGTCACATTTCCAACAAGCCCTTCCCTGTTGGTGAGCACGAGGTCAAGCATGGCACCTCTCCTTGTCAGCTCCTCTATTACTTGCAGAAGGAAGTTGTCTTCCACACAATCGAGGAACCTCCTGGATTGCTTGTACTGGGCTGTACCTTCATTCCAACAGATGTCAGGGTGGTTGAAGTCCCCCATGAGAACAAGGGCCTGCGAGCATGAGGCTGTTCCTTTGTCTGTAGAGTGCTTCATCCACAGATTCCTCTTGATCAGGCGGTCTGTAACAGATCCCCACAGTAATGTCCCCCATTGCTGTTCTCCCTTTAACCCTGACCCACAAACTCTCTGTCGACTGCTCACCTGTCCCCAGACAGAGTTCCATACTCTCCAGCCTATCCCTAACATAAATTCCAACTCCCCCTGCCCGTATGCTGGGCCTGTCTTTTCTAAAGAGTCTGTAACCTTCCATTCCAACACTCCAGTCATAGAAGCCATCCCACCATGTTTATATGAATAAGTTCATATGATGGCACATGAAACTGCCCTTAGCATCAACCATAGATCTCAATGGTGATCTGGCACCTTATGTGTCCTGAGCCAGCTAAAGCTTATATGCTGTCCTTTACACAGACCGTTTCTAACCCACGATAGATACATAGGATGAAGTTTGATTTATAGGAGACAATATTAGTTGCCAGGTTTTTGTAAACAGGTGTTATTCTGAAAATACATTTCAATCTTTTTTTGCATTATAGTGACAGCTGGCATTTCTGGAAACACTTTGTAGAGAAATTCAGGATTTTGAAATGTCTGAGGAATGTAAATTCTTGCTGCATGGAACCTAACAGACTGGACTTGATCTTAAACAGGAAAGTGATCTGAAGAAGGAAACAGCTTTCAGCAAACCAGACTCAGTCATGTGGAAGATCCCCTGGAGACTAAGAAAACTGTCAAACGCTCCCAGTTCTGTGCCTTACTCTAAGCAGGTCCTTCAATTTTCAAACAGTAAAGAATTTGAAGGAGTCTTCTCTTCCAGTTCTCCTCAAACTCTCGCTTTACCCTTGCCATAAATAGACAGGGACACAGTTTCATTTTTTCAGTTGTGCTATATGCTTTTAGAGCTTTTTTCAGCAGCTGAGAGCACAGGAAAAGGTATGAGCAGCCTTCCACCTGCCTCCATGGACAGCCATGCAAAATCGAGTCCCAGCATCACAGCACCTTGCAGCAGGCTGAGCCCAAGGCATTTATTTTCCTATGCAATGCAGAAGTCATGCAAAAGGCAGGAGAAAACTAGATTTTAAATATATACATATACATATATATATATATACACACATATATATTTTAAGCAAGAATAGAAAAAAAAAGGAGAAAGCATTTCTCCAATTGGGATTTTACAGTAAGAACAAGGTGTACTGAGATGCTGTTTGCTTAGCTTTTTCTGACAATTTAGACCTTTCCCAATTTACATCACAAATGGGCTGAAAAAATATCTCCTTAGAAAAGGAAAGGGAGTGATACTGATACATTACAGAAAGAAATGAAACTGTGTGCTTGTCAGTCCCTGCACCTGATGGCCCTGGCCTTATACCTGTTGCGGGGAGCAGTCGCGGCTGGTATTCCCAAACACATAGGAAGCTCAGAAAGGCCCTGTTTTCCCACCAACAGGGAAAGATACTGTCTGTGTTTTAGAAACAAACATCTCCATCGTTCTTCAGGAGGGCTGGGTGTTTGTACCCATAGCTTCCTCCTCAGCTCTGCAGTTTCCGTTTGGGCAGATGAACTGACTTTACTATCCTTTCCCTATATTAACTTCACTGGAGAGGTAAGCTCCTTACTCAGCAACATAGAGAGGGCTCCAGTGGACCTGTTTGGATAGCTATCCCTAAAATGAGTACTGAAAAAGAAAACCAAATGTTTTTCAAGTCTTCAATGTTAATCTACTTTTTCTTTCTTCTGTTCGCATGGCAAGTTTAAATTCAAGTGATTGCCTCTGGGATAGCAGTACTGACCAAGTAATTCAGACACAAGAGCACTTACCAGCAAAGCTCAGGGGTGGAAGAAATAAAAACACTGTTCATCTTCATTCATCATCCTTACTGTCTTTTTCTTCATCTTCAGAAATACCTGTTAAAAACTGTTCTTGGGGTTTCATGCTTAATAGGAAGCAGCAGAGTAAAAATTCAGGCTGAGGACAGCAAGAAAAGAGGGTTGCGATGAAAATTGCATTTGAAAACCTCTCAACATCAGTGTGGATCTTTGCATTAAATGATGTGAGAGGCTTTGGGCAATGACACAGAAGTATTAATGGTTAATGGAGTGGGACACCCTCCTTTTTAATCGCCTCCTGTCATTGACAGGTCCCAGGTTACAATCCCATGTCAATGGATGTTCTCAAACTTGGAAGTTTTTTTCCTGCTGGAATGAATTGTGAAACTTGACTGAATTCACAAATTTACTCAGAGGCATCACCTCTGGTCAGGAAAAGGAAAAAGGGGTATTAAGTTACAGCTCTTAGGAAAGAAAAACAATAAGTAGAAAACCACGATCTGTGACAATACTTTTGGGTGGTATGAATTAAATTCAGTTACCAAGTAAGAGGGTTTGCATCCAATGGAATTAGTATAATTGGTCCCTCAAGCTGCACCAGGGGATGCCTAGACTGGCTACTAGGAAAAAATTCTTCACCAAGACATGGTCAGGCATTGGAACAGGCTGCCCAGGGAAGTGGTGGAATCACCATCCATGGAAGTGTTCAAAAACCATGCAGATGAAGCCCAGTGACATGGTTCATTGGTGGACTTGGCAGTTGGACTTGATGATCTTGAAGGTCTTTCCCAATCTAGCTGATTCTATGATTTCCATCTTCTGAGTTTGGCCTGTTGACTGTTCTGAGGAAAGCAAGCAGTCAGAGGCAAAAAAGACATGGAAAAGAACAAGAAGAGCAGATACAATTACAGCAAGGTACTAAATACCTCTGAAAGGCCAAGAGAAAACAGAACTCGAGAGCATCACTGAAAGCCTCCTGCTCAAAATAAGTACCTTTAGTGTCTAAAAGACACTGAGTACAGAGGTACAGGCCATACTGATGGTGAAGCATTCTATTTTATTGAATAATTCCAGGAAACATTTCAGATCTGTTAAACACTACTAGAAAAAATAAATGATACCAGGAACTCTATTTCCTAAAAACTTGCATCTGTAATAAAAAATCTGTTTATCTGGTTGAGCACCACTATTTCCATCCACTTACATCATACTTAGCTTTCCTATTACGTATTCCTATTCCTAATTCCCATGCTACAGTCCTATAAACACTCTCACAGCACACCCTCCAGTTTTTCTTCTTTTGTGGTTCAGCACATCATGCCTGCATCTGCCACTTTTACAAAGAACAGCACAGTACTGTCAAACACCCTCAGACACACAACTCCTTTCACCTCCAAACAGACGTAAGCCTCCTTGTGTTGTACCCAGAGTAGGAAGTGTTCCCAAACTGAACAGACAGCAGAGGTGAAAGTAGGAAAATAATAAAGTCCTGTCAGATTCTCAGAGCTGTCAGAGCCACCAGCAAATCTTCAGTACCAAACAACTGCCAAGTGTTAAAGTCTATAGGTAAATGTTAAAGCTTTCTAATCAAGATAGCTGTTAACTTATTTTACATTTGTGCCCATGAGCTGCAATGGACCAAGCCCCATTTTACTGAGTTTTGTGCTGAGGCACAGGTAGTCCATACCTCCAAAACTAAAGTAACTTTTCTCCTGTTCATACAGGTACACATCTCTTCTACCCCCTGGAGGCTTCCTTCCACTCTTGGACTGTAAGAGCCAAGTTTAACACTCATGCTCCTAGTACAGTAAAGGTTGGACTTGATCTTAAAAAATCTTTTCCAACCTAGCTGCTTTATGATCACAGAATGAAACCAACAAGAAAGCAAGTAATCAGACACACAAATGAGAGCCTGAGACAGAATTACGCTACCCACAGCTATCTCACAAACCCTCATGGCAAACATCTAGGGGAGCTTAAACTGGGGGGGCTGTAAATACTTCATTGTTGCAATTCAGTAAATTCTGCTTTCATCTAATCACTCCGCTTCAGAACAAACCAGCCTGAAACCTGTTTATCAAAAGGCAGCTTTATGATGTCTTTTTAAATCTATAATAATACCAGATGGCTTAAAACACTATTTGCTAGGAATATGACTCGACAGAAAAAAAAAAAAAAACAACCCACCAAAAAACCAACCAAAACAACCTATATCACATTTAAAAGGTTGTTAGTCTGTCTCTTCTGCTCTTGGGACTAACCTGGAGACATCAGGAGTACCCTTGTTACACCTTAGTATTGCGTAGAGAAACAATTTGGCACTTCCCTTGGGCTGTGATTCCAGCTTGTGCCATCCTGTATCATCTCCCTGGAGCAAAATGAAGCCTGGTATTCTGGCCATGCGGATACAAATGGGAGACTTAAAATGAGAGAACCACGAACGCATACTAGTAATTTTTATAAAATTAATTTCTTACAAGTGACAGAAGACTCAAAAATCCGGGGAGGCACAAAATGCATATCAGAGTTCACAATTTTATCTTATCTATGAAAGGAGGCATTGGGAACAAGTGAAATAAATTCCTATTTTCCCATACTTTCCTGGAATGATCCTGGGAAATTCCAAGCTGTTCCTTATTTACCCTCTGTGGTCCACATTTTCCCTCAGCACAGCACACCATTTGTTTATAGATCCTTGATAATTTTTTATAAGCAACATTTAGAAAAACTGAGCAGCAGCTTGTCCACCTTGCTTACAGACGAAAAAAAAAACCCCTCATTCTGTCTTATTCTGCTTATACAGAACTTACTTGGAAAAAAAAAAAAAAAAAAGCCTTTAAATAATACTGAAAGCTAACCCACATGAGGTCTTGCTTAAGAAAGGGTGGGGGGAAGAGAGGAGGAGCTGCACAGCGTGGGCTCAGTGAAGGGTTCCTGTTTGGCAGAAGAGTTATCCAATCATTATACGGTGACTTTTTCTTCTTTTCTTACGCTATAAGAACATTACAAAACAGCAGAAAATTATTTACACTTGTCACATGTCTCATTATTTAGGGATCTGCACCAGTATTTAATATTACACAGTACTTAGCCTTCTAAGATGTCTTTTCAGATTCTTGTAACTAAATGCCTGTGAAGTGGACGTCATACATACATCCTGAGAGAAATTCATTATTTTGCATTCTTCACAGGTCTTGGAAGCTAATAAACCTGTAATATCATCACTGAATATGGAGCTAAGTACATGCTCAGTAACTAAATGTGGCAATGGACCTATGGGGAACACAGCATGTGACCATACAGCTAATGAGCACTTGGTTAATGCACAATAGAGGTGGGTTAAATCTGTAGCAGTCACATTAACTTATTCCTTAGTTTTTGACTTCTGTGCAATTCTTTTCTTTTTCCCTCAGTATAAAATGGATACAGCTGTATAGCCAGGTAGGTAAAAGGTTTTAACAGTGAACTCTGTTATTTTGGGAACCTGTTTTCTATATTAGTTATATTCATTGGTAGAGAAAAACAACTCAAGGAACAAATTAAGGTATTTATTTATGTATTGTTACAAATTTGTGGGTTTCTTTTTTTAATTAAACATATTTAACAGGACAACCTATTTGCAATCAGGCCTTTCAGCATTTTAAAAAGATAAAATATACACTTTTGGTGCCATATATATTATGGTCAAAAATAATTCTCAAAAGACAGACTGAGGGGTCAAGAACTTTAAGCAAAAAAAAAAACCAAGTAGAAATAGTCAATTCCCTTCAACAGTAGTTTCTATTTTATGAGGTTATATTCTTTACACAAGCCAACTATATACAAACAATACCACAAAACTACTATAAAAGCAAAAATGCAAAAATTATAAACAAACATATACACAAATTTCTGTGTTTCTGTCCCAGCTACCTTACTATTAAGAAATCCAGTACAAATGCATTATTAGTATTTATGTACTTAATTTGTAGTATTTAATTTTTAAATTGTAAACAGGATTCAGCATACAAAGCAACTTAAAAGAGTTGTCAGAAGTGTAATTCATGATGCCTGGAGACTGAGAGAATTATCCACACTAGGGAATCAAATTGACATAAATTCCCACACCTTTTCTGACACCACTTATACTGCTGTGAGATTTAGGGTATTTAAAATATTTAGAAGTATTTAATTACTCTAAACAAATTCTTGGATTCCACTGATTTACAAAATGCATACATTTCAATATTTAAAGTAGAATTAGTATCACATTTGCAGGTATATGCATCACGTTCAGTAAAAAGTGTCTTGTTCGTAACCATTTAACAATGCTTTGGTTTATTAAGAAACTTTTCTTGGCAACTCAAATTAAACAACTGGCAATGACAGCAAGCCATCTATGTTCACAGTCAACCACTTAATAAGAATATTAACACAGACACATCCCTTAACCACATATGAACTCTACAGTGACTGAGTGAATGGTTATCATTAGGCAAGTATACCCAGGGTACCTGCATTGCTAAAAAGCCGCAGTATTTAGGGACGGTCAACAGATATTGGAAAGAAAATGGAAACTGCCTGCGCATGGATGTGATGAGTGTTGCTGTCAGTCAATGCTAAAATTCTTATACAGCATAGGGTCTGTTCTGATTTTTCAAAAAGATGGCTGTCTTTCTTCAGCGACTTCCCTTAAGGCATTCATTAATGTATTATTTGAACTGCCAGGATACTTAAGAAAACCCAGGATAACAGTTCTGTCTATCAGGAAAGTATTGGAGTAAGTAGTAGTAGTAGCAGTAGTGTTAGTTGGTTCAACACTGGAGAATTTGAACATAAACATAGACTGTGCCAGTTTACACCCACTACAAACATGAAAAATGCTAATATCTACAGCAACTGATTTCAGTGGGAAACTCAAGTACAATATTTTTGAAGATCTCCTCGTGCTCAGAGACAATACAGTAATGTATCCATAGGCTTCAATTTCCAGGAAATATGTCCAGTCAAATCTCATTTTGGGTATTTTTTAAGTGCTTGAAAACTCTTACAGTGTTGGGCAGAGCATCTGATGAACCCCTTCTCACACAATATATACATTTTGATTTAAAACACAAGCCACTCCATACAAGACACATTTTGAAAACAAGTTCCTAAAATGTGAAGGCTAGTTTGGTGAGTTTTGGAGGCTTGGTTTTTTGGGTTTTTTTCAACATTTCATACACTGCACGGTCATGTCACAACTCAAAAACAATGCAGAATATACATCAAAAAATTAAGAAACTGCTTGTAAAAATGTTGGGAAAAATGTAAATCAATTTCACTGAAAAGGCTCAATAAAGTGCAAGCAGTAAATGTACGCGTTTACATAGTGGAAAGTAAAGTTTAATTATTTTGTACAATATCTATTGCTGACAATGAGAGACACTCTATTAAAAATGTTTTACCTTGACAGCATGCCCTCATATAAAAATATATTCTAATTGCATTGCAGTACAACCAGACCACGACAGAACTGAAAATGAAATGAACACAGAAATGCAACTGCTCCTTTTCAGCAAGGTCAAAAAGGAAGAAAGAATGCAGATTTTTACTATTACAGTATACTTCAACTAACTAGATAAACTGGACCAGCCATAATTAACAGTACAGTAATTGCAAATGAAAATGATGCATTGCTACTTACTTGCACTGACTCACAGCCATTTCTTGTGAAGGCATTCAGGAGGTGCCAAACTGCAAACCTGGAACTTACTCCTGTGCAAAATGCTCAATACTGTGACCTCTCACTAATGCAGAGCTCACTAATTACTGGACAAAAGTATGAACTGCAGCAAATATTTTTACATCAGAAAAATAATTTGTGCCATTAAATCAGCAGGTATTTGTCCTCTCAAAAGCATCTCCTTCTGCTTACAAGTTATTTAAGTTACCAAGTCCTCAAAGTGTACCACAACTTAGATGATTCCAGTAAATGAAAAAAAAAAACAAAACAAAAACCAAAAAACACTCTAATATCACTTGTCACCCAATCCAAGAATTTGTTTGTAACTGGAGTTTTGTTTTATGAAAAATAATCAACCCAGCTGAAGAAGTTTTCCCAGCAGAGGGGACATTTTCAAATCATTTACCTTCCAGCCAGATTCTCTGGCATTCAGGAATAGCTTAGCATAATATCAGGATGATCAAGCAGTAACTGTTTTCCTTCACAGATTCCTATTTGTCCTGTAAGGCCCAGCAGTGAAATTTTTGCTAGTGGCAGGTATTAAAAGAGGGAACTACTTCCTCATCACCCGTAGAAACTGAAGTCTGATCAAGAGCATCTGATATCTCTTTCAGTGGAGATTTTCCACACAGCATTTATTTATAGAATCTCCATTTAAGACAAGCACAGGATTATGACAAAATCATCCCAAGTGTTAAGTTGCTGAAATTCAAAATTAGTATTTGTCTATTCAGAACAGTCTTTACTTCTTATCCTCCGGTTTTTGCTAATACCAGGAAAAAAAAAAAAAAAAAAAAACAACCCACCAAAAAACTTTATTCCTGCACAGCTAGTGCTGAGCCTTTTAACTGCTCAGAAATGGCGTAATGTCAAGTTGCTTAATAAAGCTCTGTGGAGACTCTGGTCACCTATTAGACTGTAAATAATGTCAGTACCAAACTCGATTTTAAAAGTTTGTGTCTTTTGTCAAATCAAATGACCCCAAATACTCATTGTCAAATAACTCAAGAAGCACAATTTAAATCAGCTTGTGAGAGCAGCAACAATACGAACTTTAAAAGCAGATTATTAAAATAAAGTCTGTGTAGAATTTTAACTATGAAATAATTTGGGTTTACTTTACTTAGGATTTCTCATTCTTACAAAGAACAGTTGGCCACAATATTTAATTGCTGTTTTCCTGAAGAATAGTTATTTTTAGCATTGTAATTAGTGTACCAGAAAACAAGTGTTTTAACATGATTTTAAACAGATTTAAGACACTTTTCTGTAGGATCATCATCATATGATGCTCTTTTCAATAATTTTTATAAGCTTCTAAACCACATAAAGGATAATGCACATTACATTTTATTCACACTATAAAAAAAAGCACAATATACAGGCCATATAATTTAAAGTGCAACACAACAGAACGTTTCTGCAACATTCAGGTTCTTCAAAGACCCACAAAAGTAGGCATTTAATATTTAGGAACAAATCCTGTTCATAGGTGTATCAACACTGCTGTAACTGCCAAGCTAAAAGCAATGCTTATGACCACTAAACAATATTATCTACTTCCATATTACATAGCCTTCATGTTTCATGTCCAAAATGAAGGCTTTTATCCTTTAGTCAGTAAAGAGCATCGAAGACAGTTCTTTGACTATGCTCTGAAATCATCTTTAAAGTATATTTAGTTTCACCACACAGGCTGCTGCTTTCAGATGTTAAATCTACCAAGAAAAATATGGTAAACGGAATAGAGCAAGCATGTGTCTGAGTTGGCAGCGCATGCTTCACTATGTTGGCACTATCTACCAAATGTATTGGTAACACACAGTATAAGCAAGTACCAATTCGCTTTCCACTTCATAAATATTTTTGGTTGGATGTTTTGCTAACAGTAGCTGAAAACCTCATTTGTTCCTGAGATGAGCATGACAAAACAAAGTGAGCTCCATCTAATACTGCCAATGGGAAGTGTTCTGCATTCCC
This sequence comes from Psittacula echo, assembly GCF_963264785.1. Classification (NCBI taxonomy): domain Eukaryota; kingdom Metazoa; phylum Chordata; class Aves; order Psittaciformes; family Psittacidae; genus Psittacula; species Psittacula echo. The sequence continues at coordinate 62,928,415 of NC_137739.1, forward strand.
AGCTTTGCTACCTGCTGAGCCAGATATATAATCTCAATCCTCCCCAAGGCGCCACTTCTGAGACTCTTCTTGACGCACATCTGGCCTGATCTGGTTTCTCATTCCACCTAGAACATTTGAGGTTGCCTCTGTTGCGACAATGAAAGGTTTCACCACGGTTGGTGGAATCTGGCGGAGGACTCCTCCTACTGCTCCAGTTACTCCTCTGTTTTCATGCTCACGAGCAGCAGTTTCATAGATGGTTTGGGCTGTGTCCGTAATCCCCTTTAAGAAATAAACAGAAACTATTTACACTGAAAAAGAAAAAGAAACCACTCCTAATTTTAAGGGAAACTTAAAACTGCTCAGCATTTATCTTCTTTGTTATTTGTATTATAACTGTAGTGCAATTACACCAACACAAATATGATTTAGTTCTTCTAATGCGGCCTAAAATAACACTACTATGAATTATTATGAAAACATTTAATGTAACTTCTGGTGGTATTTCTTGTGCATTAAGTGAAGAAACTGTTGGGTACTATGAACTATTAAAAAAAATGACAGAATTCACTGAAACCCCTCCAGTTGAGACCCAACTTCCTAGACATGCTATTAGGTGCAACTAACTGAAATACAACACCAAAAGTACAACAAAACCAGGTCAGCATTCTAATTGTTATACACTGTAATAGCAAAAAGAGCCTTCACTCGTTTGAAATCCAGCATTACGCTTAAACTTCTTAACTCCAGAGTTAACAGGGAAAGGTGAAGGGGAGAGAGGTAAGGGGGAAGGAAGGGGAGACAGATGACACGAGATGGGAATCAGGTTTACATGTCTCAGAATAACCAAATCCTCACAACTGTAGAACAATGAAGTCCTATTCACACTTAGGAATTTATTTCTTCTCTGAATTTTCCAGGCAAGGTTTCTGTTGGTTTAAGATTACTGATGAAGAGTCTTACTCAAAATTTAAATCCCCTTCTTCATTAGCTGAACTTAAACCAATACCAATATTTTATTTGCTGTCCTAGAAAATAACTCTTCAGTTTGGTTAAGGAAAACTACTTTTGCACTCACCTCTTTTACTACATTATATGCTTTGGCTACACCTTCTCGTAGGTCTACTGGCTGATGAGCTAAACGATGGGGGTGGAATCGTTTGATCTTTTTTGCTTCAATAAAAGTAGGCCCTGGTGATACCATGTCATATGCAGTTTCAGCAGCTGCCTGAAGATCAGGAGCAAATGCAAATTACATAAATATCATTGAATCAAATCACAAATTTAAACTACTAATAGGGTGACATAATTGAAATAAAAGGAGTTCTAATTCTACAAATAACATTAATTTGCATCAGATTAAGGTTTCTAAAAGAACTTCTGCAATGGCTACAGCTGTAACTATACAAGTTCCATAATGAAAGAATGAATGTTGTAGGCTTTGATCAGTTTTTTTCCACCCTAATTGCTACTTCTTCAAAGGCATCTTCTACTCTGCACAAAATGCTCAAGACAGAAACTGAAATACTTGATCAATGGTATATTTCAAATAAACACACAAGCATACACTTAACTCCACTCATGTGAATAACACCACTGGGGTTTTTTACTACAGATGTTCAGGCTTAGCCACATATAACATTTTTGCAAAACTAGGTGATAAAAGCATAATTTCATTATGTACTTTACATTAAGGAACATAAATTTCTTAACACTTTAATCCATGATTACTTTAGGGTTAAATCCAGAAAGCCTTATAGACTTCTGTGTACATTAACATAATCAATATTGGTTTTGAGACACTTTTTTTTTTCTGGTTGGTTGGTTTGGCTTTTTTAAAGAAGTACAGATAAGCTGATATTTTAAAAGAAGTTAAGAATCTATTACTGGAAAATACATGTGTGTGAAGAGCTCATCTTTCTCTGTATCAGTGATTTTTTTAGTGCAGCTGAGTATTTTAGTATTAAACTGTACACTGCAATAAAGACATTAAGAAACATGTAACAACTTGCGTGTTCAGCAATATATTAACATCATTTCTAACCATTGATGCCATAGCTCTCACCTCACAGACTGCTGCAAGCTTTTCTATTTTCTTTTGTTTAAAAGGTATGTTCCCAACCTTAAATACATAGCATTAAGATACTAGCTTAGTATAGAGCACTTACTAGCAACACTTCTCAAGTTATGTCTTAACTCCAGAAGTAACACACTATACCTGTATAGTCTGAACCATTCTGTTTGTTAGCTCTAGTGCTGCCATTGCAGTGGAAGTGCCAAAAGAAGCCGCTCCTCTTTGAAAGCCTCTTACAATACGGCCATCCTTTCGGTACTGCTCTATTGGTAACCACACCAAGTCTTTCAGACCTTGGACTGAAAATGAAGACGTAACACTGTAGTTAGAAAGCTCTCTTAGACAATCAGATTGCCTTGAGAGGAAGTGAGAGAAGTGAAAACAAGTATCAACACTGTATACATTGCAGGTTTGTCAGATTTTGTTTGGTTTTTAAAGAAAATGCCATATGTGTCTGAACAGAAATAAGAATTAACTTACCTAACTGCACTAGGGAATGCATGGGCCCTACTCCTCCCAAAATTCCTGGTAGCTGGTTTTTCTTTATATCATTAAGCCATTCACTGATAGCATAGGAGAACAATTTATCCACACCTAATAAACTGAAGTAAATAAAATTATTTTCTTTTAAACATATGATTCCTAGTAAGACAAACGCATTATTCATTGAAGTAAACAACAATATTTTAACAAAAGAAAAGCTGTTTTCAAGTGTCATCTTCTGTTGCTGTTGGCTAACCCAAGCATTTTGCATGTTAAGTACTTCACAGAAGTTCAAGACTGCATAATCACATCCAGTTCAATAAAAAATAAAAATATGGCTAAAATTAAGTGTTTAGCACCAATATTAGCACATATATTACTATCTTGAAAATGAATGACGTTCTTGAACGCTATACATTTTATGAAAACTAGAATCAAGAAATATTTGTAAAGTCAGAAAGTGTCTTCGATTTTACAAGTCCATCTTATCACAGTTTGCCTTTTTCTTCCTGCATTCAGTTCAATCTGCAGTCCCAATGTTAATCTACAATTTGATAAACTTACCCATGCCTGTAACAAAGTCTCTTCAGCTTTAATTCTGAGCAGTTTAACTGGGCAAGCCCAATAAGAATTCCAGCTAGTGTCCCCTGTAAGTGAAATACTTTGTTATTATATTAGTTTACTCATTCTGTACAATCTGTGAGAAATAATTTCCACATCTCAACTCTTATTGCAGGCATTTCTGTCTAAACTGATTCTACCCTAGTGTCCCAAGTACTACTCACTACAGTGCTATGAAATTGTTACACGAACACTTGCAGAAGATGAAATCGAGCTTATCTGGCTACTTTAAGAAAAACATCTGGATACAAGAGGGCTTCTTAAGATATATTAAGATACAATAAATTATGTAAATGTAGCTCTGGCATTAGTGTGTTCCAGGCATTCTAAAGCTGCTAGCTCATGTTTTCCTTTTATTCAGTGGAAGTGCAAATGCAAGAAGTTGCTGCTTTTATTGGTCCATATATTCTTACTACTTGCCATGACCAAGTACAGATTTGGTTGTGCATGCAGGATTTTTTGAGGTCTGCTCTGTAAACTTAGTATGATAACCAATACATATTTTAAAGAGAAGTATCAGCATTTTTTAATTGACATTAAATTCTGCCATTGATGCTGAAGTCCATACACTACTTGACTGCACGGGATGGAAACAGGGAGAAGAAAGACTTTACTTTGGCATTACATGAAGGAGAAAATAAAATGCACAATTCTGGCATCAGACAGTGGTATTACCCTTCCAGGGGCACCACAGCTTTGTAGAAAGATATCCAGCCAGCCAATGAGTTGATAAATGTGACTGAAAATCTCATTCTGAGTTAATCATACCTGGAGGATCCACTCCCTAGTTTTCAAATTAAGAGTGAAACAAGGTTAAGCTTTATTGAAATTAAGTGGGGAGGGTGCAGGGGAGAAGTTCTAGATTTCTCAAGATCACATCCGTAATGAGTAGGGACATAAAAATATACCTCAGCTCATGTAGAGGGGGTGGGTGGGGGAACCAAAGCAAACAACATCTATTTTTTTTTTCTACAGCATCAGCACTATATACAAACCTGATCCATTGATACATGTTTGCCATGGTAATCAAGCCGTATTGGAACTTCCGATGTAAAACGAAATTCTCTGGGATACACAAAGGAAATTTTTCAGTGAGAAACATGAAAGGAAATAAAATTATCCTTACAAAAAAACCACGATGGCCTTCCCTTTTCTGGAAGCCAGAAATTCTCTTGTTACTGTGCTAGTACTTCAAAGTCAGTGTACAAAATACAGTGGCAAATTCAGCTTACCTTGGCTTATTAACATCTAGTCAAGGTTAGCATTTATAATAAATTCAACAATCCTGCAAAACTGCTACTAAGCCTGCAGGTGAACATCTTCCCTCAATTTTCACAGTATGAATTTCAGTTACAAAACCAAAAAAAGTATGGCTAATAATGGTTCTACGGGCAAAATTTAGCCGTGCAGCTGGAACCTATTAAAAAATTCTGTTGGTGGCTATGTGATGAAATAGAACTACAGTCATTCTCTCATAATTTGGCTCTGCCCAGCTTACCAAAGCACACATCTGTGGTTAGAGGCACTTACGATCTGAAAACATGAGAAAAAACTTCTTCATAATAAGCTGCAATTTTCATTATCACCTTCCAGTCAGGACTACACTAGAGTTTCTCTTGTGATATCGTAATCATGTACCTCTCCCATGATATCCTCTTCCTTCATATACTCTCATCTCCAATGATATCAGAACAAATGTACATTGTTAGATATCAGAGTACAAAGACTGCTCTTTTTATTTCTTCGTGAAACATCTCATTACTGGTTCTATGCATGGCATAGCTTTAATTTTATTTTCTTGTGCACAATAGTGTGCAGAAGTTAAAATCATTAGTTACCTTTCAGTGTCAAAGCAAATATATTTTATTTCCATAATCAGTCAAAAAACAAACAAAAAAATGTACCTTGTCATAAGGTCTGAATAGCTTATCGTTATACTTTCTTAAAACACTCAACAGAACAGCCGTGTGTCACTGGAAATTTCGTAATGAAAGATTACCTGAAAAATACTGGCTGATCACTGTATGACATCATTTCTTGTGGGAAATAATGATCTTCTCCATTAACAACATCCATAGAATCCATGCTAGCATTTTCATTTGCTTGTTTGTGTGATGAGAAAGAAATGACTGGACTTGGTTCCTTAAGGCTGCTGACATGCCTGGGCAAACTACATGTAACTTCAGCACCAGGAGACTTCTTAACTAAGAGAAGAAGTCATACATAGTAAACTAACTCATATTTTTCACAGTGATTACGAAAAGATTGTGTTTATACAATTACTGTGTCCTCAGTAAGCTCTAATGCTTATTAAAAGGAATTACTAGCAGCACAATATTTAGATTCTTTTAGTAGGATAGTATCTTAGTTCTCAACAGAAATTGTTACAAGAAGCTGAGATTTATGCATCAGCATAAATAATCCACCTAGCTTTAGTTGCAGCATACTCTGCGGTATTGCAGAGTACTTTATTACCTATGCATTTCAGTATGACGGCTCAACAGGTAAATTATAGCTGCTAACAGATTTACAAATATAGTTAAAAGAGGAAATACGCTTCTCAGTGTATACTGGGTTTTGCATCAGATGGTGTAGTTAATTGGAAGTACTGCTTTAACTGTATACATACACTGCACTGCTTATTTATAAACCTGAAATCTGTTTCTTTAGCAGTTACACAACTTCAAGCTATTAGACAAACTCTTTAATGCACAAGGTAGTAAATAATGTATTTAATAATAACTGCTAACATTGTACACATAGCCCTCAATTTTTTCAGAAGTTCTGATTAAACATACTACAATTTTGGTGAAATCTTTTATACAATAGAGATTCCAGATGCTGAAGACATTTGTTGCTATTTATAAAATACAAAGCTAAAACACACAACGTTTCTGTGTTCTAACAATTAGTTACTAATGTTGGTGTTTGGTCCTTAACATAAGTTCTTTTACACAGACAAGATTCACATGTGAATTTACAGATGTGAAGAAGCACTTTCATGTTAGATTTTTTAAAAGCTTACCTTCAGGATCTGGAGTAACTAAGAGTTCTACTTCTGCAGAGAGGCTAGTGAAAAAATCCTTCAGGAAAAACAAAGCATCCTAATGTCAAAAATAAAATACAATCAGGTTAAAAAATCAGGTTAAAAAACCAAATGAGCCCACAGTTCTCTAAAAAATATTATCTACTATTCTAGCTCTTATATATGAATCAAAACACATTTCTTCTTTTTGACTCTTAACATGTGCAGAAGCCACACAGAAATCTAGGACATGAACCAGAAAGACGCTCTTAGTCACTGCCCCCTGCTACACGTAATATGATTTCATAATCTATCTAGCTGTGTCTTAAACTCCAGAATTGTTTTCATCATCTCTACTCTCATTTTGGAGACTGATTCAGAACCCGAGTGTTTTAATTGCTATAAACTTTTCTCCAATTTCCAATGAAAGAGTATTTAATCATATTTTATATTCATCTCCAATACTGCCACTGTCAGACAAATTACTCCTAATCAGACCTTACCACTGCTTCATTTAAAGTCGTTAATACTGGCTATTAATGTCTTAACATACTGAAGTTATTAGTTTTCTTTTTTTTTTGGCAGACGCAGCACACTGGTGCCTTGTTCACCCTATCATTACTGATACCTGGACTTCTTTTCCTTTTTGCTTCTAAGTGATATGCAGACAACTTAAGTAGCAATAAGAATTTCTCACATGACTGCATGCAGCCTGTGCTTCCAAGAAAGCTGTGGTTATTTTGCAGAAGTTGTAAAGGTGAATTTTGTTTACAGTACAGTAGATAAAAGACCTAGAAGTGTAATCAAGAGGGAATGCATTTCCTCACTAGATGGCAGTATTTGTATGCTATTTTTCTCTATGAAATTATTACAAACCATACAGAGTTAAATTTTTCTAACAGTAAAATGAAAACCTGGTTCTCATGTGTGTTGAGGGAAACGTAAAACAAACAAATGAAAACCCCAAACAAACTCTTATTTCTCTGCAGATGACAAATTAAGCAAGAAATGCCTCAACAAAGTGCAATAACCACACTTTGAATGTCCAAACTCATGTAGCTTTCTTAGCAGTGTAGAGAAAAAAAAACCCAACTGTTTCTTAAGTATATGAAAAATATTTTGATAAAGTAAAACAATTTCTCCCATTTCTGCTCTGCCACTGCAGTTGATAGTGAGACCAAAGCCTTCAGAGCATGGAAGCAGCCCTCAGGTATCAGCTGTCCTTTGACTGGAATGTTGTGAACAGCTTCCAGATTAATGATTAATTTTTTTCAATTTAAAACACCAAAGCCACTTCATGAACAAACAAAGCAAGATCATTCAAGAAAAGCCATAATTTCAAAACTTTTGCTATCATCAGAAGTCTCAGGAGGTAAACTGGTATTACTGAGTAAACAGCCAGGTCTATAAATATTTTTAGCTTTTAAAGTAAAACAATAAAAAAAAGGCTAGTTTCTCTAATAGCTGGAGCACAAAACAAGTTCTAACAAGGATACAAACAAAGTGGTATAGGTCCAAAGATATGTGTGACTGACCGTAAAAAAAGGCGTCAACCAAGAAAACATGCGTACAATGGTTACAAATATCTGTTAAAAACTCCACTATTATTAAATAAATAAAAAATGGTTGCGTTTTGGTTTTGTCTGATTGGTTGTGTTTAGTTTTTTTGGGGGTTTTTTTGTGGTTTTTTTTTTTTGGGGGGGGGGTGGTGTGGGGTGTGCTGGTTGGTTGTGTTTGTTTCTTTCGGCGTTTTTTTGCATTGGCACAACTGACCTGGTCAATATTGAGGCGAAGCGGCATTAGTGAAACACGTAAACAACATTCCTGCGGGGATCTGCCAGACTCTGGACGGACATGTAATGCTTTAACTGTTAACTGAAAAGCAGCAAAACAAGAAATAGAAGTAGCAGCATTCACAATTATTAAATATCAGAACAATAGCAGAGAAAAACTTTTACTGCAAAACCTCTCTACTAGCCCAATTCCACCTACCCATAATAAAACTACTATTGCATAAATATTATGTATGTTATAAAAAAGGAAAATAGTAACCCCCCAAAAAAATTAAATTAATAAATCCTTTATAGAACCAGAAAGACTACAGTATACCATAAAACTACAACTCCGCATCTGTAGTGAAAGGTCTAATCATGCTCATGCAAGACGTCTGTTCAAAAACAGAATGTGAAAGCTACCAAAGTAGTCCTGCAAATCTACTGTTTTAAACTGACAGAATCTCAAAAACATTAATATTTGACATAGTAATATTCAAACTAAATTTCTGTTTTAATATCCACAAGGAGTCAAGCAAATAACAATCAACAAGTTGTATTACTTCAATGTTCCATGACCCCGTATTCCTTCTTCTGCAAGATCAAGAAATTTATACAATGCCCACAATGATAGTCCAACCACAAATAACATATATAACATATAATGAATTAACATATTCCGTAACTGTACCATGTTTGAATGTGCTTTTCTGGGCATCTCCTTACTGCAGTAGAGATAGAGAAATTTATTCATCTGTGATGTAGCTAAGCGATCTCTGATTTCAAGGTCTTGAACAATAAAAACCTGCCGTGACACGGGCTGCTCCAACAGACAGGATTCACCTTCTGCACCACCTGGAGGGTATACTTCATGCTGGAATTTCACCTTTTAAAAAGGAAAGAAAATGAGCATAATCAGCTTCAGTGAAAAACAACCATTAATAATAGAATAATAATTTAAACCCAAACAAACAACAAAAAAAACCCCAAAACAAACACCACCACAAAAACCAAAAATCCAACATAACTCATAAGATCTTTAAACCCTACTATTTTAAACTTACAAGAATAATATTAGGATTTCTGAAAACTATTTAGATTTTTGCATGACTAGCAGTTGACATTTTCCAATTCCTAGCTGCGCACCTGTTCATATTTTAAGATGTAAATTCCAAGCCAAAACAAAGAGTTAGTGTAAGACAAAGAACACATTTTGCATTTTAATATTGACTCCTCTCAACCCTGACATGTTTCTTGTAGCATTTTGAAGCCTGTACCAGGCCATCTCACAATTCTTAAGTCCTGCACATTCTAGACTTAGGAAAGTAAGGTTTCTTTCCTATAAACAGACTTTTCAAGTAGATTCTTCCAGTCTCAGTTTCCTTTTTCTTTACTCACCTTAGTCTATATAAACATTAATCCATTACCTTTCATCAATTCTAAAGAATTCTGAATTCTCTCCTTCTCCTCATCTCTTGATATAGTTCTCATTTTCAGAGACCTGTGGTAACCTGCAAATCATTCTCTGCCTCGGTAACCCTCACAGCATCCTGGACTGCAATGTAAGGAAGCAGAGCGCACGTACAAACAGAACAGTGGCCTCTACTGGCCAGATACTGATGTTAAAAATCACGGTATTTAAGTGCCTTGTACTCAAGATACCATGTGAACTGGAACATTTGAAGTGTTGAAGAGAAAAATAGATGTTTATCATAATCACGGCTCAGAACCTTTATGTTTTCCACACTCTTTGCCTTAATTTCTTGTTAAACATCATCATTATTATTAAGCCTTGTACTAAGGTGGGGAGCAGGGGAGAAGAGGGGCAGATATAACCAAAACAAAACAAAACACACACACAGAGGAATTAAAAAAAAAAAAAAAATCGAAAGTTCTTTATGCATTAAGACAGATTGTTACATTTCTACACATTTTTCACACAGAATATGAAATTCTTACTTTTTTCCTTTTTTTTATTGCAATGTCATGTGTTTTCTAGAAAAAGTTAATTACTATAAGCACCAAGCATTTAAGTTTGGAGTGCTAACAGGATGAATTTTAAGCTCTAGACATGCACATAGACTGTAAAAGGCATTCAGTTTTATGTAGTACCTTTCATGCTTACAGAAAGGTTTGGAAAGCTTTATTTCGAAAATGTTTTGTTATTGATCCGTTTAATATGAAATTTGAATACTTCCTTGACTATGTTCTTCACAGTGCCAGAATCAAGAATCTAGATTCTATGTTAAGAGCTTAGCACAAGCTTAAGAACAACAGTTATATACTTATGCCTTAAGGGTGCCAAAATACATTAAAGGAAATACAGGGATGATATTGTCATATGACTGGATGCTATTTAATATCCAGCTACCAAATGATGCACTGTCTCAAAAAAAACCAAATTCCAGTTATTTTGCTAGAACATTAGATTTGATAATAGGTGTATGAATTCAGAATAGAACTGAAGACAAACAGAACAGTCCTTGTAAAACATGTTTATAATAAACAAAATCTTTAAGAATATTAAATATCCTTCATCTTTAGAAACATGTTTATTCAGCAAGTAAATACTATTCTAGAAGAACAAATACATTTTTTGTTAAATTCTAAATTGATCACCTTCAAAGTGCTTAGATGCAGATATTAATGGAAGAAATCCTACAGAATTCTAATGGAAAGCTGTTATCAAACAAATAACATGTTAAGATATTCACACACAAGCATCTCTGAAGCTGTTTCTTCACCTTGCTTAACTGTATTTCCATCAGGAAGTCTGGGTTTCTTCCTCTTCCCCCACATGCTGTGCTCCGTCCATGTCTCGTTGGTGTATGAGAAGGTGAACTATGGGGACTTCTGAGGAAATAAACAAGAAAAATACACTTTTGCAGATTAAACATATGAGCTATAATCTAACACTAAAACCATATGTATTTCACTGGATATAACTTAATAGTATTTAAACAGTTATGAGAGAAAAATACTAGAAATCACACACCAAAAAAAAAAAAAAAAAATGGAAAAACAGAACTTGTGTTTCTGTTAACCAAATACTTTCTATTTACTGTTCAAGTAATGCATACTTAAAGAGAATGCAAGGTGCATGCTTCCCACCAAATTAACATTCATGAAACATTTCCTTAATTTTGGCTCTGATAATATTAATTACTCATTAGCTTACACGACATCCTGAAGACTAGACTCCAGCTACCACAGCCAGTCTTTCATGCTCCTTAAGCCCTAAGCTCTTCAGGAAAACTTAACTTGTAATACAACTGTTAAAAGGAAAACCCATCCCTCCATCCCAAAAAAACCCATCAAACCCAATGCCAATTTGTCCAGGTTAAGACACAAGAAAAATACACTCTGGTGTGTGGAGCTAAACTCTGTAAGAAGATTCTAGATGATCTTTGAGGTCCCTTCCAACCCAAACCATTCTATGATTGATTCCTTGTGAGAAGGGAGCAAAAAAGAAAGCAAGGAAGATTTGGGATTGAATAGTAAGATTAACCTCAAAGGAAAGTTATTTTTAAATGTTCTAATCCTCAGAATTTTACCAAACACTTACATGAAACTTTTAGCTGGAGATGTTGGTGGTGCAGTCCCAAAATCCTTTCCGCCATAGAGATGCCAAATAAGAGAGATTTCCTTTACAACATAGCGTACCAGAGGAACAGGAAAATGAAGGGGAGCTTTGCTTGTATCTGTTTTTTTAATAGGTTGGCTGAAATGATTTTCCTTTATGATAATTGCATCATCAACCAGTATTTTTATTACTGGCTCTTCCTCTTTTTCCTAATTGAAAAAAAAAAAAAAAGTATATAGCATGGGGAAGGGAAATCTGCTTTCCTACCTATGAAAAGTAACTATTCTGTACTGTCTTCCAAAGCTTATACCCAAGAGGCATTGTTTAGGAATTATTTAAACACCAAAAAATGCAAAAATAAACCAGAAGCTGAGAAATGTTAACAAAACAAAACAACACAAAACCCCAAACTACTTTATCCAAACTGTACACAAAACAAAACAAGAGTTGAAAACAAAGAAAAACCATGAAGAGTCCAGGTTACCATAACAGCACTTCTGGAAACAAACAAGCTCAAAGATAACTGGGCAAAACAGCTTCTAATTAGAGATTCAGAACTATTTCTGTCTATTATGAAGAATACAACCAGAGATACTATGAAAAACATGAACACAAGCTGTTTTCAAAGAGTTTGAGTGTAGTTTCCTAAATCTTGTAAGGCAGTGGACAGAGAGGAGTGTAAAGTGACATCCAAGCTTTTCTCTGAGGTTTGGCAAGGATCTTCAGCCTATAAAAGCACTGCAAGCTTTGACTATAAGATAAATTAATAAAAGAATAGCAGATGTGCAAAGCTGCTATTTTGATAAATACTGTATTTTGCTTAAAATATTTTTTTTTCTAACTATGCCATCCCTGTAAGTCAAATTGGTAATGATAAAACCTGACTAAAAATGTAGGAAAATTGCCAATATAGTTTAAAGTAATATTCAGATCAGACAATTACTTACTGCTGAGATAAGGAAAAATCATGTATATTTGAAAATACTCGCACTCATTCCTCGCAATAACAATGCCTGAAGTCCTTAAAAACAAGGATTATTTTTCTGCTACTCTGCCCACTGATAAGATTACCACAAAGCAATCATAAAAAGCTATGAAGTCTAATTTGCCCAGGTCTTACATAAGCTTTTCTATGATTTATCTTATATACATAGTAATTCTCAAGGCTTCTTACAGCAACAGCAACTTTCGGCGCAAAAAGAATGCAGAAATCATCACTTTCTGCGGGAATGTCTCCTATGGCCTCATTTATCAGGTGATGAGTGAATGAATCGTAAGTGGGACTTGGCTCTTGTGAGATATTTCCACTTTCATCTGGAAACAAGAAGAGATCTGAGCAAGATGGTTCCTGAGTTTGAGATCTGTCATCCAAAATTCCTGGGAATCAAATGAAGGTGGAAAAAAAAAACCAGACTTTAGTGGAAAAATCTTTACAAAGTATGAAAATAGAAACCAAATTACCTAACAGTTAACTAAAATATGTTACTTCAAATACATCAAGTTACTTATTGTACCTTGAATCAATTTCTACTATAAACAAAAAAAAAAAAAAATCTACTTTACAATTTGAAGTGATTACATTATAATCACGACCAGTTAACAGTAGATAACTGAGAAAATAGAGAAAAAAAATTTGAAAAAGAACCCACAGCTACAAAAAAACAAAAAAACTCCAACAACAAAATTTTGTGTTCAAGTTTCTCATTCTAGTATTAAGACCACACCATCAATAACTTTCAGTACTACACTGACTGCTCACCTTCTGCTACCAAAAAGAGGACCAGACCACCATGGAAATAGTGACATTCTCTATTTCAGCCAATTTAAACCTGGATTTAACTCTAACCATGATAAAGTCTTTTTGCAGCAAAATGGTCAACGAGAAAATGAACATGAGCCAGCAGTGTGCGCTCACAGCCCAGAAAGCCAACCATATCCTGGGCTGCATCAAAAGGAGCGTGGCCAGCAGGCCAAAGGAGGTGATCCTGCCCTCTACTCTGCTCTCATAAGACCTCACTTGGAGTATTGTGTGCAGTTCTGGTGTCCTCAGCATAAGATAAGGAGCTGTTGAAGCAAGTCCAGGGGAGGGGCACGAGGATGATCAGAGGGCTGGAGCACTTCCCATATGAAGACAGGCTGAGACTGTTGGGGCTGTTCAGCCTGGAGAAGAGAAGGCTGCGTGGAGACCTCATAGCAGCCTTCCAATACCTAAAGGGGCCTCCAAGGATGCCAGAGAGGGACTCTTCATTAGGGACTGGAGCGACAGGAAAAGGGGTAATGGGTTAAAACTTAAACAGGGGAAGTTCAGGTTAGATATAGAAAGAAGTTCTTTACTGTAAGGGTGGTGAGGCACTGGGAACAGGCTGATCGAAGAAGTGATAAATGCTCCATTCCAGGCAGTATTCAAGGCCAAGCTGACAGAGCCTTGAGCGACAATGGTCAAGTGTGAAGCTTCCCTGCCCATGGTGGGGGGATTGGAACCAGATGATCTTAAGGTCCTTTCCAACCCAAACCATTCTATGATTCTATTCTATGAAACCTTTCAATACCTCTTTCCTTCCAAAAAGGCTGTACTTCGTGTGTACTCATGCCTCCAGAGGATTCTTACCATTAGACTCTGGTTTCATAGCAGAGGCAGTCTGTTGAGTCTCAATTTCCTCCATTGCATCACTCATCAAATCCCGTAAAATCTGTTGCTCTGATTCAGCAAGGCCTGGTGCATGGGAAGATGGTTGGCTAAAGGTCTCTACCTGTAAGAGAGGCACTATACATAGTTAAATCTTAAAGACAACTGCAACTGCATTCTGAATAGGATTTTGCTAGAATGGCTTGATACACATCTATAACTGTAAGAAGTAACACCTTAACTTTATAAATAATCTAGTGAGCTGAAACTCCAAGCTAGATGATTCATAAAGTAGATTAGAACATTATGGTTCAGGGTATTTATACCATCAGAGTACTTGGACAGAATATATATGTCCTGGAATTTCCTCCTTTGGATAAGAATAAAGTGGAATAGGTAAACAGCACAAAATGTTTTAAAATATTAAGTACTGATCAAAGTAGAAAAAAAGTCACCATTTAATTACCAAGGAAGCATCAAGATAAGTTTATATTATTTTGCCATTTTATACCTTCATTTTTGGCTTGCTAACTCCACGTTTAATCTCTGTCTTAGCAGGTGGATGTAAATCACCGTAACTTGCAATATATTGTATTAGGTTCATTAGGGCAGCACACGAATCGGAGCAGGTACGAATATGGATTACATCACTGGAACAGTGCAGCTCAAAACGTGGTTTAGTCTAGATAACAAAAATAAAAAGCTCAGAATACACTTCAGATCAACATTAGGTTCCATGAAAATAGCATTAATACACGTCTGGTTTTAAATTAATTTACTTGACTAGGTCAAAAAAATTAAAAAGAAATAGTGCAAGTAAACTGAAAACCTTCCTTGATTCTAAGTATAATAAAGCAATTTTCAAAGCACAATCTGTCATGGAAATTTTACATTTAATTTCATTTGTGATTTAATACATACTCTTTCCCCATCAGAATCAGATTTTACTGCTGTAATGGTTAGTTCCAGCAGTCCCATATCCATAACACGAACATAATCTGAAAGACAATGAGTTATTAAAAAAAAAATAAAAAGACTTAACAACAAATACGATCCATATTATGTATTTTTGGTTATTAAACCATTAGAAATAGCATGAACTTGAAAAGAGATCTTTTTTACCAAAACCGTTTCCATCTCTGATTTCCTTCTTTTATGAGGATTACTCTCAGAGTTCAAATTTCAGCTACTCAAACTCAATATATCACTCCCACTGCCACCATCTGTCTGCAGTGTAATCTTTTAACGTATTTATCCTTATCCCATCTGTGTGAGTTAGAGAAAGACGCACACAGAAGTTGGGTGACTAAGCATCCTAGCAGTTTTTTAGTTTGGGTGAGAGAGGACATTTTCATATTTTACTAACCTTTCAGTACCATGAATATGTTATTCCCCTTTTTCTTGTTATAAGAAAACAACCATATCTTTACTTTGTCCTTTGCTACAGATCTCATAGTTAAGCTAAATACACACTTTTGTGGGCACAGGATTTCATTATTTCTCCAATTAATTTGTTAAATATTGATTCAAGTTCCCCAGTCCTTGAAGGCTGTAACTGTACGACAGCAAATCAGTTGGTATCATTCTCTGCAGAACCTAGAACTCTGTGCCATATAACATCTTTCAATTTGAACGATTTAGAATACACAGCTCATAAAATGATATCTCTTTTCTATGAAGACTTCTTATGGTACCAACTGCAGATTTTTAAAAATATGCTTTCTTTCAAATGCCTATTATGGAACTGCAATAAGAAAATGAAAGACTTGCAAGTTGCTGTTCCCTGACATGCTTCCGCATCCACAAGTTCAAACTAGAGTACCAAGATTTTTATCAACACTGCATTATTCATTCATATTCAACTTGCTTCTCCTTGTCTCCTCAGACCTCTTCTTCAAATGACCTTTATAAATGTTGAATATGCCTATAACTTTGGTTGTTTGTTTCTTTAGGCTCTGCAATTCGTTAGTCACATCTAAAACATACTTACCTCTGTGGAGGTTCACTGTAACAGTGTTGCACTTGTCAGACAGATGCAAAGTAGCTTCATCTAAAATTATCCTAAAAAATAAGACAAAATTAAACATGCTAGAGAAATCACATGCAATTCACCAGACAAAAAAAATTAGCATATAAAAAAAATCTTAAGATATCTAGCATATCTTAAATCCAACTCTTCAATTAAGCCTTTCATAATTTCCAAATCCCTTGGTAACTAACCACTTCAAGGTATTTTTGCCATCTCTAGTTATACTTGCATTTCAATTCATGTATTTGATCCTCCATAGAATAACAAGTAATGCTTTCAGCATACATAACTCACACTTCTTATTTCCTTTTTTGCCTTTATTTCTTTTTAAAAATAGACACATTTGTTTTCAAAGTTGATTTATAAAGCTTTATCAATAGTAACAAGCAACTTAGTAGATGTTTCACAACAGAACAGATTTAACAGACTGAACATTCAACTAAAGTTGCAATAAAAGTTATTAATAAGTTACAGATACGTTCAGTAATCACTTTTTCCGTAAATAATATACTGTCTCCAAGTAAAAAATCTTTAAGAAATCTTAAGGTGTCACTATTTGACAAAATAGGCACAATTTCACTTCAGAACATCTTTAAATCCTATGAAAAAATGCAGAATTGCTAGCTCTTAAAGAAAGCAATCCAACTTAGAAAAAAATAAAAAATTAGCCTAATAAACCAGAAGTATTACCTATGTAATATATTTCAAAAGATGCAAACTAGTGTGATCATTTACACAACACAAATATTTCCTGGGTTAAAAAAGCATTACAGGCATTACAAGTTTTACAGGTGCTTCCATGTTTCACAATCACTTAAATTATACCTGAGAGTAGAAGAGGATTTATCCACTGCAACACTGCTGGAAATGCTGAAAGTTTCAACAGTAAGAAGAGATCTGACTGGCAAAAACAAGGGCCTAACAACAAAGAGCAAAAGAGAAAAATTTATACTCTGTACTTAGAAGTTCAATCAAAGCCTTATAGGCTACCTAACTAGATCTTCCCAAGCCTACGCAAATGCATATCCTACTTTAAATTGCTTACAGTTTAAGCACTTCTAAGTTCTCTGAAGGACTTTTTCCAAACAAGCCTAAATATATATTACTTACAATATGCAAGCTTGAATGTTGCATATATATTTATTCCTAAGGAATAAATATAAGGAATAAATAAATACATATTTATTCCTTAGGAATATTTATTTTATTTAATTAAAATTTTTTATTTATTTAATTTTATTCCTAAGGAATAAATATATAGCTGAAGTGCCACTGAGTGACAAACACTTGCATTTTATTTACCTGTAATCAAGAGCACAACTCCAAAGATGTACATGAAAAGTTGTGATTGTAGCTGGAGGATTATATCCCAGAACAGGCTCATCAGAAATATTCAAAAAATACAAAATCTAAAAAATTACAAAACATATTATTATAATATTTCAGTATCTGTTAAATTACTAAATGATTATACACTAGAAAAAAAAAATCTACAACAGGTATGACAATAAAATGTTTGATTAGTAGAAGGAAAAAGGAGTGAGTAATCTCAGATATTTAAAGATGCTTGTCCACTATCTGAATACAGAAAAACATGGAATGTAAACATAGCAAAATATACAAAATCCAAACTACAGCCTCAAAGGTATGGAAAAGACCAATCCACAAATGCCTAAGTAGCTCCTTGTATAATGCTTCACAATCCATTTTTAAAGCATTGCCCAAATACAGTCTTAATCAGCCTTCTTTGAAGTTATTACAGCGTTAGTATTTAGCTTGTTCTGTTTATCTGAAAAGCCAGTTTTTCCTGTAATACTTACACCACTAAAGTAATCTTCAAGTTATCTTTCTTTTTCTTTGGGAGATGGTAAATATGCTCAGAATCAGAAATATGTACACATGCATTGTATAACTACATAAAATAAACTCCTATCCTCCTCTTTAAGATCTGTCACAGTTCTCTCTCAAATCTGTTACACTGAATTACTTCAAGCCTGGGGCATATCGACACTGCTAGCCTTTTAATCATTTCCTCTATCTCTCTCTTTGGCCAATTTTTCCCCCTTCCCCTCCAAAATAGATTCCCAAGTGCATTTCAGGTAATGTTAATTGAACAATAATTCACAGAGAAAATAAGCAACACTGTATAAAGCAGGCTACATGAACACATATGAATACCATGTTGAGAAGAAAGTGATGACACAAACAGCCCAAAGCACTAAGTTCAGCTCCACGTAGTTATACAACAAAAACACATGTAAAAATAAGCATACCATACATACAGGAGGATAAACAGGATAGGCTTGAATGACAGGGTTTACTATTTGTAATCCTGTATGATGCAAATACATTAAACTATACTGCTATTGTACTACTGGCTCCCTAGCTATGTCTGCTATGCTACACGTGTATCAGTACAACCATTCTAATTCAGAGGTCTGCATTACAATCATTTGTGTAAACCGTTGCTCACTACTTCCCCAAAGTCTTCTTCTCCATTACTACTATTCAAACAATGCAAAATGAGACAGACAAGGGAGAAACAGGACTTGAGGAATTAGGTGAGCAGAAGGGGAAAATATAGAAATGCTTTCAGTGCTGCAAGTAGCATGTTTATTTGTTTTGAGAATGTTTTTTTACATCAAGGGTTATCTAAGTGCTTGGGTAACACTGGACTACTGAGATTTTCCATCTGAATTTAAGAAAGAAAAAAAAAAAATATCAAACCCAAAACATAGAAAACCACACACAAACAAAACCCCAAACAAAAAACAACAAACAACAACAAAAAAAAAAAGACCTCAAAAAACCCCCAGAACTTTCCTGACATGTTGAGTGCAGAGATTTCAGATGATGGGAGGAACTGTAGTAAATGAATATACAAGTAAGAATTCAAGAGCAAGACTAGACTGCTAAATGGTCTCAAAGAGAGACAAGAAAGAAAAGAATAACATTTTTAAGAGCAGAGTAAGATAAAAGACATAGCCTAACACAAAGAGTTTCCATCAAGGTTTAGTTTGATACTTAAAGCATTTGTTAAAGCAGTGAGACTGAAACTGAAGACATAGTCAAGAACTGTAGCAGCCTGACCTGTTCATGCCAGCTTAAACCTGAAGGCAGGACTCTGTGCTGAAGGGTGGCTCCTCTTAGTCCAACAGCAACTAGAAATTCCTGCACAAGAAAGTTGCAGGAGTTAGTTTACGTTAAATAGATGTAACTGTTTGACATCTAGATTATGACACACAGTCATCCTATTGTCCTCACAATCTCCAGGTGTTTAGAAAAGAAGAAAGGACTGGGACAGGATTAAATACTCAAAAAACCTGCTTCATTATACAGAAACCCTGACTAATACAATGTGTTACTTTTTGCAACAGGATCATTTAGAAACAATAATTTTGTGGTGGTGATAGGAAGAAAGTATCCCGTTCATTCATTCTGGGATTCACCAGGAATTACCAGGAGTACCAACTCAACGTAGTTCTGTCTCACACTGTTCAAATCCAAGTCAATCGAGCCCCCACGACACTATGCTGGTCTGCATATTCCTTCTTCTCTAGATAGCTCTGCAAACCTGTTTGTCATCATTTAGCCATGCTAATGAATGCTGCTGTCAAAGCCAAATACTCATTTACTCAATACAAAGCCAAGCACTCATTTATGAGTGCCACTCCAAAATCAGTAAGCAAAGACTGCCTATTAGGTGAGACCGCAAATAAGCTGAGCAGAAAGCTTTTAACTCCTTATATTTTTTCTTGCACCAGATTAAAACTCAGCCAAAAGAAAAACAAAAGAAAGCTCAACTGGACAAGAAATGCATTTATTAAAAAAAATAAAGTGTGAGCAGCAAACTGAAGCATTGGAAGAACTAATAAATTATGCTGATACTTAAATTTTACAATCCACCCAAAAGATTCTAACAAAAAATTATAGTTTGAGGATGAATGGCTAAGAATTATATGGTTTCTTCGTCTCTAACTCTTGTAAACCCACATCTAGATGTTTTCATATAAACTGAGATAATTCAATTTACAAAAGCACAAATTTAATAACAAACCTTTGTATTGCTCTCTATTTTATCTGATTGTATTTTGACTGCAACAGTCAGCATACTTGGACATTCCACTCCTACACCATCTGAAGTAGTCCTACTAAGGCCATCTTCTTCAGAAAAACAAATAGTAGGTTCTAACCAATGGGGACGTATTGTGCTGGGCAGTTGTACTTCAGAGGAGGGGACAACCCCATCTACCATACCTGCAAAGAAATTTTAGAATGAGTTACCTTGTGCTTCAAAGCTGTTACTGATAAAAAGGTAAGGAAAATCCTTTTTATGCGTAATACCTTTAAAATTATTTTAGTTATCAAAGTTAGTCACATACACTGACAAACAAAAATTGTGAAGAGGAGGTTACAAGTCATATAATATTTAAAACCATGGTTTTAGCTAAAATATTCAAAGTGACTATAGGGCTTTTTTATTTGCCCAACAAAATGGCAAAGTTGAAATAAATGACAGAAATCTCCTATGGGTTACATGGAGAGATAGGAATATGTCTCTCCTCATTTTAGGGTGCCAGGTTAACTTCTAGACACACGGTAATTAAGCCTTACACTGAAAAATACTTTAACTTGACTACCACTGATTGAGAGACAGTTGAGGCGGAAATCTTCAGGTTTAACTACATAGGGGTTGCCAGCCATATAAACTACACAGTCAACTTAAAACCTTAAAACTCTTCGCCTGCTAACTACAAGTAAGTACTCAGGAAACATACAGTAGCCACTGTTAACCTGTACCTTTTTAAAACGGAATAACCAGTAACATGTAGGAAGTGTTTATTTTCATAATAAGGAACAGACTGTGCAGCTAACACGCCAGAGAACCACAGTACCTTTAAAGACCAACAGCTGTCAAGGAGAATTTGTGCTAAACTGTAACTAAGTAAATACAGTTATCATGAAGTTGTATTACTGCAGCATTTAGGAGCATTAGTTATGAACTAAATCTATTGTACCAAATGATACTCTATCAGACGGAGGAAAAAAAGAAAGAAAGCAAAGACAGCATTTCTCCTAAAAACCTTGAAGCTCATCTTATTTCAAATCTAGTCCCAAAGCCACCTCAATCCCACCCCTACCTTGATGATATAAATTGAGGCTGCTAGAATGGAGGCAAACATAGTGTCTGTCCTCAAAGCCTTCATATTTAGTCACACTGAAAAGTGAACCACTGTTGAACTCCAACCAGAATTCACCATATTTTCCTTCCAGTGTACTTCCATCATCCTGCTGAAGGAAGAATAGAAATGATAAAACAACTGCTTACTGAGTCTGCTGCAGTTAGACACTCTAAACTAAAAACACTTGCTACCAATACATATTTTCCCGTTTGCATTTTAGTTTCTTATGTAAAGCAAACACAATTGCTAAAATATTGTATTGCATTATTGTCTATAGTACAAAAAAATGAAGAATACAGAATTACTGTTATAAGGACTTGTTCCTCCCAAAAATAGTACATATGACATGAAGGGGATCCCATGATCAGAACAGACCAGATTTTTCAGCCCCAGTGTCTCACCTTTACATCTGTGAATACTGACACTAATCCATGTGTCACATTTAGCAGAACAGACAGAAAGCTTTGTGAGTTCTTATTCTGCAAGTCTAGCTTTTTCCTTCTGCGTGAACGATAGTTTGGATCAACAGTGGAATAATACTGTAGTGTTTCTTCTTCAGATCCACTCTCATCATCTAATAGATAAAATGAAAAACATCTAACTCTCTAGCTAGTACACATATTATGCCAATAACTCATTGTTTTCCCATCAGTAATACGATTCATTTTCATACTTATTTTACTTGATTATACAGTAATCTTATAGTTTTTTTCTTCTTGGTTTAAGCAAATCCTTTCTTCTAAGTTTACAAATTCTTTCCACTGTCAGCTTCACCACTTCAGACAATTATGCTTTTGAATCACTATAGTTCTACATGATTTATTATGTGTATTACCATAATGAACTGCAGATTTAAATTGACTAAAGCTGTCTTTACTGAAAGTGTTGATGAGCTGGCTGGCCACAGATAGTCCAACACCATAAGAAAGGTTTTCAAATGTTTCTACAGGAGATGGAGCTGTGGGTTCCCACAACAATAAATCATTGCTGATCCTAGGAAGAAATACATTATCATTATACAAAATACATGACTACATTCCTCCTTAATATAAGGACAGTCAAGCAATATTTCCTTTGCAGACTTCAGATTTTATAAACAAGAAGGAAAACATGCTCAGGAGCACGAGAAAGAATAATGTATTAATGAGTAAAAGCTAAAAACTAGCTTTTTTGCTGTACTTACGGTACACATGTATCAAAGTCTACCATTTGACAGTGATACAAAAGCCACTATAAGTAGGTGTGTATTAGCTCACTACACTGAAGGAAGGGTGACAAAACCCCGTTTTATCACATCAATTTTCAACCAAGTTGCAGGAAATAGTTCTTTTACTTCCAAGTGACTTTGTGTCTGCCAGGTTTACACACACATGTGACACTCAGTACATGACTACACCAAGAGAATATTTAATGAAAGGCTCAGCTTTGACACTCTGGAAGTGAAAAAATGCTTTGGAAGTAAAGTAATGCCTACCAGAAGCTAAAATTGATCAGCACCTCTCTGTGTACCTAATGACCAGCATAATACCTATTTTCAGTTGATTTAATCTAGCTGTATTTCTTTATTTTCAGACAGAAAACTAAAAGAAATAAATGATGAATGCCAATCTCTAAGTTGTGTCCACTTTCTCCACATTTTCATAAGCCTTTATAAGGCTTATAAACTCAGTAGTTAGGGGTTTTTCCACTGCCTGCCTTGTGAACTCCTTAATTTTTTAGATGTAAAATCACTGAATAAAAAGGAAAGAATAATAATGAATGCAACTTTAAAAAAAAAAGAAGAAAAAGTTACAGTGATCTATTTATAAATGAGACTTCAGAAAGATTAGAGCAAAATGAAACATTGAGAACAGAGATCTGAACGAAGTAGTCACTGAAAGCTAATGACTATTTAACTTTACCCTTTGCTCATAAAATCTGCCAAACACTTTTTAGCAGATGGCTGCTATGGCACTGATCAGGTATATGTCAGTGGTGTCTCTGATGTTAACTTGGAAGAATATTTATATAGCCTTTAATGTTCTTAGAAAACCATACAAGGGAATTCCTGCTACAGCTGCTCATTCAGTTGCTTTTATCAACAATGAATACAGATCTAAAAGTACAGGTCACGATAACCAAGCAAAACAATTATACTTGCCTATTGTACAGTTTTTCATAAAAGCTTTTGTTTGGTAATGTTAAATGAATGTTTGGTAACGTGAGTTCCAGTACATAATGAGAATTGCTAATTGTTTTATCCTGAAACTCGGTCATTTCAACTACATCTCCTGGCATCACCATCTGAAAGAAAAAAAAGAAAATGCTCAAGTAAATGCTCAAGTTAAAAAAAAAAAAACAAAAAACCACAAAACCAGAACACCAAAAAACCAAAACTGGAAGCCAGAAAACGTGCATAAAGTGGTAAGAATATTAATTTTGTCTACCATAAGCACAAAGCAGTAACAAAATTTTGTAGTACCTCTTCATTTTCAAACATGACCCTACGAGAAGAAAAAGGAGAAGGCTCTGGTCTTCTAATATCACAGACATCCTTCAAAGAATGAGACCCTCCTTCTTCTTCTTCTTGAAAGTTATTATCACCTTCTTCCTCCTCAGCTGCTATCCTTTCCAGAATAGAGTGCACAGCCAGAGGGTTTATTTTCAATACAATCCTGACATTGAAGAAGTTATGCAGAATAAGCCATTAGAGATGCTTGGAATTTTTATACCGATGCACTGTCACATGTACCCCAGGTCTACTAGCTAGCCATTAAATACACATAGACTAAATAGCTCAAAGACCAGGGATTTTTTTGCTAGACAATATGAAATTTATTAGACAAATTGATACCATTAAGAAAAACACCAAAATCACAGGCACAGAGAGATGCGGAAAAAGAGCCATCAGGTTGAGAAGGTTAGTGTCTGCTTTTTCCAACTCCATCAGGTGACCATTACATGACCTTTGAAAAGCCTAGCACTCTCCCATAATAATGCTTGTATCATAAGACATCAACAGTTATTAATAAATACTCTGCTACATGACATAGTGTATTACACGTACATACTGTTGTAAAAAAAATGTATTTGTACCATTATAAAAGAAAACCATGCTGAAAAAATGCCCAAACACATTGTCATAAAGCTACTAAATTTTGTGGCAAAAAACATATGTAGCAGATTTTGCTGCAAATCTAAAATTGCCTCTTTAAACATCTTATTACATGCTACAGCTGTTAGGTCCTTCTGTTCAGTAACTCCTGAAGTATTACATTGCCTTACATGTGATCTAAGCTCCAATAATTCAGTCACAATATAATTATCCTTATTGTCATTATTAGCTCTATATCAGCTTACATCAACATTTTGAAGTGAAATCCCACTGAGGTTTTGTTTGTTTAGTATTCAGTCTTGAATGTAAAAGCAGCAGAAAAGGTAAAGTGTCAGGAAAAAAAAGAAAGGACAAAGTTTCAAGTTTCTTAACTTTCTACGAATTTAACTTTCACTGAAATTTACTCAATTCTATGCAGAAATCACTATACATTAAAACAATCTTGCATTATCATAAATGTAGACTTTTAAAGATTTAAAAAGAAAAAAAACTTGGGTTCTTCTCAATAGCTACATGTTCTTTCTTTGCAAATTATTTTAAAGCGTTTATTACACAGCCAGTCTATATTAAAATTAGAAAAGTAAGAGTGCTTCATAAAAATCCAAATAACCCACATCAGAAAATAACATTATTTTACCGAGGCCAGTCAAAATTGTCTGATGATGACGTTATATCTCCATCTATGCCACCAGACACTTGAAAAAATTTTATTGGTGCTTCTGCATTATCTTCTTCGAATGAACCTGAACAGAAAAGAATTTTTTTTAAAATTAACACAGGAATGACAACTGCGAACTTTAGGTTGCCCACTCCTCAGGTTAGAGTCCAACAGGGTACTTTGTCAATGCTATTACTATGGCACTTATGTAAATGCCATCTTTTCCTCCAAAAAAGAAATACCAATTTTTAGAAACAACAATTATTTCACATTATCTTCTAACCACCAGCAGTTAGAAAACCAAATGCTTCCAATGCAGATATCTGCATTTACATTTACAGCACCACTACATTATGTCACAGCCTTGAAAAGTACACAGAACGACAAATCAGCTGAGCAGGTTGCAAATATAAACAAGTCTCACAGATTTATTAATTTGAAAGATATTAAAGGCATAAAAGTATTAAAGTTTTCTAAATAACAGTTATTTAGGACATCTTTCACTTCTTTTCTAGACTAGACATGAGATTCCTAATTTGTGTAGCTGTAGTAACCCTCCACAAATCTTCTAAAATCATGACAGATCCCAGAGATATACTAAATCGGAACAAAGTAGTACAACAGTATAACAGAAAGTAGCAGAAATACTAGAGAGATATTAAAAAACTAGAATGCAAGCACTACACCTTACACAGGTTAGCCTTTCTAGTATTATTTTGCCTTGTGCTGGTATTTAGTACACAACACTAAACTGCAGCAAATGTATCTGTTCCAAAATTCAGGTGGAAAGACACTCCCGTGTTAATCTATATGAGAGGACTTTTGTCTCATCTACGTAGTATCTGGAAAAACAAAAAAGAATATTTGATATAATGTTAACATTCTTACCGGTTAGCTCTTTAAAGGTAAGCTCTAATTTAACTTGTTCTGGAGTTGACCCTCCAATAAACTCAGTTTTAAATTCCACATCTGTATATTCAAGGTGAAGAACCTCCTTCTGAAGTGATTTCTTAAACCACGGTCCTCTTTCCTGATCTGACCGTAGATCAGGTATTGGGAAGCGAACAGACAGATTTAATGCTGGGGCAGTCACTTGAATTGAAACTCTACAGTTTGCAGGAGTATGTGAATCATCCAGAAAAACTTCAGTAAATGCTTTATGCTAAAAAACAAAGGGGAAAAAAAATTAATTAGGAATATTGCACTAAAAGTGACTACAGGAAAAGCTTTGATGATGCAGTATCTAAAAATGAAAAATAGTTTTCCACATATCACACAAAGCACACATATAATTATTATTACTCTTAGGTTATTCTATTATTGGTGCTAAGATTCTACTTAGTTAGAAATCAAGCACTTGCAGAGATCAGCAATCTCAAAAAATGGCTTTCTCTCTTAAATTAGAAAGTGTGAGAATCAAACAATACTCAACTGCAGTTAGGAATACCACATCTCACGGATTATTTTGTTTGCTTTTCCAGATGTTATTGTTGAGAACCCAGGAACTACTATCACGCATATTTGCCCCTTTCATTAAGTCATGGCTTTCAGCTCCCATCACTGACATGTCATTCAAAACCTTCCAGAGTGTAGCTTACTGCTGACCATCATTCAAAAGAATCAAACTTTTATAAGAAATTATTGAAGTTTCACAAGTTTTTTAAATGAGGATTCTTTAAGATTTGAATACTAGTTTTATGTAATCAATCAAAGCAACAATAAAATTACATGAAGATATTTGTGCTGTGTAGAAAATCAGTTAATTGCATTAACCCTACCTCACATATTCCAAAAAAAACCCTTCAGTTTTATGTTATTGTGCTAAATATACTAACACTTAAATCCCACTGACAACCTGAACCAAGACTAACAAGCTCCAACTTCTGCTGGTGCTTAGCCACTAGAACACAATGTGTATGTTCCCCACCCTTTCTACTACCTACTATAAAAGCGGGTAAGACACGGCAGAGGCAACTGGGCTGACTGTGACACCTGAAGATTTCAATATAGAAGTGGAATTGTCAACAACAGTTGACAACCCCCCCATGGCAGGGGGGTTGGAACTAGATGATCTTAAGGTCCCTTCCAACCCTAACTATTCTATGATTCTATATAAACTGTTGTGCGATGGGATGGATTAGGGACTAGCAATCAGTCAAGACTCCTTTTTTGCCCAGTTCTGCTTGCTGCAAGAAGCTGAGAACTTACGCAGTCTGTGAAGCTGCTAGCGTTGCTTTTAGGTCTGTTATCAAGCATGCAATCACTGAATCCAAAATGAGTATCTGCATCAGATGGCTACTGTTCTGTATCAGAAGGGAACCCCTCCATGCCCAACCCCCCCAAAACCAACCAACCAAACAATACCCCACACCACCAAAAAACTGGAAACTAAGAAAAACCACAAAAAATCCCAACTAGACAACCAACACCACACACAAACCATAAAAAACTAAAACAAACAAACAAAAAAAACCAAACAAAACAAAAAACCAACCCATCACCCATCAATCAGAATTAGCAACTTCGGGCAGACAGCCATCCTGCCTTCTTCCTGCAAACAATCAGCAAGTTTATTAATCAATTTCATTTTCAACTTACCAGGCTTATGTGCTTGTTATAAGAAGCATACATATGAGATGCCATCATCTCCACTGTAGTTAGTTTCTGTGGTTGAAGCAAGGAATTTAATCTGTCTACAATACTAATATCCAGCTCACAAAACACTGGACTTAACTTTATTTGTAACTCTGCTTTCTGTGGAACAGAACTGAGTCTCCCTTGACTACCCTGAAAGAAAACAGAAAAAGCACTAAAATCCTTAAAAACAATACAGTGAAATAAATCATAATAACTGGGAGTTAAGGACTCTGTTTTACAAGAAAGATACCTTTCTGTTAAAATGAATTACACACAGATTGTTATACAGAAACTTTGTCTCATCTTACCTGAGGTCCTCTATTATCTGAATGCTTATAATGAAGCTGAAGGCATGGCATAGCGTGAGAATCATTTCCTTTTTCAGAATGAAATGTCAGCAGCTACAGAATAAAAGAGAGTTAAAAACACTTAAGGAGAAAAGAGTTGCCACAGGAAAAGATACCTATGATGTTTTACCTAGAACAGACAATAAGCAACCCCACATTCAAGTCAGTCAACAGAGCCTCAGCCCAACCACTTGTTCAGCCACTGTGTTGGATGTCTCTGACCATTAAAATAGCTGGAAGAATAATCATCACCAAAAGAAACCTTCACATTGCTCAATTCCATCAGTTGGTTTTTGGAAAACATTTACTCTAACTCCCAAACTGTGCTGAGCATATTTAAAACAGAAGTAAACTAGCGGACTTTGGCTACTTAACACTATTCCTGTCAGATATGACAGAAGCCTGGTTCTCTATTTGTTACATTTGTTCTCTATTAAGTTACATTTTAAACCCATAACATACTTAAAAAGAAAATTGAAAATTGCAATAATTGTAAAATCTAGCATTATCAGTTACACTATTAACATTTCTTTTCTATGGAACTCCCTGTATTTTTTACATACTTCTGTATAGTGAGGCTGAATGGAATGAGAGTCAGTAGAAAAAAGGCATTCCAGGAATTCCATATTCCCAATGGATAAATCAGTACTAAAACTTCGAGAGGCAGTCCTTTGTCTTTGTTCATGGGACACTTTAACGCCCGTACCTATAAATCTGAATTATTAAAATTATGATTTATGAAAAGTAGCATAAACCAATACAATTATGAAAAGTCAAGATTGAAATATGTAAACAATCGCTACAATCCTTTTCAGAATAAAACTGACATTTCTTCAAAAATAAGTAAAATTTCTAACAGATTTATAACAGCTAATTATAACATTTTATATAATTCTGTAATTATAACAGCTTTAGCAACGATGACAACAGAACTCACTTATATTACACATTCAACAACGATCAGTGTAGAGATATTTGTAAAGAACACTTTAGACATCTAACCTAAGGTGCAAGTCACATAAAGCTGGGAATCTAACATCCTTATATAGACATCGAAAAAGTCAAATGCCTCAAACAGTCAAAATCACATGCATAAGGGAAGAAACTGTATATACACCCTTAAAATTTTACTTCATACACTGTACTGGGATAGTAAAAACTGGAAAAAAAGACTGTTGACTAACTTTATGGTACTGCTTACACATCCTTTTTATTGCTACTGATATACTATTTTGATTCAAGTAAAACCCTAAGCTCTTTCAAGCAGAAAACCCTGTATTTGAATAAATATGATCCTGTAAAATACAGCTATTTCTAAAGAAATAATTTACTTAATGATTCTTGACTCTGTATTTCTGTGGTAGAAACTGTACCTAGTCTAATTCATCTATTGTTGAAAAGGGGTAGGTTGATTTTAATGCACTTGTTTTTTTATTTTAAAAAGTCTTGGATAACAGATGT
Organism: Psittacula echo; assembly: GCF_963264785.1. Lineage (NCBI taxonomy): Eukaryota > Metazoa > Chordata > Aves > Psittaciformes > Psittacidae > Psittacula > Psittacula echo. Next base: position 62,957,990 of record NC_137739.1, read on the forward strand.
CAAAATTCAAGGCTATTTTGAAATTAACAAAGTATTCTAATGCAATTCAAATATTAAGTGATACAATTTCTATGTAAATAAACTTACTTTATTCAAATTTACTTAAAATATATTTTTGTTAATTATATTTATTAATAAGCAAAGTTATACCTAAGGTGATCATGAGAACAAGCTTCTGCAAATACTTCTCGGAAGGACAGAAAATCTTCTGTTGAAAACTTAACTGGCTCAATCTTTTCTATTCGGGTAAAGAAATCCCGAGCCATTGGTGTCAATGGGTTAAGATTCAGTGAACTTTCAGGTGGGGGTAAAGGGTCAATATGAAGTACAGACACTGAGAAAGTTCCAACTGCCAGTCTAAAAAGAAGCTCAGGTCTGGATTCATCCACAGAAACAGATCTGGATGGAATAGCTGAAATACAAAATTAAGTTCACATAATTTTTCAGCAATAACACATTTATAAGATCATCTTACTTTTGTTTTTCACATCTTTTTGCCAAGTTGCTGCATAACAATTCATTTCCAAAATTATCTAAGGAGCAGAATGCAAACCAACATTTTTACTTACATGTCCTTCTTAAGGAAGCCTGATGAACCATGTTGGCTGTCAGCGAAGAACTTCTTGGAGGTTGTAATTCTTGTTTATTACGATCAAGAAAATCACCCCAAGTTGGTTGAAGCTAAAAAAAAAAATATATATGATCTTAAATCCAACAAGTAGATGTTAAACTTTAGATCAAACATAAATAATAAGTTAAAGGAACACAAAAGGAAACACATGCATAAACATTTCATGACATACTAGTGCTCTACTAAGTAACAAAGATATTTACTTTGGGCTTCACCTTCTAATTCTATGATTGTCTACACCACATATTTTTAAAGCAAAGTTGCTCTCTCAATGACTATATAGTCTGTTTCTCTGTACAAAGCGGAACTGTTCCCCAGGGCTTTCATTAACCAAAACATTAGAGATGTAACAGATTTGGGAAAGATGGCAATATCGACAGCATAATTTTTATGTTGTTTCAGAAATAATGTTATACAACAATTTTGTACTTTTTATTGTCATTGCCTGTGTAGTCCATATTCAAATAAAGTCCAGATGGCAAACATGCAGTTATTAAAAAGAAAATAAACCATAAAGCAACCTATATAAGCTTGAAGCCATTTGAAACCAAATATGTTCCATTTCCTGGTAACCAAACAGGTAAGAAACTTCCCAATACAACATTCATAACAGAAAAGAATTACTAAACATTTTCAATTGTCCTAGAATTTTGCAATAGTTCTTGATATTGTAAAGAATATTTATGCACCAGTTTCAGACAAAAGTGTTAATTTCAAAAATATTTTAAAGGTAGTTAATACTATACCACTGTAGTGCTCAGTGGAGAACTTGCTGGCGTAGTAGTGTATGTACTGGTTAAAGACAGGTCTAGATCCATGGTTGGAGGGTCTCCAAGAGGTGGAAGGGAGGAAAGGCTGTGAGACATGTCCATTTCAGCCATTGAGAAGAAAACTTCTTCTTCTAGTAAGAACCACAGATAGCTAAGTATTATTTTCTAATACAAAATAAAAAAGTTTACTTTTAACAGAAAAGTATTCAGAAGTTCAGAAATCTATTTGCCAGACAGAATACGCAGCTAAATATATTATTTACAGAAGTTCCAAGTTCTCTTGACACTTCAACTAGTAGTATCTATGGACAGAGGTTATTAAAAAAGAATTTAAAAAATTATAAATACTAAACCAGTTAAATATTTCATTTTAATATTCAAGTTGGCATAATTTCTATAAATTCATACACTTGCCTTTTGACAAATCAGTTTGTATTTTCACATTAAAAGTAATCACCAAAAAATTATTCAAATAAAAGTACAAATATGAGGGCAATGCAACTATTATTCTATATTTAATTTCTTCAACCTTGCATTTGAAATGATGTTACACGGCATGCGTATTTACTATGTTACACAGTAACATACACATTACTGAACAGCTTTAATGAAATACTGAATCAAGTCTAGCCTGATACCTAAGCTAAGTATTAATTTTTTATTCAACAGTACAATTAAAGCGTACAATTATTCTACATCAAAGATGTTTTGATACTTAAACTCTTAAAAGATGAACAGTTGATTTATTTAATCTCAAGAACAGGTTATTCGCTACGCTCCATCATCTTTTATACTTGCCGCGACTGGAAGGCGTTCTGGCACTCTCTGTCTCATAGAAGCTTTGTTCAGATGATGCCCCTGCTGACAAAGACTCTTTTCGTAAATAACGTTTCAACTCCATCTGAATCCGATACTCATCTTCCTGTTGCATTGGCCGATTCTTCCTGTCTTTACTTGATAATTCTATCCTGCTTAGGCTCTCTGAATTAAAAAAAAAAAAAAAAAAAAAAAAAAAAAAAAAGGACAGAAGCCCACTGTAATTTCCTTAACAGCACCCCACAGAAAAATCAAAAAAAAATTTGAAATTAATCAACTCTTGTTGCTGTATTGATATGCGCACGTATATCTATATCTATACTTATCTCTTGCATGTCAAATGTGGATATACATGCATTCTATTGTTTTGAAGATCTTCACATATAATATCAACAGTATTTCCCTTCTCAGTCAGTACAACCTCTGAAAGATACGGCTATTAAGGAATTAATAAAATTTCAGTTTGAAGATGACACATATATGACCCTTTTCCAGTTATCCAAAAAGAATTAAGACGTCCAGTACAAAAAATATATCAGTATCATTATAAGAGTATTAAGCATTTACCCAGGACATGACAAATCTTTTAAAAAATATACTATCTACTTTCATCGAAGTGTTGTTACATTGGGAAGAGTCGGGGGACAGGGATGTGACACAAACCAAAACACCCTCGTGCTGCTTCTGCAGTATTTGAAACACCGCTATTGCTTTGCAAATGGGGACAAATGAACACAATTACTATCTGTTCTACATACTATTTGCCTTTCACTAAAGCATAGGACAGAGAAGGAAGCAAACTTATGAGACAGAACTGTTCTGAGCTCCTGATTTTCTCCACTTATAATTTCCCCATTTCTTCTTCTATTATATAGCCACTTGTCAAGCCTTATTTGTTACCTGGATTTTCGTTACCTGCATGTACAATTTGCAATTTAAGTCAATAAAGTCAAGAGGAGCTACAAAACTACTTTGCTAGTTTCAAATAGAAATTAATAATCATCTACCAACACAAATATTTTTTGACCTGAGGAAACTTGTTTATCTTGCAAAGTTTATTTTTCACCCACTGTAATACATATGTAACATTTACAGAATGTTCACTTACCTGGTCCAGCAATTGCTGCCATCATGTCCAACAAAAGATGTACCTGCCTTGGTGACAGAAACAGATGTACAGAGTCTATCTGTCCATCTACATCCAACTAAAAAAGAAAAAAAACCAGAGCAACCAAACACTTTCAAGAACACTTCAAGAATTTTTCTTTAAAACTTTTTAATCAACTATTTTGATAGTAGATTTAGATGCTGTCAAGGATACAGCCATTCCAGCAGAATCTTCCATCTTCTACACAACAGCTAGAAACTTAACTGTGTATTGCTTCCAGTCTGTAGCTTGGTAGGATAAACCCAGGTGTGCCACTGACAGTTTATTAGCTTAAAATAAATGCACAATCACCTAACAGGAAAATTCAAGAATACCATTAATCTGCTGGTTGTTTAACTTTAGTAATTCTAGAAGTTATCAACAATATAAAGTTAGTATTATGCATTAATTATAAAATACTGAAGTCAGCACCTCTGAGGTAGACTTTAAAAAACTGTCAACATTCTCTTCTGGACTCATATTTAGTATATGGATGAATAAATTAACATACTTCCTTCATAAAGAGCAGAATGTTTATAGAAGTTAATTGGTTTGAGATGGCAGCCACTTATCTTTTGAGAGCAGCTCAAGTTAAAATTATCTTAAGGACTCAAATCTAGAATCCTGTACTTCCAGACAGCAGTCCATTTGTGTTTATTATTCACTGTATTGAGTGCAGGTGTAAAGGTGTTGGCAGCAGGCTACAGTGCAAATGCAGCCTCTGCACTAAGGCATCACAGTCTGCCCCATGCTAGGCAGAGCTGGCTCCAACCAGTTCTGTAATGAACGCACCACAGGACAGCTGAGCCCATCAGCAAAGCTGGTGGTGCCTCTGTGAAAACATATTTAAGAAAGGGCAAAATGTTGCACGGGCAGTGAGCTAAAACCAGCAAGAGAAACAATCCTGCAAACACCAAGGTTAGGAAAGAAGTAGGTGAAGAAGGGCTCCAGGTGCCAAAGCAGATGTGCCCTGAAGGAACTTCTAGCCTTTGGAGAGCCCATACAGGAGCAGGCTTCTGGCAGGTGCTGCAGTCTATGGAAAGAAAGCCTCACAGAAGCAGGTTCTCCTGTCAGGAACTGTGATTCAAGGACACCCCATGCAGCAGCAGGTTTATCCTGCTGGACTTTAACCCATGGAAAGAACCTACAGTTTGTGAAGGACCACAATGCAAGGGACCCACACCAGAGTACAGGAAAAGCACAAAGAGGAAGGAGCAGCAGAGAGGAACTCATATGAACTGGCTGCAACCCTTCAATTCTCCATCCTCCCTGCACTGCTCAAGCTGGTGAGGAAGTATAGAAGTTGGGAACATTGAAATGAAGTTGTGCCTGGGAAGAAAAATCGGTGAGGGGAAGGTGATTTAGTTTGTTTCTCATCATCCAACTTCATTCTAATTGTCAATAAATTCAATTTATTTTCCCTGAGTTAAGGCTGCTGTACCCATGACAGTAACTGATAATTATCTTTATCTCAATCTCTGAGCTTTTCATCACATTCTCTCCCCGTGTACTGTTGAGAAGTGTGAGTGAGAGCAGATGGATGGGTGTAAGGCAGCCAGCCAAGGTCAACCCACCACAGTCATGGAGGGGAGGAGGGAAGGCATTCAGAGGACTGAATTTATATGAAAATATACTTTCGCACATAAAGGCTGTAAGGGAGTATTTACCTAAGTGGGGAAAATAAATGAATACGTCCTGTATACTGTTTCCTACTATTTTTGTCATCCTTTGCAAAGATTTGTAAAAAAACTAAATTACTGAAGTATGTCACACTTGCCATGAACTTATATTTTGCAGTTTACATGCTTGTAATGCCTACTCTAATAAATTTGTTGAACATAGTAGAGTTTTCAGACTAAAAGTTTAACCTAGACTAAGCAATGTAGTTTATCTCTGCTCTTTCCAGTCTGCATGAATTCTACCCACTAAATCAAAAAAAAGAGGTCCTTCTTTAATTTTGTCACGTAACATTACCTCCATTCACTAGTTCAGATGTTGCTGTTATTTAGTATAACAGTGTTTTTGCCTGTACTCAAGCGCAACTTGCAGAGAGCACTGCTCTGCATTCTATTATACTGAACATCTCCTAAAAAACAAAAATTAGTCTCAGTTTTGCCCTTGATAGTTTTTCTTTTGGCTACTTAAAAATACATATAATGATATTAAAGTTGGAAAAAAACCCTAATCTTTAGAAACATCTGGACATCAGTTAATTTAAGCATTTAACCATTCATACTTTTGAAATAGACAGCATTTTTCTACTTCACACCACATAAAATATATTATTTCACTTTACAGAGGGCTCAACTGAATAAACAAGAAAAGTTAAAGATTGACTAGAAATTGCTGGACATAAAAAACTTCTACTGTAATGAACAGTAGCAAAGCTTCATGAATACAAAACAACCTTCTAAAGAGTTACTCCAATACATAAATTCAGTCTAACATAAAGGAATTCTACTTTACCAGATTTCAGTGTGCTCCTGACTCATCTGGTTACTATAAAGATGTCTTATTAGACATATTTACTGATTTCAAATGCAGAGAATCTACAACAAAAATAAAGGGATTCTTTCCCCTTGAGAAGCTCATTGTTTGTATGCAGCAGGAAAAAAAAAAAGAAAAAAAAAAAAATCCTATGTAACTATTAACTTAGTCAAAGACCAGGAAAGCATGACTAACCTTAGCTCCAGGAAGTACTTCATTTTGCTTTAATGTTAGACTCAACTCCATTCTACCAATCAGCTTACTGATCTGGACAGGATCAGAAGGCGTAACTTCTGGCAAGTTTCTTGTTAATTGTGGATGTGGCTCATAAATGATTTTTGGATTCCAGCTAGGTGAAAGCTTTGGTTCAGTTGCCTTAAAACATTGCAGAGAAAGGAATAAAAATGTATCCCATTTCTTACAAAAGAACAAACAAACAAAACCAACACGCATTTCAAATAATCTTAACACGATCATTTTACACAAATATAAATTTGATAATGACATTAAAAACATGTATACATCACTGTGAATGAAACAAGTAATGTGAAAGGTGAAACAGGCCTTTGCAAAAAAGTGGTGCAAGCTCCCACAGAACAGTGAACTGTAGGACTTCTACACATTCAAGTTGCAAACAGATGCCAGTACAACACATGGTAAAATTCACTCAGGTCTAAAGTCTCCATTTCCTTTTCCCTCAAAATCAAACAGGAAGCAATTATGAAATTTATCAAACACAGATTCAAGAAGCTGAATTTCTATATCCTTCAGAATAAATATATAAATATGTTATACCTTTTATATATATAAAAAAACCATAAAAAGTCTATCCTTTATTAATTTACATTCTCATACAATGTATTTAATTTTACCAGCTGTGTGGCTGAACACACTGGGGAGGACTTTGCTGATGCAGGAAACTCATCCCAGAAGAAAGAGACGCCTGAGAGCTGCAGTAACTTATGAGCAAAAGCTGTGGGCTGATGCACATTAATTCCAGAGCACTCATCCGCAGTTTCATCACAGTACGTAGTTCTAGGGAATAAAAGAAAATAAATAAAGATGGTAGGTGCATGTAAATTGTTACATTTATCACGCCATTTAGCCTCCAAGTTTGTACATGCTCTCTCTCTCTTCAGACTATCTATGCCAATAACTGTCCTGAAAGAAGAAACCACCACCCTGTTGGAATGGGTAGAAATCTTACCTTTTCTACAGGGCACCACAGGACAATTGTGACATGCTTTCAGTGTGAACATACCCTAGCACTTACATCTAATCTGACCACAAAGCGAAGGAGTCTGTCCAACACGTCTATACACACATTTCCATTCCGACATACACAATTCTCACTTCAAAAATCTGATTTTTTTAAAAATCTGCCATCTAAAATTTTTTCTGTGGTATAAAAGAAAGACTTGAAAGTAACATTCTGTCAAAATAAAAAATGGAAATTGAGAGAGTAGGCGCCAGTCCTGTAAAATTTCAGTGAAATTAAATTTCTTACACTGTAATACTGAAACACAGCATAAATAGTAAACTCCTAAAAAGATGCAAGTCTCCACATAATAACATTTACGGTGGGAAAATACACTTACCTTTCTTATAAAAAATAGTATCAAACATCAAACAACATGCTATTTAAGAGTTTCCTTCAATCTAGTTTTTAAAGAACAGAAAAGGAACTTTGTTCTGGCACTGGACTTCCATGAGAAAAATAATTACAATTTTACTAACATCTCTCCTAAACATAACAACCTTAAGTTTATAAATGTTTAAACACAAATACATTTAACTAGCATTTCTTAGTAAGACTCAATTTAATTTAGTAATGATTTCAATACTTTGCAAGAAAGTATGATTACACTATCCCATAGCTCGAAAAACCACCAACTTTAAGAATGAGTACGGTATTCAAGTTCAAAGTAAGTACAGCATACATGTGGGCTCTTCTGAAAGCTCACAGAGGACCTAAAATCTTCCAGGTTTTTTATTTTTTCAGGACTATCTTTGCCTCTGAAAATATTTAGTGTCTTGCTCAAAAGGGTCAGTTCCTTTTGTGTATCAAAGAGATTGCCTGATCTGTCAATAATATCCATTGGTGGTTGAACGTCTGAGAAATTGTATTAATTTTGGAAGTAGTTATTAAGTTATCTTTGGAAAATCCAGAACTCTAGCAATTTGATGGTTAAACACCTTTAGCTTACACATGTTAAGTGGAAGCTGAATGGAGAAAATGCTCACTGGCATTATAAGAAGAGGTAAAAGCTAGTGTCTAAGACTAAGAATGTGTGTGCATGGGTAAAATATATTGCACAAGAAATAGCAAGAAGTGCCTTAGGAAGAAAAAAGATACACATTAGAAAAAATGTTTACCTTTCAATTCTGATTTCAAGTGCAGCTCCACTTTTAGAGTTTTCCGGCACATGTTCTATTCGCAGAACAGTATCTAAAAAGGTAACTTTCACTCTTCTTAGAACTTTAATGACAAAACAAAATGAGATCATTCAAGCATTTAAGTTACTCAACAACAACTTTTATGACCAAATTTAAAACTGTCTTCCATTTTGTTTAATTTTTCAGTATTTCAGTGTGAAGAGAATTTAATAATGGAACAAGACATCAAATGACAATGTAAACGCCTACTAAATGCCTGATATGTACACCCATACCTTGCAATGGACCTTTAATGCATGGATATTTGAGCAAGTCACAACACAAGCCAAGTTCTTCTATGGCTCAGTGTGGCGATCCTCAAAAAAAGTTCCTGCTTCATTGTGCATTACATCTGAACTCCTAAACATTGCTTATAGCACCATGCTACTCTGGCTGAATACTTGTTTCTAGACCTGTTTTTAAACACTTCCCTTAGCTCAGACATTTCAGCACCAGATTCTCTCTACTGCAAAATGCGGTCATAACACCAGGAGGTCTCAATGGATGGATAAGGAGCTGCCAAGAAAACTCGGAATGAAAAAAAGCTTAGAGAAGGTGGAAGCAAGGACAGGTGGCCTGGGTGGAATACAGAAGTCCACGAAGCTGAAGATCAGGTCAGGAAAGATAATGGCACAGTCAGAAACAAGTCTGGACAGGGATGTCAAAGAACAGGAAGGGCTTCTACAGGCATGCTGCAAACAAAAGACACTAGGGATAATGTGGGTCCTCTCCATACGGAAATGGAAGAACTGGCTACCCTGGATTTGGAGAAGGCTGAGGTTCTCAATTACTTCTTTGCCTCAATCTCCACCAGCAAGTGCTCTGATCACACCATTCAAGTCTTGGAAGACAAATGCAGGGACTGTCAGAATGAAGACCTCAGGGCCACTGTAGGAGAGAACCAGGTTCACAATCATCTTAGGAACCTGAATGTGCACAACAAGTCCGTAGGACCAAATGAAATCCATCCGCAGGTCCTGAAGGAGTTGGCAAATGAAGTTGCTAAGCCACCGCCCATTGTATTTGAAAACTCATGGCAGTCAGGTGAACTTCCTGACAACTGAAAAAAAGGGAAACATAACCCCCATTTTTAAGAAGGGGAAAATGGAAGACCGAACTACAGACCAGTCAGTCTCACCTCTGTGCCTGGCAGGATCATGGATCCGCTTCTCCCGGAAACCATGCCAGGGCACGTGAAAAACAATGAGGTGGTTGGTGACAGCCAACATGGCTTCACTACAGGCAAATCACGCCTGGTCAATTTGGTGGCCTTCTATGATGGGGCTACAGAACAGACGGATAAGGGCAAAGCAGTTGACATCATCTACCTGGACTTGTGCAAAGTGTTTTACACAGTCCGACATGACATCCTTGTCTCTAAACTGTACCAACATAAATTTGATGGGTGGACTACCCCATGGATAAGGAATTGGCTGGATGGCTGCACACAAAGAGCTGCAATCAATGGCTCAGTGTCCAAGTGAAGACTGGTAATGAGTGGTGGCGCTCAGGGGTTGGTGCTGGGACCGATCCTGTTCAACATCTTTGTTGGGGACGTGGACAGTGGGATTGAGTGCACCCTCAGCAAGTTTGCCGACGACACCAAGCTGCGTGGTTCGGTTGATATGCTGGACGGAAGGAATGCCATCCAGAGGACCTTGACATGCTTGTGAGGTGGGCTGATGCCAACCTTATGAAGTTTAACCAAGCCAAGTGGAAGGTCCAACATCTGGGTCAGAGCAATCCCAGGCACAGCTACAGGCTGGGCAGAGAAGTGGTTCAGAGCAGTCCTGCGGAAGACTTGGGGGTGTTGGTCGATGAGAAAATGAACAAGAGACAGCAGTATGCGCTCAAAGCCCAGAAAACCAACCATATCCTGAGCTGCAACAAAAGGAACGTGACCAGCAGGTCAAAGGAGGTGATCCTGTCCCTCTACTCTGCTCTCGTGAGACCTCACATGGAGTACTATGGGCAGTTCTGGTGTCCTCAACCCAAGAAGGACATAGAGCTGTTGCAGCAAGTCAAGAGGAGGGCCACAAGGATAATAAGGGGGCTCCAGCACCTCCCAAATAAAGACAGGCTGAGAAAGTTGGGGCTATTAATTCTTGAGAAGAGAATGCTTCATGGAGACCTCATTGCAGCCTTCCAGTATCTCGAGGGGGCCTATAAGGGTGCCAGAGGACATCAGGGACTGCAGCAATAGGACACCGGGTAATGGTTTTAAACTTAAACCGTGGAAGTTTAGATTAAATATAAGGAAGAAGCTCTTTACTGTGAGGATGGTGAGGCACTAGAACAGGCTGCCCAAAGAAGTGGTGAATGCTCCATCCCTGGCAGTGTTCAAGGCCAGGCTGGACAGAGTCTTGGGTGAGATAGTCCAGGGTGAAGCATCCCTCTGCCCATAGCAGGTGGGTTGGAACTAGATGATCAGCATGGTGTGATTATTGGGATACATATGTCATAACAGGTCAGCTTTGTGTAAAAATAAGTGAAAACCCATTCTTTGTTTCCCCCTCAACAGCATCACTACTAACAATCAAAGTTTGTGTAATGAACTAATTGGCACCTCCAAAACTATATGGGACCTCACCACTCAAGCACAGATTTAGCTAGATTTGTTCTAGCTTGTTCTAGGTGTAAACAACTTTTGGATCCAAAGTAGGATTCATTCTGCCCACTGATGGAATTATACACATATTTTAGTAAGTAAGTGGACTTTTTTCCCCCACTTCAAAAGCACAATCAATTGTCCTGCTTTCCTGTTTAAATTTACAAGTAATGCTAACAAGTGAAAATTCGTGAGACAAGTTATGGCAAATGAGATGCAATTTTGTAAAACAGGGACACAACAAATTCATTTAATCTCAAATGTTCATTCAGATCTCAATTATTTCATACCTGTTTCAATAGTTTCTGCAAATTTCTCAAGTCCTTCAAAAGGCTGGGACCCTTCTCCTTGTTCATCTGTCAATTTCTGGCTAAGACACTCTTTTGCAAGCTGCATACTACTGGTCATAAAACTTGACCAATACATAGGCTCAGACCCAGATGCTGCAGAGTAAAAGAAATCTTAAAAAAATCTGACTGCAAACATTTTGAAACAGTAAGGAAGAATAAAAAAAAAAAAAAAAACAAAAACAAAATAACCAAAAACATTTGGCATATCCAGAAAAGAATTTCAACAGCTTAGTAAGAAATCAAACTTTAAAATAAATTTAGTTACAATTTCTCTTTATACACTGTACTACTATAAAATTAATATATTTAATTTTATTTCTTAGATTCTCATATTTGAACACTCAATATAAACAAGATAAACCAAGGACTTAGTGTAACTAATCTTTAGCACTGGTTTAAGTGGATAGCTTCTGAAGTACTTTTATTATATTGGCATGATTTTACAGGCATAATTGGCAAAAAGAAATCCAAGAATTTACACCATCCCCCCCCAAGAATTCTTTTAAGGTTTCTTATTCCAGTTGAAACACACCCTAGATGGAAAAGACTAAACAAGGTTTAAGCTATTATCTTAGCATACTAAAACACTTTTTAAATGTCTAACACAGACCTGACATGATAAGTAGATCACAACAAAATGCGAGAGTGCATCACATAATAAGCTGAACAAGTGTTTTAGCAGTCAGATTAATTAAATTCCTATCAGCTAACGCCAAGCCCACTGTGAGCAAATACTGTATAATACTGGATTAGAAAAGTTAATTAATTCAACTGTAACACTCTAGTATAGGCAAATAAACGTAAAACTAGCACATATACTAACATGTTAAACAGACAAAACATTCCAGTTTAGCATCCAGGTCTGGAAACATTCACATGGCTATAGAAGTGTGATAAACCCAGCATTGTAGGTTTTGCTTACTGTATTATAAAGCCTTGCACATCAAAGAGGAGTAAATGGGTGTGAGTAAGTAAAGCTTCCTCCTAATACTAACACTCTTTCAGAGCAACAATCTTACATCAAAGAGTAAGACTGCTCAAAATGTAATTCCAGTTAAACAAATAAAAATGAAATGCAGAGTAAATATAAGCAAGTTATTTAAGGTAACTTGCAAAAGATGGAAAATAGAGTTCATGCATTTTTTCCTCTTCTTTATGATGCATTTAAGAAGTGTTTTCTTCCATCTTCTCTATACTAAAGGAAAACAAAATCCTTCAGATATTCAATAAAAATTTTCTACACACTTAAATTGTACTAAATGTCCCACACGCATTGTAACAACACATCTTAACAGAATTTATGGAAGCTTGATAGTCGAAAATTTATCACCAGGACAGTCTAAACTAGTTCAGTTAGACTCATACTGATGCAGACAAGCTAGAAGAGCTCAGCCAATCCTCTAAGCATTATAATCAAAGACAGTATTTAGAGTACTTAAAAGTCATTATTTCAGACTGTGATAGACAAATAGTATTAGTTGTTCTCCAAATACAGAAGATGATGCATCTTTTACCCTAAAGTTGCCAAAGAAAGACAGAATCTCACTGTTACCCCCCTCCGTTCTCTTTCACTATTGTGCTATGTTGCTGCTATCAAACAGCCAGCTATTGATGTTGACTAACAGCAATTGGCATACAATCCCCAAAAATCCTAGCTAACAAAAACTGCCACACAGTATTATTTTCATTTCAGTATGTCTGAACAGTTTGGGAGAAGAGATACAACAGTAAGAACATTAGAAACATTTTATTTAACAGAACAGCAACCACTTGAGAAACACTTGACAAGCAATTGACTGACAACATCTGAAAGTTTCTTTAATATATTCCCTATCATTAATTTGCGTAAGTTAAATGGCATTTTAAATAAGGCTAAGAACTGACTAAAGCAAGTGTAGCATTTTGCCTCTGGAAAAAATGTAAAGAATCTCCTTTTTGAAAATTAAAAAATAAGCCTACCAAGCCTTGGTCTTGGCCTGAAGACCATCTCTAATCCTTTTACTTCTAATGCACAGTTATCCTGTAGCAATGACCCCCATGGAACAGATAAAGAAATTGATTGGATAAATCCATCTGTGACTTCCAGAGGTGCATCTGCAGACTCCAGGATCTCATTAAGACACTAGAATAAGATAATAATAATAATAATAATAATAATAGTAACAACAACAACATCCATAGCTTTGCATGCAACAAGTAAAATATATTGAGGCTACAAAAACAAATGATAGTCAGAAAGACAATAAATTAGCCATTTTCAAGTATTTTGATTCCATCGTCATTTATTTTGCATTAATGACTTGGCTTTCAGCATAATACAGATTTCTCTGTGGTAGCTCTCTGTATAAGATGTACTTTTGTACCATACAAAAAAATAAAAAATAAATAATAAAAAAATACACACAAAAAAACCCCAACCCTGCTATGCTACTGTTACAAATACTGTTACAAATACTATGGTACTGACATAATTAATCTATTGTTCCTCTAGCAGAACTTGAGGAAAGTTGAACAGACTGACAGCAAAAACATAAAAAGCATCTGGTTCCTGTGGCAAGAGTATCTCACTAGCATGTAATTTCAATGTGATATTCATGGTACATGTTTCTCTCTGGCACTGGAACACAACTATTTATTCACATCTTGCTGTATAACATACTTCCCATTTCTACATCATAGTTTAAGGTGTTCAATGTTGAGCACTAATTTAAAAAATCAAAGCTCAGTGAACAGACCAATATTCCATGCAGACTGTTCAGTTCATCCAGTCCTTAATAGTGACATTAGAAATAAAACTACAAGCAAGTTGCCCTCAGTGTCATACAGACTAAGTGAAATTTATTAGAGAAGTTTTCCACTATTCTCAGAAAAGACTTACATTACATAGATTTCATAACATCCATACAGAGGAAACATATTCTTTGCATTTATGTTGGGGGGAAAAAAAGCAAACCCCTGAAACTTGTTTGTGCCCCAATTCAAAAATGTAGTTGAAACTGAAGTTATTGAACAAGAACTACCTAGGCTGCTTTAAGATAACAAAAAACAACCTAAATTACATACTAAATTTGTTGACTGGAACTTTCTAATACAACCTTCCTGTGTTGAACAGGGCCATAGATTTTACCTAAGAAAATGCATATATTTGACATCGTAAGGTTTGGGGGGGAGGGGGGGGGGGAAGTTGTCCATTTTAATTATATTTAAAATGTTGTTCTAATCATATAGAATAGTTTACAAATAAAAATTGCCAAAAATGTTTTCAGAAAACATTTTTCATTCCTACGTCTCCGGGTGCAACCTTCTCATCATGTTAACTTGTTGCTCTGCTTATGCTCTTAATAACTTTGCTGTTGGAATTTTGTTTGCTTTCATGTTCAGTTTTTCTAGTTTCTGTTCCAAAGTCCACTCAAGCAGCAGAAAAAGACACCAACATGAAAGAAACAGAACCAGAAGCAGTTCTGCTGGGAAATATAAGAATCAATAATTGAGATTCACTTTCATTAAAACCTGGTTTTGAGCTAAATATAAGAATTAAAGGTGCAGTAATAGCATAAGGCAAAAAAAAAAAAAAAAAAATTGGCATGAAACCTGTATCTAAAAATATCAGATTCATTTAAATTACTTGAATCTTTACAAAATAGTTTTTTAAAGGTTCTTACAGCAAGAAGTAAGCCAGTTACCATACTTTGAATAAATCTGATTCATATGTCCTTTTGCTACTAACATACATGGCAATAAAAATGAATGCATTTTAATCCACTCATTTTTTAATAGAAATTTACTATCTAAAAGCAAAACTCAAGTATTCTTATAGCTAAATTACTTTATAAGCAAGCCAGTTGTTCCTTGAAAGCAGCAATTAGAGCATTCCAAATGAAATTTTAAAACTGAACACAATATTCATGTCAGGACTTGTTTCCACACTACTGACTGAGTCTCCAGGTGGACAATACTAGTAGCAAAAGCACTATTCAATGTGTATTAAAATTCAGCCACAGACATCAGGGGTTACACTTTGATTTTTCTATAGACAGCCCAGGTGCCAAGAAGCAAAGAGGTTACAGTAATAATCCCAGGTATTCCTACATATCTCTAGAATCCATAAACACATACAACGTTGGCTAAAATACCTACAATGTTAAGATGAACATTAGTATTGACAAAATTATATAAAAAAATGTGTAAAAATACAGTCATCCTGGTGATTCATAGAGAACAAGCTTACAGTGACTAGTGCGGAGGGTTGGGGTGGAGGGAGGGTGAAAGAGCTGTAGTACTTCCATGACATCTGTTTTTGCAATCTGTCATACATGAGGAAGTCACGTGCAGAGAACCTCAAACATGTCATTGTTTACAAGCGAAAAAGAAAAATTATGATCTACGAATGGGGAAGATAACCTGAACATTATTGTATATACATTTCATCACTATCACTGTTTAATCACATAATTAACTGTTCATTCAGTACTGGTCCTGTTTCAAAGCATTCACATTTTAAACGATGTCACTTTGACTATGAAGAGTGGGGCGATACCCACTAGAGGGCATAATAATTCAATTAAAGCAAGACAGCCTTACTGCCTGCCTCGGAAAACAAGTTGCACACACAGCCATCAAAGAAAAGAGGAAAACAAACAAGCAAACAACGAAAAAAACCACCACGCTAAACCACTAGTAAGATTGAGCATTTCTGCAGACCTATGTCTCCTGCCACTTTCACACATATTTTTGCATTATCAACTGGAAAAGCATTATTTGAAAACATCACATTCTCCCAAGTATGTTGAATATGTACCAGCATGGCTTAATACCAGAACATAGCAAAGTAAAAACGTGTTTTGAAAGTACTCTGTAAAGTAATAAGCCTGTGTACCCGGTTCATCATCTGTGCTACCCTCGAAGTCAATGACTAACTCACAGCACCGCTTAGGGCTCCTCACGACAGTCACTTGACTGGCAGGTAGAATTCAGTAACATCGGTAATTAACCCAAGAAACTTCATGAAATACTACAAACACGGACACTGACCTTTGGATTACTACAGTAGGCTGAAAGTATGCAGAGGTGTGTGTGCACAGACGCACACACATACATAGATATAAAAACATACACATCAGGACTGAAAAAAAGCTTCAGCTGGTTCAAAGCATGACAGCCCATCTGCTAAGCAAACTCCAGCTAAAAACAGCTTTCCATTTGTCAACAAGTATTTTTTCCATTGCAAGACTAGGTACAATTTTTAAGATATCTACATGGACTAAGCTCAGTATAACACTGTCAGTGAGAACCAAGATCCCTCCAAGATGAAGACAAAGCACAGACAGAACAAGATTATTTTGTTATCATCATCATATGTAGTCAGTAAACATACTCTTCAATAACTATAGCAGCAATTTCTGGTAGTTTGCACTACAGTAGCTCTTTCTCCCCAAAATATCAGCAGCTACTGCCTTTTTTTTAGTTTTTGTTTCCTTGCTTATACTTAAAAATAACAAAAAGTGTGACTTGAAAAACACGTCCGCAGTAAATGCCTAGATTTTTTTTCCCCCTTTTTTTTAAAAGCTAGGCTAACAGAGAAGAATTATGGATGAAATGCTAATTATGGCTGTAACTTTTTACATAAAGGAGGCTGGGTACTGAAAATAAAGTGGGTGGTAGCGGGGGGCAGGGAATCAGCTGGTCCCTCAGACGAAGCAGGAACCCAGGGGGTGAGGCGACAGTATCTCTTACCCACTTATCCAGAGGGACCTGCGTCAAGGAGCCGGTGCCCTGGTAGAGATCCAGACTGAGCTGCTCTAGGCTGAGCTTCTCCTGCAAGAAGTGGCCCAGGTACCTCTGCAGCAGGTACCTGCAGGCCCTCTTCTTGATGGACTCCGAGAAAGGCCACGGCATGGCGGCTGTCCGCAGGGGGCCGTGGGGCCAGACAGCGGGCCGGGGCCGGGGCTGGGACGGGGACCGGGCGGCGGGCTGGGGCTGGCCCCTCCGGCGGGCGGACAGAGAGAGGTGAGCGGGAGCCGCCAGGCCCAGCCTCGCCCCTCAGCTCGAGTCACCCCAGGAGCTTCCTGCTGCCAGGCGGCCCCCCCGCAGCCCCTCACACCACCCGCGGGGCGGCACTGCCTCCCCTTCAGGGCGAAGAGGCGCTGACAGGTAGCTCCATCCTCACTCGGACACCGTCGCCGCCATCTTCTCGGCAGCCCGCGAATGCGAAGGGTGCCGCCGCGGCCACGCTCTGCGCAGCGAGACACTGCGCTAACCGGGAAAGCGGCTAGTGAACTGACAGACCCACCCCCCCGACCGCGTCAGCTCCGCACCGCCAGCGAGGACGGCAGAGCTAAGCCGCACTAAGCTGTTTGTCTCCCTCCTCCCCGCGTACCCTCCCCCACACACCGAACGCCGTCCCCAGCACCGTGACGTCCGGCCGGAAATGGCGTAGCGGAGAGGAGGAGGCGGGGGCGGAAGCGATTGCAAGCGGTGGGGAGAGGGCAGTGTTGCGTCGGAGGGACTTCAGCTATCGGGTGTTGCCGAGAGCACTCTGTTGGCCGGTGGGGGCTGTGGCCTCCTCTCTGGTGAGCGGCCCTGAGGAAAGCGGCGGGGCGGACTGCTCTCCGCCGGCAGCGCAGCGCAGCGCAGGGCGGAGCCGAGCCGTTTGGCGTCGGGCGGCAGTGCCTCGACTGCCTGCCGCCGGGGCTGGTAGGTGGGCTCCCGGGACGCGGCGCTCCTGCTCGCGCTCCTCGGGCAGCGGTTCAAGCGTGGTCTATGGCTGTTCCGCTGTCAGTGAATCGGAGTGATGCCCTGCTAATTAGAGACTGCGGAGATCGGTGGCCAGCTCCCCTGTTGCCTTCAGTCTTCGGAATATGTGTGTAGATCCAAGGTGGTATTTGTTAGGGAATGATAAATCTCATGCAGCGAACGTCTTGCGTGTTGCCGGTCGGTTATAGCTAGCTCCCTTTCTGTCCTGGCAGCAGCTACCAGAGCACTCGGGGCCGCGTCCCAAGGGGCTTTCCCCGGTGCTGGGGTAGGCTTCCCTGCTGGGTAGGTTGGCTGAGGCCTTCTGGCCACACTGGTACCTGAGAAGCCTAATGCTGGATTCGCTGTGGTCACCACCAGAGTCTGTCCCTTACTAACGACAGTCCCTTACAAAGGCGAAATGTATTGACAGTTGTCCATAAAAGCTGAATAGGAGAATTGTGACGGTAAGCAGAAAGTTGGTGTTTACATGTCTATACTCTCTGAAAACCCATTTAGTTCACAGACTTAGTTCTAAGTTTTTCTAAAAGTCACAAATAGGCTTTTATTTTCTACAGCTATTGGTTTTAGTTTTTCCAGGCTAATGTCATCCTACTGCATTCTGGATCAGCAAGATGCAGAATTAATTACTGCTGAATCATAACAGTCTTATACAACAGAATGTGAGTTTGTTGCATAAGAAGCAACTTCAGCAATACTGATACTGCTTCTACATGCTAATGTAACTTTCTTTAACCCTTGTTCTCCGCTTGTTCATCTTGGGTTTGAGTTCTCTGGACTGTCATGAGTTCTAGAAGTCAAGAAGTCACTGAGTCTCTTTTTTTTTTTTTTTTTTGGACAGTGTTAAATATGTCTGTTTAAGATACGTTTCTTTGTTTTGCAGTGTTTATTGAGTGTAGTGGTATAATCTAAAATAAATGTTTTTATATGCAGAATGGAGACCAATTGCAGTCCTATGGAGTTGCCCAATAATACAGAGTTTGAAGAGGATTCTGATTATAGAGGCTTTGAAGGAACAGATGTGAAAGATATGAGACTAGAAGCTGAAGCTGTTGTGAATGACGTTCTGTTCGCTGTCAGCAACATGTTTGTCTCGAAAACCCTTCCTTGTGCTGAGGATGTGGCATATATCAATGTGGAAACCAGGGAAAGGAACAGATACTGTCTGGAGCTCACCGAAGCAGGACTCAGGGTAAACTAATTTGTTTAAAATTTGTTAAGCCTCTCTGTTTTGAACAATGATTGTGTTCAAAAGATGCCTAGAAAAATACCTCAGCATACATATTCCTGTTGTACTTTCGTTAGAGCCTATTCTACATGTTTTCTCCTAGCAAGTAGAACTTTAATTAGTTACTTCCAACAAAGCAAGAGGGAGACTCATGAAAACCCAGGCATTTATTTGAGACACAAAAATTGAAGCAGCAGTTTTTTACAGGCGCATGTCAGTCTTTGGGTTTCTCAGGTACCCAGTTAAGTCAGTAATACAGCATGTATACAACTCTTTTTGCATAATTTGTATTTTTTGTGCCATCATGTAGATGAACAACTTCTCTTCAAAAGTCATAATGATAAATTTTACTAATATTCTAAGTTTTGGACAAAAGATACCTGAAACTGTTTGAATACTGTATTGCCACTAAGCCCCATAGTAGAAAGCTCTGATTGCAATTTAAATCTAGTATCTTTTGTTCTTATGTTACTGTACTACCCTGACTAGCAAAATTAAGTGTTGTGATACCTATTTCCCACGGCAAGGGAATCCTAACCACAGAAATTTAACCAATTATTTCTTTGTTGCAGGTAGTAGCTTATGATTTTGATCAGGCTGATGACAGATTGCAAACTCCATACCATGAAACTGTCTACTCCTTATTGGACTCTCTCAGCCCTGCATATCGAGAGGTTTTTGGAAATGCATTACTACAAAGACTAGAAGCTTTGAAGAAAGACAGTCAGTTGTGATTTACCCACATGCAAGGAAGTTTCCATCTAGAAGGAATTGTTAACATGGGGCTCCAAGATCTTGCTTACAAACATAATCACAAGCATCTTAAGCTTCATTTTTTGCATTAATATCCGATTCATGCTAGTACTACTCTATAACATTTTGCTACAATGGATTTGCATATATCACAATGCTATTAAAAACCACTTTGATAAATAACAAGCATTGCTTAATTTTAGTTTTTTGTTGTATGTAAGCAAGTTGCTTCTTACAACTTTCAAAAAATTTGGTCTCTTTTCAGAGTTATTATCCAAACATAAAAAAAAAAAGACTGAATGTTAAATATACAAGTATTAATTTTTGTGTTTGTGCTTACTGATAGTTTTTCATATCTGCCCTTTAAAATAGAAGCTAACTACTTGCTCTACCCAGGTAATGAAAAATAATTGGGAAAAATACTGTTCTGCAAAGAACAGAATTTCAGCTTAATTTGCTGCACACTTGTTAACAAGAAAGATGGTTCTTCAGCAGTCAAACATTGCTTATATAGCGACAGTATCTGAGTTAAAAGGAAGCTTCAGTTTTATTTGATCAGTCCTCGTCTGTAGCAACCAGCAATCTCCAAATAATAAATGAGATGTACTGCTAATATATGAATGTATTGTCTGAATCGCAAGAGTTAAGCACAGAGTTTGGATGTAATGGGCTACATTTCCTAGATATGATGTTATATATGATATATATATGTATGTTATATTGTAACTGTATGGGAGGCTTGAAAGACATTTTAGCCTGTTTACTACTATGAATGTGTGTTTACATGATGTACAGGATATACCGAAGAGTATTTTTGCTTCAGCCTTTACTTTCTATAATACAGTACTTTGATACTCGTGTTTTTCACATTTTATCCTTCAATTGTACAGCGTCCTCTCCTAATGAATACTAAGTAAGCACTGTAATTTTAATTGCGTTGTATTGGTTTGAAACCAAAGGCTGTATGAAATTTGCTAAGACTAATACAAACTGGAAGAGATAACTTTTATTTTCTACTTGAAAACTGGTACAAATCTCTTTATGAATCTATTGTTCTGCTGTAACTTTTCAAGTATGTACTGAATGGTAGACTTTTTAAAATTACAGTTGGTTAGAAATACCAGTACTGTTGAACTAACATTCTGTGCTTATCATACTTTTCATATTCTTATGTTATTCAGTATTTGTGCATATTTATTTAAATAATCCTGCCATGCTTTTGTGACAAGTACATGCAGTAGCTTTTTGGGGGCCATACTTAGGGATACATCAGTTTTCATGAAGTCACAGATCCCAGTGACTTCAGTAGAGCTATATTGTCTTCTACCTGCTAAGGGTTATTCGTGTTAGTTGGAGAAGCCTTGTAGCATTTTTGTAGTGGGTTTGGGGTAGTGATGTACAGCTGTGACTGACAAGACAACTGTAGTTAGTGCTTCTGTTTTCCAGAGCTTGTTTGTTACCGTTTTAGGTTGAAACTTCTGATATTAATCCTCTTCCCTAGGGTATGCTTTCATGCTCTAAAAATTGATCATAGGCTCTCTTTTGCACACAGGTCTGTGGTATGTGGTTAGTCCTCTGTGAGGAGAATATACTTTACCAAATTTATATTTGAATATTTTTCCGTGCTACTAATTTACTTGATCAATTTCAGTAACTAAAGCATTAAATAAATAAACTGGTGTGTTGTAGTTTTCTTGAGGGGAGCCACTGAAAAGGGAGATAGAAAACAACAAAGTCATCATGCCCAGAAAAAAAAAAAATAACAAGTATTTGAAAACCTTTGACTGTAAACTTGTGTCTGCTGAAACTTAGTAATGGAAAAACAAGGCAGGTGATTCTAAAGAGGGACTCGGAAAGGAAGTGTTAGAAATACAAGTGGAAAAATGCCAAATTAAATGTTACATTGCTAGGATACTTTGCTGCCTTGACATCTTTAAAATTATTTGTAATTTTATGTGCTTACTATAAACATAAGCTATGAAACACTTTAGAAACAGGTGTTTTGTAGGTGTTACCAGAAGGAAACTTGTTTAGTATAACATCCTGCAGTGTTAACTCAAGAATGGGAAACTCGTGTCACTTCACTGCGTCTGGGGTACTGAGCGTGAAGAAAATGCTCCCCAGTCCCGGTTGTTGCCTGTAGGGAAGGAGCTTCTCTACAGCCCTGGCAATGGAGAATTTAAATATGTCTCTTTGGTTCTCGGTTGTTTTCATTATCCGAACCCCTGAATGAGTCCTGATTGGCCTAATATAGCTGTTAATCTATGAATTAACCAACAAAGCGGCAAAGCCTGCCTCCTACCCGAAAGGTACACTTTGTCCTGTTCGGCGTCGGGAAATTGGGAAAAAAAGTCTCTAAGTTATTGACTACCGCTATCGCTGTTTGTCAGACGAAATTAGGAACTAAAAGGTAATGCACGCATGCCTCGAGCGCCTGCCCGCTCTGGCAGCGACCCGCGCCTGCCGCAGGGCTGGCCGCAGTGCCCGGCACCGCCACTGCTCACACTGCGCAGCCCCCGCTGGTCGCGCAGCAACGGTCCGCGTCCCCGGCACAGGTTGTGGCGATGTTGGAGGAGTCAGCGGAGGAGCCGGCGCAGGGCCGGCGGGTCTTCCTCAACCATCTCGACTCTTACTGCGGCCGCAGCATTGGCGAGGTGACCGGGGGGGGCGGCTTCTCCCTTCAGCGTTCGCTGCCTGACGCGCCACCGCCCTCCTACCTGCCCCAGGCCGTCGCGGGGAGCGCCTGCCTGTCCCTCGGCTGGTAGCGCAGCAGGAAGCTGTGATTGGCCTCCAAGGTGGCTGGGATCACCTGAAATAGCTGCTAAGGAGATGGACTGGGGGCAAGAAGGGATTAAAAGGAGGAGAAAAGTGAGAGTTAGGGGCAGGAGATGTGGGTAAAGCAGGTCAGGACACCTCAGGCAACAGCTGATTGCTGTGGAGAGAGAACAGATCTCCGAGGTAACACCAGCCTGAGAGGAGTCATTCTGTGAAGAAGAGACATGCAGGGACTCCTTTGACTTTGAGGTGTAGGACACAAGTCATTACGTACAGGGTTGAGGAGTCCCTGATGTTTTCCTGTTCAGTGGAAAGTTGTGTTACCTACAACAGGATCAGGGCTAGTTGGTACCTTCCCAAGATCATGAGAAGCTGTGTAGGGTTCAATATATATTTGCATACAAGTGTGTGTCTTGTGTAATTGCAGTATTTATCCACATGTGTTGTTGGGGCATCACTTGAAAGCATAGAAGATGAGGAGGAGGAAGAGGAAGATAATTCGGCTGCTGAAGTTTCTAGTAGGCCAACGGAGGGAGTCTACCAAATAGTGGGTACCCTTTCTAAACCAGAGAGTACTAAACCAAGTTTTGCAGAGGAAATATATTCAGTAAGTGTTTTACTTCAGATTGCTATTAGACAATATTAGAAATATTGACATGAAATAGGTCATGTAAAATGGCCTGCATAAATAAACCAGTATTTTGTTGCTGCTGGCAGCTGTACAGATGTATTTTGTTTCTTCTGCTTCCTCCATGCTGTTGTCTTCTCTCTGATAGGTTTGATATAGCAAATTGTAAAAGGAGGGAACTCAGACTCAAAGTAGACTTTTTAGAAAAGATAGTTACGGACAGGACATCATCTATCCTCATGATCCACAGATCTGCTTTCTTTTTTCCCTCAGAACACACACTTCAAGTATCTCTTGTCTCTTCTGTGTCTTTTATCACCACTTTAAAGGCAGTGGTGCTGGAATCAAAGTTGGTGTCCCCTTTCTTAATTCTTCACTGAAATCAGCTTTCACTAGCAGTTAATTGTTCTGAATACATAGATCTTTTTATAAAGATATGTCCAGAGTTTAGTTAACTGAAAGAGACTTGCCTTTAAGAATGTAATTGCTTATTGCTTAATTTAGTTTTCTGAAACTAAACGTGCCTCTGTCTCAGACATCCAGAATCTCTTCAAAGATTTGAAAAACATTGGTTTAAACCTCTATACAGCTGAGCTGTTCAAACATTAATTTATGGCTGGTGGAATTTAATCTTAATCATTGCTCTTGCCCAAAGTGTTTGTTGGACTTACTCAAGTGATGAAGGAATACAACAAAAACGATAGGATGCAATTTTGCAAGGAAATGGACTTTTTTTTTTATGTCTTCTCCATTCTGCCACCTTGTTTAGAGTAACTATTAAAGTTATTTTTGTAATACTCACAATTGCATTGAAAATATAAATCTTGAAATAGCAGTGAAAATTGTACATCTTCTTGAACTATATTAATGTGTACTGTAAATTAGAAGTTTCAGTATTTTACATTTCATCACTTTATTTGTAAAATTTGATACGTGTCTTATGAATTATTCTAACATTCTAGTGTTAGAAAAATACATTCTACCAGTAAATTAAACTTGAACAGAAAGCAGGAAATTTTGGAATATTTTTTCCCCTTTTTTTTACTTAATGACAGATAATAACAATCTTTTTCTCCAGGTGTCTTCTCAAGAAGAGCTCTTAAGTCACTTGCTTGAGTGTGAGATTGTTTTGTATAATATCACTGAGGATGCAAACCAAATAGAGGAAGCAATATGGGCTGCTTCTGGTTAGTACAGCTATCAAATATAACATGAACCATGGAATTCACGCTAGCATTCATAAGGTAGAAAAGCTGTCATGGAATGCTCCAACAAATAACATATCTATGTAGGCAGTTATTTCCCTAAATAACTATCAACCATCATCTTATCTATTTACATAGGGAGGTGGGTAGAATATTTGCTCCTGTGATATTCAAATAATGTTTCAATATTTTATGTAATTATTTAAAAAATATTTTTACTTAGAAGTCCAATAAAAGGTACTGCTAATGGTCTTTCTGAGTCTTTCTTCTGATTGTT
This sequence comes from Psittacula echo, assembly GCF_963264785.1. NCBI lineage: Eukaryota > Metazoa > Chordata > Aves > Psittaciformes > Psittacidae > Psittacula > Psittacula echo. Next base: position 62,982,851 of record NC_137739.1, read on the forward strand.
ATATTCAAATACTAATGGTTATCTGGAATCTTTTTATGGTGACAGCGCAATATTGTTCTTTATATGATAGTTAAACTAAATGATGCTTTCCTGTTTTTATCATAAATACTTGGATAATATCATAAGTTACATAACCCACATTTAATTATTTTGTTTGAAATTAAAATAAGGAAGTTTAATTCTGTAGTTTTTATATTTCAGTCATGAAAAAACCCACACTTTTATTTTCTTTCAGTACCTTAGTAGTCAATAAACATTCATAGTTTGTTTCTTCCCCTAACCCCACACCCAATATGTATCTTTTTGCAGGTTATGTTTATTTACAATAATTTGATTCTTTATTATGGTTATTTTTCAATTTTTTCTTTCCTGATTATTTTATACCAACCCAAATAAAGAGTATTTGCTTAGAAATACATATCCCATTGAACATTACAGTATAAATGTGTATACAGGACCCTTATGTAAAAGCAAAAATACAGTTCGAGTAATACAGTTCGCAATAAATTAAAACCTTTTCTTTCATTTAACAGCCCTACATATGGAAATAGAGCATTTTGCAACACCAAAGTTATTCATCCTCATTTCAACAATAATGAGCTGGGCAAAAAGCAAACCTCCTGACCCCGTAAGTAATACGAAAACGTGAATTATTTTTTTATCCATTGAATAGAAAATATTCATTAAATTACATTAAACAAAATATTTTAGTATGTACTTCAACAATAGCAAATGAAGGTAGTGGCAGCAAGTGTGGTTTTTGTCATGATCCTTTTGCTCTGAACTTACTGCCAAAATTGTTAAATTTATTCTGTTGGACAATTTAAATTGTTAAATTTATTTTGTCGCTGGTAAGGCACTGGAATGGGTTGCCCAGGGAAGCTGTGAATGCTCCATCCGTGGCGGTGTTCAAGGCCAGGCTGGACAGAGCCTTGGGTGACATGGTTTAGTGTGAGGTGTCCCTGCCCATGGCAGGGGGGTTGGAACTAGATGATCTTAAGGTCCTTTCCAGCACTAACTATTCTATGATTCTATGATTCTAAGAAGTTTAGGCACTAGGCTACAGTGATATAGGCAGGCATTGGAAACTGCTCGGACAAGATATTAAAGCTATGTTAACCACAATATGCTGTGTCCTTCAGTTATGAAAAAATCCCGTATTTAACGTATTTGATGAAATACATACTTAAATTAGTGCATGGAGATATAAATAAATACATCTTTATGTATGGTAAGTATCATCAGGAGCCATGGGGGATGCTTTGTAGTATGCTGTTGCAGCTCTCAAATTCACTGTTACAGAAATAGTTTTTCAAGCTTGTGTAATGCTATATATATAATTAAAATTCACATTTCTTAAAATATAAAAAGTAGTTTAAAATCTTACTGTGAAAATTGAACTATTGAGGCTTTCAAAATGTTGAACCTCAAGTATCAGAATCAGAAATTTTAAGAATTTAAATTAAACCAAATTTAAAACAGATTTTAAAACTATTTTGAAGAACTTATTTTAACCATTTAGTCCTTTAAAAATTGTCCTACAACATGTATAGCAGCTACATTTTGTCCTTTGTAGGAAGATCCTGAGATTGCTTTTACTGATGAAGATTACCGCAGGAGAAAAGCTCATCCAAACTTTACAGATCATATAAATGCTGAAAAACTCATTCTCAAACTTGGGAAGACTGTATGTAAAAATTGTTTTTGTGAAAATTGTTTTTGTGAAAATTGTCGATTAGTCTTCTTACGGAGAGCTTAGTAAAGGAAATTATCAACAATTTGAATATTTAAGAGTATTTTATTCTTTTATATGGATATGGATATCATCGATATCGGTAACATCTATTATTAATAAAATATCAAGTACAGAGAATACTATAATGTCATTTGAAACATAAGTGTCTGCATAATACAAATCCCAAATTCCGTCTTTATTCTTTTGTTAATAAGTAAATCATGCTCATTTCATTTAAAAAATATATTGTTTCATTTGTTGTTATCAGAGAGAAAGCTGAGGTCTATGTGGGGAAAGACTTGAAGATGAAAGAATGTAGAGGGAAGGGATATTAGTGTAGTTTAAAAGGAAAGCAGCATCTTTAAATACGAGCAAGCTATGTTAATATTGTGTCTTATCTGAATACGTGGAAGATGTTCTGGCCCCACCTAACATATTCCTGGATAGTTTGTGCTCTTGAATCAGAAGGCTTGTTGACTTTTATTCCACTCTATAATTCACTTTAAATTCATGGCTATAGAACTGACTTGGAGTATCTAGAATACGTGTTATTACTTCTTGTGTGTTTTAAAATCACTTCCTTTAGCTTCATTTGTTTCAACCAGATTAGACTCTTAATCTTGCCAGAGAACAGACCATGCCTCTTTCTGTATTTAAGAGCTATTATTAAATACATACCTCAGGCTATGCTTTACAACTCAGGAAAAGTGATGCTGTTGCTATTAGCAATGGAGTGTTGTGGAGGTTAGAAAAGAAAACTGGAAGACAATGAAATGCATTGTATGATGAAGGTGTCATTTGGTCATTCTCTTTGTGGGGTAGCAGTCTCCCAAAATAAATACAATTTAGTGTCCATTGTAGAAATTTAGCAGGCTAATTATAGAAGGGTGAAAAAACCTTTAGTCGGATTTGATTACACACTTGCCATTTTATGCCCTGCTGAGAAAATAGCACTAGAAATTGCATCTTATTCTAACATGGATTTAGTAGTACAGAATGCCATGCAGAATGCCATACATAATGTCAATAAAATTTGGTAACTAGTTTTACTTCTACTGTGCTAACTTGAAGTTTTAAGCCTACAGAATAACTTTCATACTTGTAGTATTAAAAACATGAAGATTATAAACAGCCTCTGCCAAATCTCTCAATAACTTCTGCCACCAGTAACACCCAGATGAACCACTGACTCAGATTTTATGACAAGTCCAAAGCACTGAGTCACTAGTAACAAAGTTATTAAAGTAATTAGCTTCTAAATGTTTGCCAGGCTGGAATGTCTGTTGAGAAGACACTGGAACAATATACAACAATTTGAATATTTTCACTACATACCTCTTGCCAGCCTTTCAAAAGAGCCCTTTTCCTCCAGAACTCCAGGGGCAGCATCAACGGGTATCATTGCTCTGTTCAGTTTCTGTCAGCATTTTGGAACAGGAGGGCTCCAAAGCATCTGTTCTTCCTAGCAGATCATTAGCTTCCTGTGATGGCTGGTGACTTTTGGATGGTGATTCTTACACATTTTAAGTTCAGTGGCATCTGGGGAATGTGCCATGTGTTAAACAAATGGCATTGTCCCTGCAAAGAGCTCAACAGGGTTCAGCAGCCTTCTTAGCCATGTGGAGAAGATTTTGCTCTTCTTGCTGGAAGAGTTTCTTAGCCCTGGTATCTGTTCAGAGTGCAATTCAAAGGCTGGTGTTGCTTAAAGCAAGATTTCACCCCTCTGAGTTAGTGTATCTCCCACAGATTTTGCTCAAAATTCAGCAAGAGTTATGAGCTAGAAGTTTTTGCTTTTTACCAATAGCAATTCTTTAGCTTTGTGGCAGAGCATTCAGGCTATGTAGCTTTTCTCTGAATTCACTGACTCTGGGGTCATGCCAAATTCAGAATCCTTGGAGAAACATCTGCCTACCACAGACAGAAGAACTCTTAATCTCCCAGCTCTGTTCTCAGTGCAACCACAATTCCTGTATCCATTAATTTACACCTGTTTCCCTCTTCAAACATTTTATTCTAATAAAACAAACCTGAAGCGGCCAAAGCCTAGAACTGATTATAATAGCTAGAATGTGACATCTGGTGGCTTTAGTGAATATTACATAGGAACTTGAACTCATGACTTAACATGCTTCCTGTAACTATAAGCTTGCTTATTTTTTAAATTCCATATATCCGAGTCATCTCAAGTAGTACCTTCTCATGTGTGACTTGTGACACTAAATGAATACTTTCAGAGGAACTGAACCTGTTTCGGAGCTTTGTATTTCAGTGAAGTATAGCACTCAGTGCCAAACTGTGATTTGTCTCCACAATTGGCTACTGCAGAAGCTCCTGCAAGATAAATAGAATAAAATCCTTTGTATTACATTCTTCTTAAGGGAGATGAGGAATAGTACTTCCTGTGCTTTTGCAAGACGCAGACGTTCCTGCTGGGAGATGGAAATTCTCCGGGGGCATGTTTGCAGTCTGCCCAGAGCAATCATGGGAGATACTGCTCTTTGGGCACTAACTGTGTCATGGTACTACCCAAGCAAACTAAGTGTGGGAGCTTTTATGCAATCTGTAATGTTTTCTAATTTTAATGTTTCTTATGATTGGTAACAACCTGTTGAGAGTTTAACAACTGAGTTAAGATAGTTTTTATTACAGTTTTATTTTTGAGTAGGGAGATAAAAACACATAGGCAGATACAATATACTGATGTTTTAACTTGTCTTCCCTTTATATGATGCTTTGCTTACATAAAGATTGGCTGCCACTGTTCTTAGTTTTATGTTTCTCAACCAGTATTAAAATGATAACAGAAGATGCATTTTTTTATTTTTTTTTTTCACCAAAAAAAAGTAGGTCTCAAATCTGGGCATTTATTCCCTCTGCTGGTAAATACAGATTCTTTTACATAGTTATGTAGGTACACAATGTCTAGGACCTTCACAACATGAGAATTATTTAATAATTTTGTTTCACCTTTAAAATTTCAAAGTGACTGGTCCTAATTTAAAATATTTTCTTGAAAGTTTTTCTCCTTAAGATGATTTAAAAAGCCTTTTTTTTTTTCTTTTTTTTTTTTTTTTTTCCCTTGTATAACCATCCTTAACACTGATCCAAACAGTAACATTATATGTAAACAGGCAGGACAGGCAAATTTATTACATTATGCAACAATGGTCAGCAAAAAGTGTGTGGATTGATCATGGTGTGTGTCTAGGAAAACACTTAGTTCATGCATTTGGGTTTTTTTTAATTGTATATCAAAATGAAAGTAAAACAATTGCAAAATCATCATTCCTGCATTTCCCATGTCTTTAGGCAGTCAAAGGCCAATATAATGCAATTAGAAAAATAGCTTCAATGAATTTCAGAATTATTTTTCTTGGAAATAGGAGATAGAAGCATGAGTTATCCTGTTCACTTTATTGATTTACTTAACTTCCAATTTTTTTAGCACAATATTTTTTTTAGAATCTCTGTTCAAACATAGACAGATCAATTCTGATCGGGCAATGCTTGTTTTTTAGCATTTTTTTTTAGCAATATGACTTACAAAACTACAGATATGCAACAGTTGACTGAGCTACAAATTTTAAGTGATACAATTTACACACTCTGTATTCTCATTACACAGGTACTCTGGTTTCAGGGTAAGCCAGTATACCATTTGCAGCAGCATATTTTTATTAAAACTTTCTCGTTGATTTTACTTCACAGAACAAACGTAAATTTTCAACTTACATTGTTGCCTCAGGACATCAATATGGAGCTGGGGAAGGAGTCTTGCACTACTTTTTTAAGGTAGACATCCAGCTGTTTTTGAAGGTTCATTTAATTTCTAGGGGAAAACCACACTGGATTAATGCATTTTTAGTAGCTTTGGTATCATAAGCTTAATACTTTTGTAAACAAAACTGATGATTTGATCCACTTGAAGTGTTTTATCTACAGTGGAAGTGTTTTCCACTTTTTTGGGTCTATATTACAGTTTTTTAGTTTTTTCCATAGTTTTTTAATAGTATCTCCATATGTACTTTACAGTGAGAATGTATCTGTCATATTAATGGAATCAGGAAAAATTTCTTTCTTCTCAACATTTTACTATCTTTTTTTCCAAGTATTTCTTTTATTTGGGATACAAAATAAAATGTGTCAAGATCAAAGAATAGTTGAATAAAAGCAAATATTTTATATTCTATTTAAAAAAAATTTGTTTTTAGTAGGCTGCCAGTCTGTATTTCTCAAGAATTCTTTCCCTACTACAGTTCCATTAATAATTCAAGAAACTGAACTTTAAATCCTGAATATACAGATTTGCCTAGTAAACAAATGCTCCTTTTTCTACCTGTAGTTAAAAGTAACCTCTTTCTCCACACTTCGCTCTCTATTTGTATTTTCAGAGAGGTTGGCTTAGTGAGACGCCTGCAATACCCATTTTTGGGGATGGAAACAATTTTATTCCAACCATTCACATTCTTGATTTAGCAGCGTAAGTAAAAAAAAAAAAAAAAAAAATCCCCTGGACAATAACTAATACACAGCTAGATGACAAATCCAAATCTACTAGAGAGTACTGTTGCTTTTAAATCGGGGTAAGTGGGTTTAAGAGCATTCTTTGGCCTTTCTGACTGAGTCAGAGACTTAAGTTTCTTTAGTACTAGACCTGCTACTAGACATAGACTTATGGAAACCTTATCTGGCTGTTGCACTAGTACTAAGGTTTTAAGAAATGACTAGCAGTAGTCCATTCAGAGTGTGATACCAGTTAACTAGCACAGAACGGGAAATTGATCGTGGGCTCTACAACAGGCTAAGTTAGTATCTTCTACAGATGTTGCTTTTTATCCTTTAAACTTCTTTCCAAATTCCAAACAAAATATCTAGCTGTGCTTCTTTATTAAGGAAAATACATGCTTTGAAAAGTTCTGCAAGATTTTACAAATTCTTTGTACTGTTTTTGAAAAGCATTCAACAACAAAAGCCCAGTATGCTTCTTCAATTACTGGCCCTGACTGTGCTTGCTATGTTTCAGAGTGTTACAAAATGTAGCAGACCACAGGCCCAAGTCTCATTATATCCTTGCAGTAGATAGATCTATGCACACTCTGCAAGAATTAGTAAAGGTAAGAGATTTGATTATTATTCTTTTTTTTTCAGATATCTTCAAGGTTTTAAAAAATACACATTTTACTAAAATAGTGGTTCCTAGGTCTTCCTGAATTATCTTGTGTAATGCCATAAAAAATATTTTTAAATACTCTGAGAGTTCTCTCCTTTGAACAAAATACATTATTTGGACCTGAATTTGCAGAATTAACTCTTGCAGTATTATTGTTAATCTAAGGAGAAATTTTACATAAGAAAGTTATGGGATTCACAGTACTGTAATTAGATACTGAAAGTCTTTAAGCTTTTTTTATCATAATAAACAAAAGAACACCCAGATACATATTATCTATTTGGGAGCAGTCTGTGTGAATTTTGTAAAATACTTTCCAAGAAATACTTTCCAAAAAGTACTTTGAAATACTTTCGAAACCTCCTGAAGTTCTTTGATGTGGATAGTAAATGTGGGTTAAGGTGAACAAGCTAATGTGGTCTTCCCAAAGACTTTCAAAGTAGTCTTTCACCAAAAGCTGTTGAGAAGCAGCTAGGCACCCTAAGAAAAGCCGTTGGGTGCTTTCATGGATATGTGCTTGTTTACAAATGGGAAATAGAAGGCAGGAGTCAATGGACAGTTCTTGTTGAGACAGGAAGTTTCCAGTAGAAAGAGCACTGCAGAGAGCTACCTTGACAGGAAGCTGTACCAGCCAAGGTACACGGGAGAGAAATGCCTTGAGAAATTACTCAAATACACAGTAGCTATTTATAGTTTAGGAAGTCTCTGAGCTGAAAATAGTTGAAGATTAGAAGAATATCTGGAAGGAGCATCCTATCTGCTTTTCCCAAAAAAGTGGTAAATGCTCCATCCCTGGCAGTGTTCAAAGGCCAAGTTGGACAGAGGCTTGCGTGACATGGTCTAGGGTGAGGCATCCCTGCCTATGGCAGGGGGGTTGGAACTAGATGATCTTAAGGTCCATTACAACCCCAACCATCCTATGAATCTATGATTCTAATTTTTGTTTACTAGCAACTGGTAATTGACATCATTTGAGACAGAATGCTGGAATATATCTAGATTTGATCTGTTGCTCTATATCAATTTTTACAATTTTATAGAATCTTTTGGGCTGTTGCTTTGGGTTGTGGGTTTTTGTTGTTTGTTGAGTTTTGTTTTGTTTTGTTTTGTTTAATTGCAAGTACTAAAAAGGAAGTGGTATATAGCAAAACAAAGCTGTTTAAACCTACATTGAAGTTAATATACTGTTCTTTGATCTGTCTATTTCAAATCAGTATACTGATTTTTCAGGTATTAGTGTAACATAAAATTTAAAGCACATTTTATACACAGAAATACTGTTCAATTTTTTTCTAAGAATTTGATTTGATAACCGTATTTTTCTTTTCCTGATAGTGTATCAGTAAAAATGTTGGACCAGGAAGAACTGAGAAGATTCCAACAGAAGATGCATTCCTGAGCAAAGACTTAACAGTCAGTACTTTCCTTCTTTTTATTACTTAAGGGAAGGATAAGTATAATAACATGAAATATAGATTCTTTTTATTTCACCAGAAAAATTAAACTCTAAAACATGCCTAAAAATATATAAAGTGAGTTTAACTCAGATTTTAACCATCATAGAAGAAATTATTTTGAGGAGTTACAGCCTGATTTAGAAAAGCACTGAGCATACCAGAGCATTCTAACAAAACCTACACAAAATGATAAAAATAATAAAAAAAAAAGAGTTAATATTGAGGTGCCACTAAGGTTGATGAACACAGCATACATAAATTATCTTGTATTCATCTAGTTATATGGAATAAACTGTTCATAAGAGAAATAAACAAATTACAACCTGGGTAGTTTGAAGATGGTACTTAGTAAATTTATGAAAGAGGTTATTCCCTGCAATTATATGAAATCTTTGCATTGTACAGAATGATTGTTTAATGTTTCATGTTCTAATAGTTCATGAGAATATTTAAATGCCAATATATATGGAAAATGTTCGTATTTTTGAAAAGCTTAAAATGTCTGTTTTGCTTTGCGCACAAAACTTTTTTCCTTATGCTTTAATTCTTTCCATTCTCACCCCTTCATTCTGGTCTTTAGTTTAAGCTAACTGTGTTCTTTTTAACAGGCATAGCTTAAGCCTGTAAATAAATGTAGCTTTGCTCCCTCAGCAAATGCATTTGGATATGTTGCTTGTCAACCTGCGAATGGAATCTGGGCTTGTGAAAGAGTCTTTCAACATTAAGTGGGTTGCTCAGGAGGGACTGGTGGAGAACATTGATCAAATTGTCAAGGAATACAAGCAAAGTCGAAGATTGCTGGTAATGCTTTTGGTGTAAGCTATTTCAAAGTGCATCTTTCTTTTTTTCTTCAATAGAAGTGTGTATATAAAATGGTTATATAAACACAAGCTTTAATTTCTTTAAGTAAAAATACATGAAAGACTGATATAGCTTAGTGAACATAAAACCTGGAAATTTAATGAAGTAGTTAAAAAAGGTAATATTCATTAAAACAATAATCCTTAAATTTTCTTTCTTTTATGCCTAAAACTGAAACCCTGTAAATGCAAATAAGCTTCCTGATGGAGGAGATACTGTTGTGAAACTAGTTTCTGCATGCAATATATGGCATCCCTGGTATATTTTTCTCCAAGAGCAGAATAAGTGTATCTTTCATTTAAACTTTTTTATAATAGTCAGTAGTTGGGTGAGTATTTTGTGTCCTTCATTATATTTAGTGAGCAGGATATTCAACTGCAATGTGTTTTACCCTGCTCTGTTGCATAATGTTCTGAGCAACTTTGCTGTTTCCTGTATTAGCTTAACATTTAGAATTTCCATATTGAAATGTATAGGGAAGGTCCAGAAATCGAAAGGTCCAGAAAAAGGCTGGCATACCTGCACATATTTATTGATATGATCAAGCTGTTCAGCATGTATAAATTGCATTCAAACTTTGAACAGAAGTTCAGGAGGTGTAAAACAAAATACTACTACAATTGCTCAATGTTATTCATTAAAAGTGCTTGTTTACCTCTGGAAGAAATATCAGATCAGTGGTTGGGTTAAACTACTCCATCTGACTATGTATGCATCTAGTTAAAAAAAGAATCAGTACAAAATATAGACATACAAGTGGATCTGAAATTTCTGAGCTCAAAATAACCATTGTAATGACCACGACTGCATCTCAGCTGGGAAACAGAGCTATTGCACGTGTATAGTAGAGTGTCTGCCTCCTCTTCCAAAATTCACTATATCCTATTTATAGTGTTGTGTTTCATCTCTTTTGATCATACAAACACTAATAGTGCCACCACAAAACAGTCTGTGAGTCTACTAAATAGAAGCATACTTTTTCTCCAATGGTAACATCATACATTTAAATTAATTGTGTTCCTCAAAGCCGGTGGATGATACAGGAGATATTCAGTGAGAAATATGCAAATTAATAAAACTAAAATATATTTTCTGTTTTAATTATAATTGTTATTTCCCATTAGTTATAGTAAAAAAGATTGTTCTTTTACATAAAAACATCCATATTGTTTGAATGACATTATATCTTTAACCTTTTTTTCCAGTCTCTCAAAATTTTCATTCATGGTCCTCCTGGGGTTGGCAAATCTACCATTGCTGAAGAACTCTGCAAACACTACAAGCTACATCACATTAAATCGAAAGATGTGATTTCTGAAGCAATAGCAAATCTGGTGTGTTGCTGTTTTCTAGTATTACTAGTATTTTAATTTCTGTGATTTAAAATTGTATGGCATAATTTAAAAATTAGTTTTAATTCCATTATTTTATAATGGAAATATATTCTGACATTCTGATCACCTCTGGAGAGGGCATTACACTCTTTCTAGAGACTGAAGGTTGTTCAGTGTCTCACTGTCCAGCAGCTTATGTAAAACGAATTGTTTAATATTTTTTTTCTTTTACTACATCTCTGTATAAAAGAAATTTGGGTATGGAATTTCTGAGCCTATTCTTATTTCTGTTCTTGTTGTCAGAAAAAAATTGTGGCTCCTAAAGAACTAGACACTGACAATGTGGGAGAGGAGGGAGAGGGAGATGATGGTGAGGAAGAGGAGCAGGATGAAAATGTAGAAGAGGCACAGGAGTTATTAGATGCAGTAGAAGAAAACATGGAGCAGAATGCAGGTAGGAAGCACAAAGTACTAAGATGGGATTTAGGTAGCTAGTGCAACCCTATCCAATGGAAAATCAGGAAATAAATTTGTGCTTTAGAACGTTTACTTCCTATTAAAAGCAAGAATCATGCCCTGTCCATTTGTATATATTTAAAAATCAAATACATTATAATTATACTATGTAAATTGTATATTAAAAAGGGTATATTTTTAAAACACTGTGGTGTTTTTTTAATTGTAGAACTTCCATCTTTCTACTTTTTTATACATTTTATATAATTATATTTAGCCTATAACTTGATATGTAAGTAACAATGATATACTCAGAAGCATAAAATTCTTGGCTGGATTTTAATAACATGTTTTCTTCTTGGAACAAGCAACATAATTTATAAAAAAGTTGGTGAATAATATCTTTATCAAATTTGCAAAGAAGTATTCTAGTAAGAAAAATAATTAGTGCACTCTCATACGAGCTTGTGGTGGGGTTTGAGTACCTTATACCTCATTTTGGGCATCTCTACAGTGTAATTAGTATTTAGTGAATCCTGTAAACAATTTTAAAGCCTGCAGATTGAAAAAGGTCAAAAAAATTTGCCATTACTGGAAAGTACTAATTCTCATCTATATATGAATAAAATCATGTAGGTTTGGTCTTAGTGCTTAACATTTTCCATGTGTTATAAAGTGATCCCCCTTAAAAACACATTTACCACTGAAGGTTTACCTCATTTGGATCTTGTGTAGCTCTAAAGCAATAAATTTGTAATGCACCCGGAAGCTTCAGTAATGACATCTATGGCAGCATCACTTCTGCATGTCTTGATTTGTTGTTAAAAGTAATAATGTCTTTTAAAATAGTAACATACTGATGACAGGGGTTTATAAATATTTAAGACTTTTAAAAGCCAAAGCAAAACAAAGTAGAAAACTGGGGTCAATGGTTGCAAAAGGAGAAAAAATCAGAGAGAAAAAACCCAAAGTTTTTACTCCCACATATTTGTGCAACAATGTAAGCCAAGTTAATTGACCACTTCATATCTCAATCTATTAATCTAAAAATGAAACTTGTAAAACCTATTTCATGCTTGTTTTGCAGGACTATCTTTAAGACTTACTGTTAATTGTAAACAGAAAATTATTTTTTTTGTCTCATTTTTTTTCTATAAATATTTTTTTGCTCCTTCCCTTAAAATCTGATGGTATTATTTTAAAAACAAATAGACAAAGAAGAAAAAAACCCACAACAAAACCAAAACCGATATTTTCATGTTTAATATCTTTAAAGTTCTAATATTTACTACCTTGTAAACACAAATGTAATTTTATTTTGTAGCTACACTTTTATATTCCACAGATCGCTGACAACATGTAATATACAAACATTAACTCAAATTACTTTTTTTTCGGGGGGGTCTTAATAGAAGTTTCTCCAATAAATGAATTAAAATGTTATTAAAATAATTTCAGATATCTCTTTGCTATCAACTAAGTGCCTATTAACCTACTTTGCATCTTAGGTCAACTAGATGATGAGTATATTACTAAATTTATGAAAGGCAAGCTCAAATCAATGCCTTGTAGGAATCAGGGATATGTTTTAGATGGGTTCCCAGAAACCTATGAACAGGCAAATGACCTTTTTAATTGTAAGTACTGCTTCTTTTTTTTTTTTTTTATTGCTACCTTGTTTTTTTATTGCTGCTAATATTGTCATAATTATTGTTCTCAGTGCCATATTAGTTGAAGTGCATCAGCATTGCAATGACTGCAACCCAGGACACACAACAAAACTGTTTTCATATGATGCTTAAAATGTAAGAAGGATTATAAAGCACCTTACTTAAATTAAGCACAACATAGTTTTCATACTTTCCTGGTAAAGTGCTAAGTAAATACACAGATGTGATGATACTTTCTTGTTCTGCGAAAACATTCATTCTACTCAAGCAAACTCTGAGGCAGAATTTCTTCATAATATTTAAAGGGCTGCTTAATGAGGGGATCCAGCCAGGGCAGCAATATATGTTTTATGAGCCAGGTTAGAGCGGCTGTATTAGATCAGCTACAGTAGATATGACTTCAGAGGAGCTCTGCGACATACATTTCTAATTGTGAGCAACCACTGTCCATGCATTAGGACCAAGAATTATCTCCATGTGTAAATTACATTTTGAGCTTTGAAGGAAAACAGAAAACAGTCTTATTCAGTTTAATCTGTTGAGCTGTAAATTATCATGCTCAGCTGATTCTCTTCAGGCAGTTTCCTGAGTATTCAGAACAGCAGACACTCAGTGGCAGAAACCATTTTAACCATAATACTGTAAAATATTTCTACTCACTGTTCTGTGCCTTGTCTCCATTTGTGTCAGAATTATGTATTTTGCAAGGAGGAGAGGCCAGGATCAGGACAGCAGTTTTAAAATTGAACGTATTTTAAAATCATGTATGCATGGGCATACTTCCGCTGTACAGGCAAACAACTATCAGTGTCCCAGGGTAGAATTCTGTGGTGGCTGGCACCATGAATTACATACTGAATCCTCTGTATGGTTTCCAGGACAGATTGATTTTCAACAATTAGTATTATTTGAATGTAGACAAACCTGTGTTTGTACTGGGCACATTTTTAGGAAATATAATGATAGCGTTGCTTCAAATTAAAATGTCAATCATTTCTTACTTTTATTTTAGTGGAAAGTGAAGATGAACAAGGAGCAAAAAGCAAAATACCTAAATATGATACATTAATCACACCTGGTAAGTTTGACAGATTTCTTTTTAAATAAACTTAGGAGTTTTCAAATACTGCTGCCACCAATGAGGAGTCTAAAATACACTCCATCTGTTCATATATAACACAGAATAAATATCTAATTCATGTAATGCTGATGCCTTTTATTTGAAAGTGAGCAATTAACCAGAAGGAAGGTTTGGGTTCAGTTTGTGGGTATTTTATTCTTTTTGGTTGGTTGGTGTTTGGTTTTGTGGGTTTTTTCTTTTGTGTTTGTTGTTTTTTTGTTTTTTTTTTTTTGTGAAAATGCTGCCAACTGTTGGCTGGTAACAGTTATTATTTGTGAGATTAAAAATCAAAAAAATATTAATTGTGAGATTAAAAATCAAAATACAGAGTGACAACTTTTGGTGACTTGACAGACAAGTGAGTTGTTAAATTTTCCAGTGTTACTTGCTGCATTCATAATATTATCTTTTTTTACCCTCCTATTCTTATTACATATGTTGGTTGTATGATAGCTTTCTCAGAAAATGTGGACAACACTTTATTGCTGTTCTTCAGATTTTTGTGCTGCTTACTGAAAATTAGTCTTGTTGATAACACTAAGAAACAATTTGGTGAAATTGGAGTATGCAGCTTCTTTATAGACATGTCTGTCAGTATTGTTAGATTGCTCTAACTGGAGAAGTGGAATATAAGCATTTGATAATTAAATTCTCTATAAAGATATACACAAGTCACATTAATTTATGTTGGATTATGTTTTAACATTTATTATTAAAATACGTAAGAAAGATGAAAGACAATAAAAATCTGTGGGCACTGATAATGTGTTCTTCTTCACAGAATTTGTTATTTCATTGACTGCATCTGATGAATTCCTTATAAACAGAATAATAAATCTGCCAGAGAGCATTGTTGCTGGAACTCATTATACCCAGGACTGGTTCCTGCAAGCTTTGAATGTTTTCAGAAAGTTAAACACAGATGACAAGACTGTTCTCAACTATTTTGATGAAATTGAAATACATCCTCATTTTATAGGTATGAAATAATAAAATTAGTACATTAAGTATGCAACTGTACATATATAAATAATATTTTAATTATCATTTCAGTGTACATATATATTTAATTATATACCTGCAAAAATGTCTGTAATACTCATAAGGATTCTGAATTGTTTTCATACAGTTAACTTGGTTTTTTTTTTTCCAAAAAAAGGGGTTTAATTGTTAATTTTTGTAAGCTAAATGATTTTCAAATAATTTTCTGATTTAGGATCTGGCATCCTTTCAGATTGGAGTAATAGACTTACGGACTTTCAGTATTATTGTTGCTTATATTTTTTCTTTAGACTTATCCTCAGATGCCATGACAATATATGGTTAATCTGTAAATAATGAAGCACGAAAGAAAATGATTGGAAATTAAAGGTAGAAGGCTAGGACTGAATCTGTTTTGCACTATACCTGTGCGTGAGAAAATTTGTGTTCTCTACACACTATCTAGAAAATTGTGATCTCTGGAAAATCTTGAGGAGACTACTAACATCTGATTATTCAAAACCAGCAAGATTAGGATGACAGCATTCTTAAGGAAAATTGTGGTGGTAGGGGTTTTTTTGGGTGGGAGAGGGAAAGGGAAGCAAGGAAAGAACAAAGGGAAGACCCCACATCTAAAATCAAACTGCTGATATTTGGAATGTCCATCTGAGATGACTTATGACAAGTTAATTGTTGAATAACTTCAGCCATAACTGATTTCCTAAGTTCTCCTATTTGATGTCAGTAATGGAAATTACCTTGAGAATAATACCATATATGTTAGGAAGTGCAGAGGTGCAAAAAAGTAATGTGTTATTATAATCATTTTAAAATTGAGGTAATTCTGCTAAAGAAAGTAAGTGTAAGAAATGGTAAATACTAAGGCCTGATGCCATCAATTGGTCATATTCCTATCTCACACACTTCTGGATATGCAAGTAGTAGCACTGTCAAAGACTGTGTTTTATTTTGGTGGGGACTATAAAGTGTATACTCTATGACAGAATGTTGCAGTGTTTTCTGCTAAGAATTACACCCAAAGATTGCCCTTAAACTCTAGTCTATTTCAAATAAGGAAACACACTGGCCTACTAATTTTAATTACTGAGGTATCACAACTGTGCTGTTCAGTGACTTCCAGATGATTCTTTACATTCAGTTTACAGTGTTAATTCTCATCTTCAAAGAAGCATTATCTGTAGGTCCTGCTTATCTCAGGAACTCCCTCTTTACCTGTATTCATATCCCCAATTTCTACCCTCTGAAGTATGCAAGCATATAGCTTTCTGTTGTAAAATGGTAACAACAGATTACAAAGATAACTTCAGTGAGGAACCTTCAGCTCTGCCAATATCCCTCCATTCTAGCTGATGTTCCAGTTGGTTTACGAGATCCATAAAATTAAGTACAATCAGATTTAAGCAGAAAGCCATCTGCTTTCTTAGTCATATTTTGAAGGAGTTTAGTGGAAAATGGTTAAAGAAATCATGCCTGTTTTGTTAAATATTGACAAAAATAATCAAAATTTTCTTCTACCTTAATTTTAGAAAATCGTAACATATGGCTTTATGGATTACTTTTATGATTATTATTTTTTCTGAGTCTGAAATATGATTAGTACAAAGGAGTGGGCTTCAAGATTCTGGAAATCCTACTTTGCTACAGTGACTCACTGCATAAAGTCTACAAGTCAGTTATCTTGTGTTTTGTTTTTCTCATCTGGGAATGGTGATACAGGCATATTAGATCATCTACAAAAAACATGTTAAACTTTTAACAGCAATTTCCTTTGAAGACCTTAATTTCTGAACTCTTTTTCTAGTGACCTTTCCTCTCAATTAGCATCAGTGCTAAACTAATTTTTTGTATATGTGTATGTATATGTATATGTGTATATATATATATTTCTGAGGATACATGTAGTTAATTATGATTGCTGTAATATTTTCATTGTAACCTTGCTTGGCCATCTAAGGAAAAAATGCAGTGCTTGAGACCTCAAATCCAATGCTGATAGCATTCTTAGCAATACTTTAAATGACTAGAAAAGCTGTTTGCTCTCCGATTTGTATATCCAGTGAAGCTAAAATTGCAGAAACAATGGACTGCTTGACATAGAAAATGTATTATTCATTCAATTTAGAATACTTCAGGAAGGAGGTGATCCTGCCCTTCTGCTCTCGTGAGACAGTACTTGGAGTACTATGTGTAGTTCTGGTGTCCTCAACATAAAAAGGACATGGAGCTGTTGGAACAAGTCCAGAGGAGGGCCACGAGGATGATCAGGGGACTGGAGCACCTCCTGTATGAAGATAGGCTGAGAAAGTTGGGGCTGTTCAGCCTGGAGAAGAGAAGGCTGCGTGGAGACCTCATTGCAGCCTTCCAGAATGTGAAGGGGGCCCACAAGGATGCTGAGGGGGACTCTTTCAGCAGGGACTATAGTGACAGGACAAGGGGCAATGAGTTCAAACTAAACCAGAGGAATTTCAGGTTACCTATAAGGAGGAAATTCCTTACTTTTAAGGTGGTGAGGCACTGGTGCAGGCTGCCCAAGGAAGTTGTGAATGCTTCATCCCTGGCAGTGTTCAAGGCCAGGTTGGACAGAGTCTTAGGCAACACGGTCCAGTGTGAGGTGCCCCTGCCCATGGCAGGGGGGGCGGAACTAGGTGATCTTAAAGTCATTTCCAACCCTAACCATTCCATGATTCCATAATTCAATTTTATTAGTGAATTTTTAAAAGAAGAAGCTGTGAAAGAAATTTTACCATGTAGAATTATGTTAGCTTTCTCCTCAATCTGTTAGCAGAGTTTGGACTTCAGGTCCAAACCACAGACACTTAAACTCTTGGAATAATGGTGTTAGTATTGGACAGCTATCTTCTCTCTGAATTGGTGGTTAGAAAGAAAGTGGAAGCATGCTTTGCCAACAGCTTTCAAAATAACTTCATAAAGCAGAGGACTGTGGAGTAGGGACTGTTAGATTCTCATCTAAATTCTGGTTTCTAGCTGTTCTGGTTTTGCCCCTTTCTCTGCTTGCTCTCCTTACCCATTTCTGGCCCTTTGGATCTCCAGTCCCTTAGCACTGAATCAGACCTTTATTTCTGTTTTCTCTGGATACCTGAAATGCCCTGTTTTCCTCTTTTCCATGTACATTTCTATACTAATTCTGCCAGATGCCTCTCCACAATGAATGCGTACAGAGCCCAGAAAGCCCTGGAATCACCCCCATTTTTCTGTTGGTTTGTGTTTTTTCCTTTTTTTCAAGTTTAATATGCAAGTAGCCTCCAGCAATTAAAAGGCAGGAGGAATAAAATGAAAGAGCAGGTCTATGTTCCTACATGAAGTTACAAATTTGTTTTGCAGCAACACAGTAAAAGCTCAGCTAGAGATAGATCTCTGTATTTGTAAATCCATATGAGTGAAAACTTTGGAGTTTGTTGTCAAATCTTAACAACCTATCGTGTAACCTGAGGGGCAGATGAGGTCAAGAGCTGGTGGTTTTATGCACCTGGATAAGTTGATCTAAGATTTGTGACAGAAACATCTCTGATAATTGAATGACCTCATTTTCAAGTTTCAAAATTTAGCCAAGCTGCAACTGATAAACACAATAGTTGTAAAAATTACTTTAAACTATTTCTCCCTTACTTCATATTGAAAAGACAAACTATTTTAGTTGAAACTAGTAAAGAAAATCAGATGTAGAAAACTTAAAACTTAATTATGTATAGCAAAAAAATGACATTTATAAGAAACTGAAAACATCTTATACCTGAAAATTTAAACAACATGAACACTATGTATTTTTAGGTCTTGCAGTTATTTACTCATGTCTATTGATAACTTACAAAATCCTTGACAAATTCTCTTGTATTATTTAAAAGATGTAGCCAAACTTGAAGACCCTGAGAACAGGTTTATTGTAAAAGAGATCATCAAAGAAATCGGGGAACCTCGCAATTACGGTTTGACAGATGAAGAAAAGGAGCAATTAGAACACCAAGCAGCAGAGGAACGCCTTGTCAAAGAAGCTCAAGAAAAAGCTGAACAAGAGCGTAAAGAAGCTGAGGAAAGGGCTGAAAGGATGGCAAACTGGGAAGAGTGGGTAAGTTAATACATATTTTGGGGGGAACCATTATTATTTATGTGTATTAGATTGCTTCCAGTGGGTAAGTTAATACATATTTTGGGGGGAACCATTATTATTTATGTGTATTAGATTGCTTCCAGTGATGTCAGAACTTAAAGGTTAACATTAAGTTAGCTAAACTGCTTGGTGGACTTGTTCAAATTCTAACAATTGGTAGCAATCTATCTCTGCCTCAGATGGTGACCATAGAAGTGAACAATGGTTTGTTTGAGCAACAGTCTGTGAAGTACTGTTTAGAGTTGCCAAATCCAGATGAAACTGGGGGAAAGGTAATTCTGGCAGGGAGAGATCACAACCACAGACTCATAGACCACCTACCCCAAAAGATTATCCTTCTCAAAAGATTAAGGAAGTGGAAATCTTAAAAGTTGTATTGAGGTGCATATTAACCTACTTGTTAGGCAAGTTTTAGCCAATCATAGAATAAAAATACATATGTATTAGAAGACTGACTATGTCAATATTTGGTGTATACTTAATTGTGATTTGAGAAGCATTTGTGTGCTAGCTCCCATCTCGGCAGGTGCAAAATAAATACCTTGACCCTGAGTCTTTATTGGCTTCCTGCACACCTGGTGAAAGAACCCAGATTTGGGACCCACCAACAATTTGTTATGTAAATACACCTGGAAAGCGTGACATAAATTCTACAGTTCCTAATTTCATACTTTAGATCTGGGTTAAGATTCTCCTCACAGTGCATTTTGAGGCCCAGCCTATAGAATATAGTCTCTTTTTGATTACAGGCATAGCATTTTTTTGGCAAGTTGGCATCAGCATGTCCTTAAAATACTTTTATGAAAATGCTGCAGATTATCTTAAGTTTTACTGAATCTTTCTGTGTTTTGTGCTTGTTTGTGAAACAGCTATAAGAACATCTTGATTTAAGAAGTTAGATTTGATGTTAACATTATGTTAGCATTTATTAACCAATGATGTATGGGTTGCTGTGCTGCTTGAAATCCGATGCTGTGTTGCTTGAAGTCCCTATTCTCTGGATCATGTTAGCCTTAGCCCTTATTCTGTAGACCATAACCAGAGCACCTAGAGTCTATTGTACATAGGATGAGTTATTTGACAACCTGGCAAGGTAGAAATCTATCCTGCCAACTTGGCAACAAAACTTAATTTTAAGGTGTTCTGAAGAGAACTGCCTTCACTGTAATACTAAAAAACACACCCACAAATTGAGGAGACCCTTGCCCAAGGGAAGACCCTTCCTCTGTGCAAGAATAGTAACAGAAGAGAATGGCACAGCAAATACTTGTAACTACTTGTACTACCTTGTAATTTTTGTGTATAAATGTAACGATGAAATCAGCATGGGGTGTGCTTGATTTGTGGAAATTCCACCTAGCACCCAGCGTTGCAATAAAGAAGTGCCTGCTTATCTGCTTTGTGTAGTTGAGTTCTTCATTCCCTGGCTAACAATACCTTGTTGCTGTGCTGTAGCTATTTTATTTTACCTTTTAAAAATATCTACTGTAATCAATAGTGATTTTCCATAGCCAGTCTTCTAGGACTGCATCTGCTCACCTTACTTCTAAGCAGCTGCCCAAGTCTTAATTATCATGGTTTCCAAACTAGATTTTTAACTCAACACTGATCAGTATTCCAGTCTGCAATGCAGAAAGGCTTCTCATCCTGGGACAGACACACCTTTGAGAGCTGAGTCCTCAGTTCAGGGAAGACTACCTGATACAGTCTAAAGAATGCTTTTTGTTTGCTAATACTTTACTAAGTACTTGATATTTAGGCTACTTGACCTCACAGGATTTTCACATGATGCTGTGTCCTTATTTACTTTGCCACACCTAAGGGCATTTTAGGTAAATAATGTAGAATGCATACTCTAACAATGTTCTTGTTCACACCTGAAATCAGATTGTTTCACCAGAAAGGCATTTCTTCTGTTGTCATCTTTTAGAACTATTTAAAAACAAACTGATCATTCCACAGGGAAATCCTTTTCTTATATTTGAATGCCCATGCACACCTATAGGGAAATAATGACCTGAAATTCCTCACTTTTAAAGAAGCATTTACTTTGTTCTGATGTTGGCTTGTAAATAAGTTTTCTTTGTTACCTCTACACTTATTTACAGTTCATTCAACACTAAAAGCATTTTGTACTCTGTGAACTTGTCTAAAATAGTAGTAAGGGCAGTTAACACATTTTTAGATATGTTCAATCCAAAGCCATCTAACTTTCAAAAGATGTTAGATGTTTATTCAAAGCTGAAGTAGGTATTTACATGTGAGCTTAGGTTTATCCTTTTAAATAGGCAGATGCTCAGGAAATCTAAGCAACTTTTCATTTGCCCTATGATAAACTGTGGATTAGCTGCTGTCTCTGAGTAGTGGCCAAAGATCACTTGCAGGATTTATTCAGTAGCACTCCTGGATTGAGTGAATAAGGTAAATATCTTTTCCAGACATTGGTGTATCAGTTTTAACTGAACATTGCTTTTGTGTTATGCCTTGAGTATAGAAAAGCAAACTTCAAAGTCATCATCTGCTTGCTCTATGTATAGATGACTCAAGCTACTGATGAATAAAATGAGTGAAGAGTGGACAATAAAAATGGTTTTGAGTAATCTTCTGGACACAACTACTGCGAGTATGCATGCTATTAAGTGCTATTAAATGGAAGAAAAAACTCGCAGCAGTTTCATTGCCCCACCCCTCCTGCTTTTTGAGTGTAGTCATTGTATTTGACTTAACATTTGATTCGGAGAAAACTCCAGGAACGAACTCGCCAACAGAGTTTCAAGTCTTTATTGCGGCGCCGGGAGACACGGGGGATAGCTCCTCCTAATGCGTGTCCCCGTATTGCTATACAGGCCATTCTTATATAGTCACTGGGCACACATACATATCCCTGAGGCTACACATGGATTACATAATTTTCCAGAAAGTTTCTTACATGCATACAAAAATGTGATGGTAGTCTTTAAGCGTCGTTTACTTCTCCCAACAATCTTCATAACTTCTGGCAGTCTTTGAAGCACCAACTTAATTAACATTACAGACATAGCAATCATCCTGTCCTTCTACTTATCAGTTAGTGTAACTGCTCCCATCCTGGACATCTGCTAGTCCCATATACTCCCCATCCACAGGTCCTGTTTTCCTATTCTGCTTTTCTTACACTTTTTGTCCTAAGGTCCTAAGGACCTAAAACTATGTCAACTACCTTCAAGCACCGCAGTTATTTTCCATTACAAAGTCATCAAACTTAATGTTACTTAGAACTGTTTACATTGTGCTTTTGTGCCTCCTTGTCTCAACCTGAATTTAGGAATAAATTTAGCTGATGTGAACAGATGTAATTCACTGTGATTTTGGTCTATTTAACTCTCACCCCCCCTTAAAAACTGACATAAATGAAATAAAACTAAAACAAAGCACAGAAACCAAACCTAAAACAAGCAAACAAAAAAACCCAGCAAAATTCATAGTTGTTTAGTCAGGGCTCTCTTCTGAGTAAAAATATTCTCCTCCCCCTTCAGTTAGAAGAATCCTAAATAAATGCTCTGCATTTGTAATAGTATAGTGTATTCCAACCATGTTGACAAATACCTTACAGAAACAGGACCACAGGGAGACTTCAGAATAAAGCTCCTTTTAAGTGTTATAGAGAGAAAAGTAAAATAATTTTAATAAGGAGATTATTTCAGTTTTCATTTTAATTCTTTGTCCTCAGTGTGCCATGTGCTCTAAATTTAATAAACAGTTCATAGTTTATCCTGCCAAGTAGTGCATTTTAAAGTTCTAACACAGCCTCTAACACTATTGTTATCTCTAGCCCACAATTATTATTCAGTCAAGTGCTGTTTTTAAGATGTTATAAACCTTATTCTTTATTATTTTGTTCACTATTTGAAGAATAAACATCTGGAGGAAGTGAAAAGACAAGAACAAGAGTTACTGGAGGCCCAGTCTGTTCCACTACGAAACTATTTAATGAGGAACGTCATGCCAGTGCTTATGCAAGGGATAAACGAATGCTGTAGGATCAGGCCAGATGATCCAGTTGATTTTCTGGTAAGCAGATTACATCATATTTCTTAAATATATTTGAATATTCATAGAGACCCAAATAATCTCTGTTAACATAAGGACTGAAAATCTTTTTCCCCACAGTCATGATAAAATTAATTAAGGGTTTGGATTTGCAGTTCTGGTGAGCAGTAATTATTGTGAAAATTGAAAAAACAGCAACTACTCTTTATGGGATCAGTTGATACTGTGTATGAAGTAAGGACACAATCCAGCTTTGCTAAACAGTGATAGGACAAGAATCACTACCAGAATCCCTTTGGTATGTGTACTCCGCATCTCTTAGTGACTCTGCCAGTTCTGCTGTGACATAGAGACCAGAAAGCAGGATATCACTCTCTATCCACCCTCTAGAAAGGATACACCCCTCTAAGCACAACAGAACACACTATTGTAATAATAAATTAAAGCCCTTTGGTAGTTCCCTTTACAACACACAGATAACTTCATGAGTAAATCCTATAGGATGTCTACTGAATAATTCCAGTTGCAAAGGACCTCAAGAAGTTACCTAGTTCAGGTCTCACCAGAAAGCAGGGTAGGTCAGAATTGCATTCAGACAAGAATTCAGATGTTGCAAAGTTATTGCTGTACCGCTGTTCTTCCTGCACATCCTAAGAAAGTTATTAACAAGCTCTCACTGTTTTGATGAAATGTTTTACTAACCAAGCAAAAGCTTAAAATGAAATGCTGTGTGCCACTTCAGGCAATAAGGAATGCTCAGTTGTTTTAACGTTTCTGCTTACTGATGAGTGCCAACTACCTGTAGCTCTAGGAGCATGAGATCTTCCTTACCAAATGCATAACTTTTCAAGATCATCTACTTTTTTGTGTCCAGAAATCAGGCCCTTGGGTACTCTCTTGGATTTTCCATGGAGTGACAAATACTGCCATAAAGGGCTCACTTCCTTCTCTTGCTCACAATAGAGATGGGGTAACTGCTACCAAAAGGGACAAGGAGGTGGATAGTATTTGTGGGGTGTGAGGTTTCTTTCACGTGTCTGCCAGAAATTACATTTTAGAGCCATTTAATACTTTCCGCAGTGTTGTGTAAAGTGATGTTATTCACTATATTTTTGTTATGTTGCATGAATTTTAGAATTGGAGACTTGAAAATAACTTGGAAACTCTTCTGTTTCTAGGCAGAATACCTCTTCAAGAACAGCCCTGATATTTAATGAGATGAACGTTCACTCCTGTCAGATGTAGAAACTGTGAAATAGAAAAGAGGACATTCGTAATGCATTTTATGTAAAAAAACTTAGTTTTTGAAATTCCTTTTGTTAAGGTTTATTATGTAATCTCAATTTTTATTTCTCATACTTTATTACTAAGTTGTATTGGGGTTTTAATATTTGTTCTCTAAAAGTACCATTTACTGCACATATTAACAGATTTACACTTCTGCATTTCATGTCTATTTGAAACTGAGAACCGTAATAATCTGTTCTCTCAAAAATTTTCTTCCTTGATTTTTTCAGTTACACATTCTATTTAAGCAATATATTACACTGATCCATAGTGAATGCAGGCAGCTAGACTGAGAAAATCTTTTCTTAGAAAAAAGGGGAAAAAAGCATTTTCACTGAAAACAGTAATGAATAGATACAACAAGCTTTCCTATTTCCCCTCCCAACTACCAAGAGGCAAAAAGTCATGCACTGCAGTAAACAGTTTCCAAGCACAGGTAGGTTATAAACCCTGGGGTTTTCTTTGGTATCAAAAATGGATGTAGTTCTCATTTCAGTCTTCTTATCATTCAATATTTGATACATGTTTTTTATAGATTCTTGGAGAATCTAGGCTTTTCAGCATGTGGCTGGCATTCCATTTTTTGTTGACTTCACATACCTCTCACAGAAACTGTCAATATCTCTGCAGACACAACTGAAACTGGCAGCATATTTGGTGCAAAACAAATAACAGGATTTTGTCAAAACAGAAAGTAAGGACTGTTTGGTGGGGGGGTGCGGGAAGAGGAAAAAAAGAATGACAATACAGAAACATTTTCAACTCATGTATTACTTTAAGCATTAGCATTTTAGATGTATTAATGCCCAACATTCTTACTCAAAATACTAATATTTTTAAAGTATTTTTTCATTTGTTTTCAGAGTCACACAGGCAGGTCAGTGACAATAGCCAGGAACAGAGTTCAGAACCATCATCTCCACCTCTAAAGAGATAAGATTTCTTTGGGATACGAATTTCTTTTATGCTGCCAGTTCAATTACCATTTATCACGAGGCAGTCAAACATTAACTAATCGGTAACTTTGGAGAAATTTAGTTTGGGTACCCTATTTTTCAGAGTAAAGATGAAAATAGAACACTTAAAAAAAACCAAACCACCAAAGATTTGGGGTTTGCTTGTGTAGAGTCGCAGTAATACATTTGCTTCTCTAAGAATAAAATTTTGAGATAATCCGTAAAGAGTGGTGTTTGGGTTTCTTTTAATACTTTCTGACATTTACGCAACCCTATCAGCGCTTAGAAAAAAAAAAAAAACAACAAACAAAACCAAACTAGAGAAGGATCTCGTTGTTTTGTGTGCGGCATGAAGCCCAAAGTAAGCTCGATGCAGGTAACGAGACATGCGCACAGCTCCCGCTTTAAACCGAAACTTTTAAGCTTTCCACGGACACGGAGGGTGGATTCCAGCGGGTTGCGCTCGGCCGAAGTGAGCCGATTACGGGCTCCGCCGTGCCTCCCTTGGAGCTGTTCCCCCGCGGAGGGCAGCTCCGGCCGCCCCGCTCCCCAGCGGCTCCCCGCACGCACCAAGCGGGACGATCCCAACCCCAAGTTGTAGGTGCAACGCGCGGGCCGTCTTGCCGCCTCAGTTCCCGAGGCGACTACAGCTCTTCCTGTTGCTCGGCCCCTCGGTGCCCAAGCACACCGACACTAGCACCAAGCACACCGACACTAACACCGAGCACCCCGACTGTCCTGAGTCACATCCCCCTCCCCAGCCGGCCTACTCCCGGTCGCCTCCGGCCTCGCCCGGCGTGAACCTGACAGCGCGAGACCCAAATACTGCCTCACCGCGCACGCGCCGCCCCGCGACCGTTGGCGCTTTGTTTTCAAACTGAACCTCAACTCCCACCGGAACTACAGTTCCCAGGATGCCCTTCGGCCTCGCGGCCGCCTGAGCATGCGCGGGCAAGCTAGTGTGCGCGATATGCGGGGGTGGCCGTGCCGCTGTGTCAGGCCCCCCGGTCTAGGATGTTGCTGTGGTAGTGTCTGGGCGCCATGTTAGAAGGCCGGAGGGGAAGAGGAAAGTGAAGCGGCAGCGGCTAGGCCTACCGAACGGCTTTCTCTCCCCGAGGCCTGATTCTGGCGTGTATCATGGTTACGATTCCCGTTTCCCAGCGGGACGAGTGACTGGTCCGGAGGCGGCAGTGGTGGGGGAGAACGAAGAAGAGGAGGAGGGAGAAGGGGACGACGCGGTGGTGGTGGTGGTGGCGGCGGCGACGGAGGAGGAGGAGGAGGAGGGGCTGGAGAGACGATGCCGTTGTAAGTTAGAAAGCTGTCGGAGTGTCTTAAAGGCTTGTGATTTGACGGCTTTTACTCAATGCTTTCCTCGTAGCTCCCCGTGCTCCCTGCCCGCTCGGGCCCTTTCCTCTCCCTCTTGCCCTTCCCCCTCCTGCCTGTTCCTCTCCGGTCCTGGGCTCTTCCGGTGCCGCAGTGTGCATGGCTGTGGATCCGCTGCTCTCCACCCAGCCCGCCAGGACTTGCGGGCTTTCTTGTTGTGTCCCCAGCTATCGGTATGCGTCCCGAAGGACATGCTGATGTGGCTTTTACGTTGTTGTCGTCGTCCGCTCCTTCGCGATCTTATAGGGGCAGGCATGAGGGGCCGAGTAGCCACGGGGCGGGTGGCTGCTGTGGGGCCCTTCGGGTCGCTGTTGAGTCAGGTCATACGAAGTGCCGCATGTTGATCTTTTTCTCGCCCCGGTTGCGAAAGATGAGCCTGTATTCTCTTCGAAGTTCTGACAAAGCCTCTCCCCCCGTGGCGACTCGAGCAATTTTGCTTCATTCCGGGGGCAGGGGGGACACAGGCGTCCGTTCGAACAGGCGACCCGAGCTGAGCTTGCTGTCCTTGCAACACCCCCGGGTCCTCGGTGGCTCCTGTGCCAGGCCGCCGCGGGGACCTCGGTGCCGGTCGTGGGGGCAGCGCCCCCGGTCGGCGGTAGCCATAGTGGATGGCAGCACCTCGCCACCCCATCGCCTCGCCATTCTGCAGCCCGGGAGCCGGGGGGTTCTCGCTGCAAAAGTAGGCCTTGAGCTTCGGACCGTAACCCGGCTGGTAGTCATGAGTAACGAAGTGGGACGGAATTTCATTTCATCCCAGTTTCTTCGCCAGTTTCCTTCACCCTCCCTTCTGCCTCTTTCCACACCCCAACCCCCCACCCCCCCCCACCCCCCCCCCGCGCTATTTTCTTTTCTTCTTACTTTTTTCCTCACTGATGTTTTCACGGCCCCGGGTTGAGTGACAGAACTTCCTGCTCCTCAGTTCCGTAGTCCATAATGTTAGTATTTTATCATACTGTATAATTCGAAGGGACCAGCGATGGGTAGGTAGTCAAGTGGGCTTTAAGAATAAGGCATGTTTATATGCTAGGTTCGGGTGATTTTTGTTGTGGGGTTTTGTTTGTGTGTTGCGTTATATTTTTGTTAGTTTTTTCCATTGAAGGAGAAATGTAAAGTATTTTGGATTATTTTTGTTTTGCTACAGTTATTTGGGATTATTCATTATTATTTCATTGTTATTAATGGGGTTTATTTACTATTGTTTTAAATGTGAATTCTTCACTTTACGTGAAGAATAACCATGCTTGCCTGTTGTGCTTGTTTTATTCAGTCTAAAATACTGGTAAGTTAGTCGTGGGTTAGATAACATGAGGGGAACTTAAATGAGAGAGTTTATGGCAGGAAAAACACAGTGGTTGCATGCAGAAAAGAAAATGGTTGTGCCAAGTAGCTTTTGATGCTTGTATAATGAAGCTACAATGTCTTTATAGATAAGTTCTGCACATGTTCATTATGGCAGTGAAAAATTACCAGAAACCAGCTTTGAAGCTGTCTGGGCTTTTTGGCCTCAGGAAAGTGGGAGGGTGTTTGCTCTGCCTGCTTTCATTTTTAGTTTATTTTGTTGTGACTGCATAAATTCTGAATGCTTAATAACATCATCTTAAAGTTTGGGCTCCTTCTATGAGTTGTAATAATAGTGATTTTAAACTTAGACAAATTTGGAATGACTCGGTCATTTTTCTTAATGTAGGTGTTTATGATACTTCAGCTAGAAACTTTTAAATAACATTGCATAGTTAAATTTACACTAATGTATTGCTATTTCAGTATAAACATTACTTGGCGACCTCCCTAGAACAGGACGTTTATTTGAGTGAAGAAAAGCAAAGCTTTCTCAGATTCTGCATTGGTTCTATCATTTATATGTTTGTAATCATTGACTTTGTATTATTCAGTCAAGGCTTCAAAATGAGCATTGTAATGCTGATAAGTTGCAATGCTGGTAATGTTAATTCTGGAGTTTATGAAGTGATACCTCTGACTTAAGTTTAAAGAAAAAAAAAGGGGGGGGGGCAATCTTAAAATGTCTCTTTTTTGCTTAATTCTTTCCAGGTGATATTTTCATGCATTTGGATGATAATCTGTTTGAGTGAGTAGAACATCTGTGTCACTCCAAAACTTTAAAGATGACAAACAAAATACATGTTTTTGTCCTGACCTTTCAGGAACTCTTTTAAACTTTGGGTTTTTTTAGGGAGGTGTTTACAGTTGACAGGCCTAGCTAAAGCTGATCTCCCATACAGAGATTGTCATCACTGTACTTTAAAAATGTTAGTTCAAAGTTCTCAAGAGGTGTACGGTGTTGTTGATATCGCACTGTGTTTACATGTGCATATTCTCTTAGCAGTATGGTGCAAAACTATAGAACCAAGCAAACTTTATGTACAAGGCACATCAGTAAATGGGAAGCAAACTTGGGTTCTGCTGATGCCGTTAGCCATCATTTGCAAAAGCCTTTTGATGTTTAAAAAAATCCCAACGTAGATTTATACTAGGAACTTATGTGACTTTTAGTTATCATTCTCATTAATCTCTTGTGTGAAGGGATAGCAGCTGCATAAGGGAAGACTCAAACTTTCAGTTGTTCCAAAAACTGCTTAGCAACAAAGGTGAATATTTCCCCTATTATAAAGATAGGCACATTTTAATGAACTGTTTGGTACAGGATGTTCCTATGCATTATCTGAAACATGAGATGGTAGGGAGAAATGAAGCTCACTAAGTTTTAGTTAGGACTGGGCTTTACACAGAAAGGCTACTAACTCAGTGAAGCAGCAGCCATGTTTTTGTGGATTGATGCAGCCTTGGCCTTTCTGACCCTCTCAATAGAGAAATGGCACCATGAATTTGTTCCTGGTTAAGCTACCAATACTGTTTATTGCACTTAGAGCTTCTTTGCTGAACTTCCATGTCTGCTGAAATCATTGCAAAAGTCTTTATTGATTTTTATTATTATTAATATGAAGTGGAAAAGTGCATTGAGTCATATATCCAAACACTCAAAAGTGTCATAAACTTAACTATTGTTGGTATTGGTAACTTTTATATTAGAGTGCTGAAATGTAATTAGTTTTTTCAGTCTTTATTGTATACAGTCAAGCCTATTCTCACTTCTGAAGTAAGTCTCTGTATATTTTCTTTCACTGAACATTGATTTAGGCATATGCGATGTCATTGTTTTCTTGACTTTTAATTAGCGACTGTTAACTTGTATGCCAAAAGTACAAAGCTATATTTACAATGGCTTGCACTGATTGGGAGTGGATAAATCGTGTTTCTGAACAGAGAGCACTCAGGTTTTTATAGACTGTTATGGAGGGAATTATTTCCAGCTTTGCAAAGCACAGGGCCATCTTCAGAAGAAGAATTTCCTTGAAGAGATCGCTTTTATTAATCAAGAAGAAATACAAAAATCGATACGAGAAGTCATTTGTTAGACATGGTACAGAGGAACTGGATAGCAAGTATATGTGGGTTTGCAATAGTTCCTAGTCTTCTAATGTCACTCCAAAAAGACTGCATTTATACCTTTTAACATGGAGGTAGCCCACAGAACTTTGAAACCCGGTTATTTTGGGCTGAGCAGATTTCACTACTGAGACAAGTTAGTCTCTTGCAGTGAAATGCTTTATGGGATTCCTAGCTCTTCATTTGATACTTCTATCTTTTGATTCAACCTTACTGAATTTCTTAAATTGCTACCTCTGGATTTTTTTTTTTTTAATTATTTATTTTCCATAATAGTAATAAACCTCATTTTTGGCCCAAGTGCTGCTTGTAGAATTCAGTACAAATTAATTTTCTTTAAACTTGAGAAACTTC
Source organism: Psittacula echo (assembly GCF_963264785.1). Classification (NCBI taxonomy): domain Eukaryota; kingdom Metazoa; phylum Chordata; class Aves; order Psittaciformes; family Psittacidae; genus Psittacula; species Psittacula echo. The sequence goes on from NC_137739.1 coordinate 63,013,256, forward strand.
TGAAACTGTTTAGTAAGAATCTTGTGGATGGGTATGTGTTTAGACATGCTGCCTTCACTGATCTTCTGTATAAGTGGAAGAGCCAGAGAACTCAGTCTGTGAGAATTCAGGCTTGAGTCAAAGGTTAGCAGAATGTGTATGAATATTTGTTCTTCTACCAGGTGAGTCTCTCCTTCCATAGGTACATTGCTTGTCCTTTCTCCAATACCCATGTTCAAATCTCATACTGAGAGTTGAAAACTTATTTCATGGTGTAAATATAGTATCTAGCAATTTTTTTTTTTGCTGGAGACTAAAACTTTCAGAAAGGACAGATGGATTATCTTAGCCTCTAACATGTAAGTTTCCCAGTAACAGATTTGCACAGGCTTCGTTAAGATTTCTGTCCTAGATATCTGAAGTTTTGTATGGAGTGATATTGTTGTCAATTTCAGATTAAAGTTTCTGGCTTGAAGTAGTCCTGCTGGAGGAGTCTTTAGAACAACAAACAAAACCCCTCAGAGCACTTCCTCTGAAATCTGACTCAGTGGAGCTTGAGCTTTGTGAATTTAGCTTCCAACTGACCAGATGGTGTGATGACCAGTATTTAGGAGTCTGACTTGGGTGTGTCTTACATCAGTAAATAACAAAGACTGACTTTTACTGAGATAATGAGTAGAGGCAAATAGGAGAGGGTAGTCACTGAGATTCCTGAAGCTGTGTACTTTGTTTTGGTATCTGGGGGCAAGACTGAATGAGCTGAAGGTCCTGACTGAAGTTTAAAGTTAAGGTTATGTGGGTTGTTGACACTGTTCTAAGATGTTTAACAGTTCATGGTTTTTCTTGCTTCACCAGTGCTGGCCTTACTGTGCGTGTCTGCCTGGGCAAACTTAATCCTCAGCTGAGGATAGTAACATATGAAAGGGTTTGTATGACTTGTAGCAAAGGCTTGATGGCTGAAAGCCAGAAGGGGTTTTTGCTTGCTACATGGCACACATTTAGATGAGTTAGATCTTGGGTGGTTAAGATTTATTTCAGGGTGGGTTAGAGATAAGTTTAAAAGTTATGTGGGATTCAAACTGTTACAATTTGTTAAATATTATGGCATCTGTGTTTAAGATTTCTGTTTATCTTGGTTTTTATTTGTGAAGCATTCTAAATTTCAGGAGTATAATGTTTAGGTAATGCAGTGCTGATTTCAACTGTATTTTGTTTGTGATAAGAAGCATAAACACTTAAATAACACGATATAAATATTACCAGTAGAACTGAGGTAGAATACTGGGAGGAAAGAGGAAAAAGTGCTTAGAAAGATGGGATTTTAAGTGGAGGAAGAGAGAGGATAAAATACAAAGTATACCTGAAAAAGAAGTTTGTGATGGAATTTTTGTTTCTTCTGAGCCAGACAAAGGTTTCAGTGTTGTAAAAGAAAACAACAGTACAGTACTTAAATTTTATGTAACTCTTTAGTTATGTACCTGTATTTGCTCTTTTTCAGTTTATATGGATAGGTGTTCAGTGTGTTAATCTGATCTTAAAACATGGATTGGAAAGTGTTAACCTTTAACTCACACTCTTCCCCCCCTCTACCTTTGAGTAATGTGTAGTCATTTCCATTTGAAGGAGTTTAAAGCTGTACACTTTGGAAACTGTAAAGCCTCTTAAAAGTTGTAGGTGTTGTGTTTGTGTTTTGTTTGGGCTTTTTTTTTTTTTTTTTTTTTGTTTTGTTTTTTGTTTTTTTGTTTTCCTTTCCTTCCAGGCTCTGCTGTGTAATGGTTTTAGCAGTGGCTGTATTACCAGGGTCTGTTCTTTTTAATTCTTTTTAAGTTATTGATAACAATATAAGAATATGCTGCCTACCAAAACTTTAGGTTCTGGAGAAAGAAAGGTCATTTGGCTGTACTGCTGTCAGCTTAGTGCAGGCTAGAACTTTGTGTGTTTCTGTTTTTATACCGGGGAAAAAAATGCATGTAGGTTTATCTGACATGAGAGTAATTCATACTTGAATATGAAGTATTGGATTGTAACAGTAGAATTAAATGACTGTAGCTGTTGCCCAATTTGCAGGTGGTCTAAACTCAGCATATGCTCTTAAAAAAATTTAGGTCAAACCAGAGCTACAACAATAGCATGTTAAATTTAACTCCACATCATTTTCTGCAACTTATATTTGATGTTTGTGCTATTAGCAGGTAGCTCATATTCACAGTGGAGAGGGAGCAAGATTTTCATGTGTGTATGTGGTTGACTGGAAATAAACAAAAAAAGCCCCAAACTGCATCTTCAACTTCTTTGTGATGTTAAAAAGGTTTGTCGCTTTTAAAGCTAAACATGCTTTGAGTTGTGTCAGACATTGACAAGTTTATCAAATCTGCCTCTGCTATGGTCAAGGTTGAGTAGCTGGGTGGGATTTTCTGTTGTGCTTAATACTCTTCGATTTTTGGCAGTGCTTAACTTCAGTGACTAGTAGATTTGACATCAGCAAGGTATTGACTTCTGGCTGCTTTCCCCTTCCACCCCCTCCCTCTAAGGCCTTAACTTCCCTAATCCTCTCTGGTAGGAGGTTAGCATTTATATTTACCTGTCCTTTCTCTTTGAATAAATTTATTAGTTTAAGGGATTCCAAAAGTGATATATCATGATATGTCACAGGTAGAAACTAGAATGTTCATGTGTCCTTCCAAGAGGAAAGATACTGAAGTAGTGTCATCTTTGTGACTTTAGGAAAAAGTAAAAGATAAGTCTATGAGTGGTGATTGTTAGCATTTTCTGGCTAAAATGTAACATGTAAATACAACATTAAAGTTGGAAAAATGAGCAGTTAAAGTTTTTTTCCAAGTGATAATTTATTCTTCATTAAAAAGCAGCTACCAAATGCTTTATTTAAAGTTTCTTGGTTTTGTGGAAGTTAGAGGGTGGGGAGAGCATCTACCTTTATTTGTTTTCTTTATAGTAACTTTCATGACTTGCTGTCACTTAAATGAATGAATAAGCGTTACCTAGCTTTAGTTAGTTTGTTGAACTAATTTAAGGATGCAAACTTTTTTGCCAAATGCAATTTTTTTTTTTTTTTTTTTTTTTCATTTTATAAAAGCAGTGTTCTGATCTCTTTTTGATGTGCTACCTTAGAATAGCCTTAACTTCAGCAGGTGTAAACAACTGATCTTCAATTTAATACTAATAATGCTTCAATATTAATATGTGTTAAAATCATAGAAACAACTAGGTTGGAAAGGACCTTTAAGATCAAGTCCAACCATTACCGAAGGACTGCCAAGTCCACCACTGGATCATGTCATTAGGAGCCTCATCTACACAGTTTTTGAATACTTACAGGGATAGTGAGTATGGGGGGGATGATCCCTATATTCATTGCTTCATTGTATCTTCATTGTATGCTTTGTTGTATCTTCTGTCATGGTAAATCTATTAGGAGCAGCTATGCTGAGAATTGTTAGGTACCGTCCCAGTGAAAGTGTTAACTTCTCAACCTTCAAACACAGGTGAAACATTTGTGTGGGAAGGTCCTGTGCTGTTGGAAACCTTGTTATTTTACTATTTTAAAATATATAAATATAAGAGCAGTAAGTGTAAGGACTGTAACTGTTTTTGTGAAACAATTCCAAAAAGATATTAGGTGATTGATTTAATTGGTTGTGTAAAGCTGATGTTTTAGTAAACAGTTTCAAAGCTTATTTTGTGCCCTGTGACCATGCTCTGATGGCTGTGTAGGGGTTGGGGATAAAACATATTTTAAATCATGTCAGTGTGGTGTTCTGCGAAGACAGATCTGCTCATTGCACCACCAGGATTATGCTGTAAACCAGATTAGGGAAGCGATCTAATGTTTGGTTGGGTTTTACATATTGTAATTTTGGGGCAAGGCAAAGGATTATTTTTAAGTTGGTAGTTCTCAGATTTTTGAAGCATGGCTTTCACAAGCAGGTGGGGTGGGGGGAAGGGCTCTGTCAATGTTATTGACTTCAGGAGTCTGCTTCACAGAATCTGGGTCTGAGTTACATTCAATTTTTTTTTTTTTTTTTTTTTATACTTAGCAGCAGTGTCTGCCAACCTGTGTTTTGCCAGCCCTTCCGATGATGTCTAGTAGCTGTTGAATTGGATACAGTTTCTAGTTACAGATGAGTAAAAATCACATCAGGCCATCAGGAAATTTTTACACAACTGAACTATTGATTGCTTTGTATTACTGCTTCAAAGACCTGTAAAAATAAATTGCAGAATCTTAAAGAGCAAGTCTATTTTTTTCCAAGTTAACAGCTGATAAAAAGGGGAGAAATTGTAGTTAAAATTTAATTACATTGTGGTGTAAGTAAAAATATTTGTACTTCCCAAAAGATGTTCATGTATGAGACTTTTTTTTTTTCCTGACTTATAATTTAGTAACAACTAAAGTGGCTGTAGTTACTGTTTGTGTTGACATTCCATTACCTTTTTTTTTTTTTTTTTTGAAAAACAGAAAGTATTTTAGTGGCTTCCTTTGGACTGAATTTGAATTACTGTTCTTTATAATTCACCTGGACAGTTTTTAAAAATGTTTTCATTCACACAAGTCCTAAGGTCTTTATGATTTGTTCAGCTGTTGCCAAATTCTTTACTAGGTGATTAAAATCCTTTAGCAGAGGAAGCAATACCAAATAACGTTCCCAGACATGATTACTTGGGGGTTGTTTTTTTGGTGTTTTTTTTTTTTTTTTTTTTTTTAATATACAGGTTTTTTAGTCATTTTCCCTTTTTTGCTAACAAGCAAAGGGACTAATGTGTGGAACCTGCTTTGTGGGAAACTTCATTGGGACTAAATTCTTGATTTCAAGCAAATTATAGTGCTCAGAATAATTTTAAAATGGGTTTAATTTGTGGAGAACTAAGTTTCGTTGATTCCTGCTGATTTTAAGATGCTGTTCTTTTTCAATACTTAGTCCTCATGGAAATAAAGAGTGAAATCATGAGGAGATAATGACAACAGATTATAGAAGTGAAAGTGAAATTGTACTCTAGTTTTTCCACATGCAATATCTGGTTAGCCTGAAAATTTTCTTGTTTCATAAGATAGAAATAGCATATAACATGTATAAATATGAAGGACTGATAATACAGCAGTATACAGGGAAATGTTAAGCTTGCAAAGAAGGGGACTTTCACATAAGATGTTAGGTTGACTTTCTGATGTGGGGAATTCTCTTTTCTTTAGACTTTATGAAAGTTCAGAGAGATCATATTGATGGTAAAGCTTTTGCTGTAGTGCAATGAATAAATGATCAGGAAAAAATGCTAGTGCACACTGAATTAAAAATATTTGTTATACATTTGGTATTAAACAAAACACTATGTCTTTGAGGGGGAGTAATCTTATATAGTAAGAAATAATGCAGATGTGACAGTTGTATGCAAGCATTACCTTAACTTTCAGGTAATTCTTGCTTTAATTGTTGGTAAGACTTTTAAATAGCTGTTGATGTAATACCTGTGTTTCCTGAAATGTGTTTTGATGAGAGATCATAATGTTTTTGTTTGATCTCTGGAAGGTTGATTAATTTAAATAACAAGTTGGTTTCAGAAAAGCAGCTTTTTAGTATGCTTAACTACTGTGATTCATCATTTGCAAAATCAAAGGAGGAGTAATATTTATTATTTAGAGGAAAAGTTACCTATCTATCAGTGTAAAACATTTAATACTGAAAGCAACCTTTACAACTTTTGAAATACAGGTTTAAGTAGTGTATTCTTATTTTTAAACCTGTGAAGTATATAATGAGCAAGACTAGATGTTCTTAAAATGTGGCTATCATAAATGTTAAAATATATAATTTATTCTACAATACTGAAAGTGTAAGAATTTTTTTTTTAGTGGCTACCTGTTGTTGCTACTATCAGTTAAAAAAGTTTTAACTATATGGGTACAGCATGCAGTAATCACCGAATCCAGACACTTGTATGTTTACACAGGCCCAAGTTTAGTTTTGAAATGCTTAGAATTATTACCCATAGAACTCAAATTTTTCTCAAAAAAAGACTGTTTTAAGACATGAACATTGCAAATGTATGCCCATTATGAAAAACTGCATGACTATTTTTCGTCCAGAAAGCTCACCTAGTTCTCACAATATGATGGTAATTGCTTTTGTGTTTCTTCTGAAGTTCTTTTGCATGATGGTCTCTCTTGTGGTGTTGAAATGTGGGGGATTTACTTGAGTATCATCCTTTTGCTTGAGGTTTGCCTCCATATCTGTCTGGATTGCTTGAAAAATGCAAGGCAAGTATGCTATGAGGGCTTTTGATTTCACTGATGTCGTGGTTCAAACTCAGTCAGCCACGCAGCTGCTCTCTCACTCCCCTCTCTTCCTTCCCCCCGCTCCTGGAGGGATGGGGAGGAGAATCGAAAGAATGTAGCTCCCATGGGTTGAGATAAGGACAGTGGAGTAACTAAGGTATAACACAAAACCACTACTGCTACCACCAATAGTAATAATAAGGGAAATAACAAGGGAAGAGAATACAACCCCTCACCACCTGCTGACCGATACCCAGCCTGACTGAGCAGTGGTCTAGCCCTTCCGGGTAACTGCCCCCAGTTTATATAGTGAGCATGACGTGCTGTGGTACGGAATACCTCTTTGGCTAGTTTGGGTCAGGTGTCCTGTCTGTGCTTCCTCCCATCTTCCCCTCCTCCCTGGCAGAGCATGAGACTCAGAAAGGCCTTGGTCAGACTAAACATTAGTGAGCAGCAACTAAAAGCATCGGTGTTATCAGCGCTATTCCCAGGCTGAAAGTCAGAAACACAGAACTGCACCAGCTACTAAGAAAGAGGAAAAAATGACTGCTGCTGCTGCTGAACCCAGGACAATTGTTTTCTAGTGAACTAGGTCCTTGCATTTTTAACCCATTGTAGTGGGTTAGTTTTACTTGAGGCTTATGTACTTATTTAGTGAAATACTTATATGAAGTGTCATGTTAATGAGATATATGTGATGTGGAAAGAATATTGCTTACATCCTTGGTACTTGAGCTAGGCAAAATCTAGCACAAACCTAATAATCTCCCCACACCTACCTCATGAAGCAAGGCCAATGTTCTATATAATATTGCCAACATGAGTTGAGCTGACACCATTCATCTACCCACATAGTTATGCTAGCCAGCAGAGAAGTCAACTTAAAGCAACTGTATGTTGCTAATGGGCTCAAAATACGTTAGAACCTCTTACACATGTGAGTGCTCTGAGTGCGTGAAGGCAGCTGATGTAAAAAGTCGTGCTTCTTAATAACTTGTACCCCTGCAATCAGTATTTGGAGTTGGAGGAAGGTAATTCTATTGTTGTCCGTAATACCACAGATTTAATACAAATTGATCTGTGATGTAAAAACTAACAATAGGCTTAACTTTCTGTTTTCCTAGTATGTGTCTCTTGTCTGTTTCTCTGAGAAAAAAATAATTCTAAAATGTTTTTGTTTGGTTTGATTTCTGTCAGTAACTTTATCTAATTGCCTTTATTAGTCCCGTTACAACCCAGGGATCACAAACACAGCAACTACAGAAGCATTATGGCATTACCTCACCTATCAGTTTAGCTGCCCCCAAGGAGTTTGACTGCATGCTTACCCAGAAATTAATTGAAACCTTAAAACCTTATGGTGTATTTGAAGAGGAAGAAGAATTGCAGCGCAGGTAAGTAAATGCTTACTTTAGCAGTAGTTTTCTCCTATCTTGAGGTTCATGCAGTTGAACTTCAACTACTCAAACATGTTTATGTTCTTTCAAATGCTTTCCTAAAATCCTAGTAGAATATTAAGCTTATTTTTTTTTCTTATCTTAAAAGGAATACCAAAGAACAGATAAATGAATGAAAATGACCTTTAAATTTTGGAGGCTGATTTTTCCTTTTTCCTCCCTTCATCACAGTCTTGTTGTAGTGACTTTTCTACTTTTATTCCTTATTAAGCTTTCTAGAGTTTTTTTTTCCTCTCAGTAGTGCATCTTACTGTTTTTAGGTGCATGTGTTTTATGAATGAAGGTTTTATTTTGGAAGTGAGCAAAACGTGTGTAAAATGTGTGTAGGCCTTGCATGCTTGCATTTTTTCTGAATTTAAATCACTTGAAGATCTTTAACAGGGAAAAGACAGTGGGAATGTTGTAAGACTGACTTTGAGTGTGTGTGTGTGTGTATAGAGTAATATCTGTAATTAGTTCTGTGGCATTCCTTTAGTTGAATGACTGTGTGTAATGATGATCAGGGTCTCAAAAATTTTTTTTTTTGAGACTTAGTTTTGTCTAAGTTCCTGACCTGTGATTCTGCTGTTTTATCAACAGGATTCTAATTTTGGGAAAATTAAATAACCTGGTAAAGGAATGGATACGGGAAATCAGTGAAAGCAAGGTATGGATGTATTTACATGGAACCTGCTCATAGGACTGCTGTAGGAAGACAATTGCAAAATATGTTCCCACTCTAAATGAGATGAATCTTAGACTTGGGCATCTAGTTTAATAAAAACGGAAAAATAAATAAGACCTGTGTGTAGCTGCTTTTGTTTCCAGGTAGTGTTCACCTCCAAAGTAGAATGTTGTCAAAGAAAGAAACTGATAAACACTGGAAAAAATCGTTGTAGTTGTAACGATAATTTTCAGTTGTGCCCTCATCTCCCTGGGTAGAAATGCAGCTTAACTTTTTGTCAAAACATGTATGTATGAATTATGTTAATTACATGCTTAGATTGTTTGCCTTTGTGAAGCAGTGCTATATCATAAAATGGACTTCTTGCAGATTTATGATCTGCAGTCTTTAGTGTTTGTCCTGTAATGTTACTTTTGTAGAATCTAACAATGATAGTAGTGGTTTTGCCAGGTTGTAGTCCTCCACACCCCTACACGTGCCTTTTTTTGAATGATTATAGACTTGCAAAAATTGTAAAGATGGAGGTGATGCTTTTAGGGATAAACCCCTATTTTTTTAAGCTATTATGCTTTAAATATATTTAGGATTGTGTTTCTTCTGTAAGCTTTTGAAATGGAAGTTTATATATGAACAAGATTATGGGTGGGGGCAATCCTTGAAAACAAAATAATGAGACTATCTTAGCTGGTGTAAGACAGGAAGCTACTTAAGTTAAATATACATTGCAAAATAATTATTTTTTTATTATCTTTTGTTGTGTAACCATTAATGTAGAGCTTCAGATGGTAACATTGCATTGTGTTATGAAGGGGTAACTGTCTTTGCCCACAGTACTGTGGGTTCAAGAGTTTTTTTTGAAGATGCAAATTTAGGAACTTTAGTAGATGTACCTGAACAATTTTAACATAAAATAAGTACCTCTCCCAATCCCAAACTTTTATATAGAGGTTGTAGTATGGATGTCTCTGCAAGTAATTTAATAAACACTGATATTGAAAGTGGTAATATGTTTTGCCCTCTAAGTTGCAATTAATCATAAATTTCTAAGTCAGTCTTAAAAAGTCTGTGTGTTAAGCAAAATGTGTTCAAAGTCCTTAATATTTTAAAGCTGTTGCACTTGAAGTGTAGGACTGCTGAGCAGTTACTAAGTTTGAGACAGTAGTGTGTAATGTAGTTGAAATGTTATAGGTAGTTCCCAAGTGGTAAACATAACTTACATCTTTTCTGTAAATGCAAAGATTATTAATTCAGTAATAACTATACCTTAAAACAACATAATTTTGTGGAATGTTTTTCCTTTTGTTTGAAAATCAATTGTTTGTTTGTTAAAACTTGTTAAGGTAAGATAACCAATTTTGTTTGCTCCATTTAGAATCTTCCGCAATCTGTAATAGAAAATGTTGGAGGAAAAATTTTTACGTTTGGATCCTATAGATTAGGGGTTCATACAAAAGGTAACATTTACTTTTATTATAAAAACTCGTGTTTGAGCTAATGACATAGGTGTCAATGCCACCACCCTTAAGTAACAAAAATTCTGTATTTTGAGGTGGTGTTAGATTTTTAAATTTGTCAGCCATTTTTACTTATAAATAAAAGAAATATGTTTCTGTATTACGCTTTTGTGATGGGTTGGAAAAGAGATAAAAAAAGTTGGAAAGTATTTAAAAATCAAGTAGTATACCTGGATTCTCATGGTTTGGTCTTTAAAAATTACTACAAATATTCCACAACTGCAAGAAGAATGTATGTATTTATTCAGTATGGTCCTTGGCCGTGAACTTTTGTGTGTGATTTGACCTAGTTTTCCTGAAGAAAAGCTGTTCTACAGGAAGAGAAATTATTTTTTCCTGGTTTTAAAAAAGCTCTGGCTAATGCTGGAACTACACACGTGAAGTGTGAATAACTTGTGCTAAAAAAACAATTTCAGGTGCTGATATTGATGCCCTCTGTGTTGCCCCAAGACATGTTGAAAGAAGTGACTTTTTCACATCGTTTTATGAAAAACTGAAACAACAAGAAGAAGTAAAAGATCTGAGGGTATGTGATGTGTCTGATACAGCTAGCTGAACTGATGATGCTGCTGAAAAGTTAGTGAAAGATGATGCATTAAATAAGTAAATACAGCTTTACTGTTAAAGGCTTGCAGTGGATTTTTAGTTAACCTGCAGCAAAGCCTATCATCATAATTGAAATAGATATTCTTCTGTTTTCTCTGTTTCCACTTAATAGAGATAGTAATTTTAAAAAATCTTCATGGCAGAATGATGTCCTAAGATGTGTGCTCGAATTGCAAAATTTCTGCTTGTTCTCTAGCTGCAGACAAATGCAGATGTGTTAGCTTGGAAAGGATCAGGATCAGGTGTCTTATTGAAGTTTTGAAGAATCCAGTTATGCTGATGTTTTTATAATTTCATGCTTTATATGGACAATAACAGTGGTTCATATTAACTGAACATTCTATATTGTCTGTCAGCTGTGCATTTGAAATTGGAAGTTACATTTTTAGTGTGTCCAATTATTAGATGCTTTGTAAGACTTTCAGGATGGTAAGATGATTTCTTGTGTAGGAATGTAAGACACACTGGTATACAGTATTTTGTTTCTATTATACATAAATGACAAGCCTCCCTGGGTTAACTGGTAGGAACTTTAATCTTTATGTTGGTTTCAGAAAATTTAATTTTCTGTGCTGCAGTTTGGTGGTTTTGGTTTTGGTGTGTGGGTTTTTTTTTTTTTTTTTTGGTGTTTTTTTTTTTTAATAGAGGGAGTTATTGGCAAGTCTGAAACTTTGGTTTAGTTGTGTTTCCATAGAATAAATGAAACTGTCTCTGCAGTATTCTTCTACTCTTTGCATCCTGTAGTTGGTAACTACCAGGGCAGTACAAACATCTGGTGGTAATACTATTATTGAAACAACTGTTTTGAATGCTTTATTATCTGAGCACTTCTAATAATCCTCTTAATTGTAGGATGTGGATTTAAAATTCTGATTTGCAGATTTCCGATTAACTTTGCTGTAAACTGTGACTTAAGCTGAAGTTGATTTAGCAGCAAGCTGGATCGGTGTACACTCTTCAGTGTAGCGCTGCAGTGATACAAATGGCCTTTTAGGTCAGGGTGTCATAACACTTTAAATCATTCAAGCTAGACTGAAGAAACTTTGTACACCTTTACTTAAGGTAGGCTTTCTTAATGATTGCTCTAGTGAATGACTCTGAGAGACTTGTGAATATTATATTTTGCTTAGGATCCATCCTGATGTCCAGTAACATTAAGGTAACATTAACTAAGGTTAGGTGCAGAGGGTAGTGTTGTCTCTTTCTCTTGTTAACTCTTAAAACCACGTTAAGTCCCTGCAGTTCCTAAATTACTTATTAGGAAATATGTGGTGTTCTTTGCTTTTATGAAAGCGGTGCTCTGCACATCTGCATTTAGTTTGGATGCTGAGTTCAGGAAGGTTGTAGCAGAGGAGGCATCAAGTTCCATTGTTTCACCGTGGATGCGGTTTGTCAAAGTACCTTATTAATGACCACATTTATGAAAGATGCTTAAGCTCTGGAGACTGGTGACTTGCAGCTGGTTTAGGTAGGCGATGTAGTTACACGGTTGTCTCCTTGTCACTTCTCATAAGATACTGACTGGAGAAACCATAGAAGGAAGAGGCCTCTTGGAGTAAGAATTCTCCTTAAGTTGGCCTTAGAGATTATGTGAGGAGTAAAACATTTGATCATGTCCTACATGTAGTGAGAAGAGAGTTGGACCTTCAGGTAACATCATCAGAGCTGGTTGGTATGAGTTTAGATTATAATTACCATCTAGACAGCTGTAGGATGTAGTAGATCAGGGCTTACTGCATGAGTCCTCAGTGGTGGAGGAGACATTACTGACAAAAATCAACCTGAAAACAAAAAAAAAACTTTATAATGTCAGTGTGGTTGTTTAGACCTGTTTGTAAATGTTCTCTGTACTGAAAATAATATATAACTTTTTCCCCTCCAGGCTGTTGAAGAAGCTTTTGTCCCAGTTATTAAGCTTTGTTTTGATGGAATAGAGGTAAAGATCTTTTATTTTGTTTTGGTTAAAATGAAGTTTTCAAGATATCTGTAATTCATGGAGTATTAATGAGTGCTATTAAAATGGCTCTCCTAAGTTCATGACAATAGTCCTCAGTTGTGTAACTTAAAGTGGGGCTTCAAGACTAAAACAAATCTTTCTTGATGTACTTAGATCTTTGTATAGGATATCTCCCTGTTCTTTTAGGCACTGCTACTTGCTAGTACTGATCAGTTTACTGATATGCAGAATACTAGTATTGGCATTATTAAGACTTAATAGAAATTATATTAATAATGTGGCTTCAATAATTTTTTGGCTGCTAATAATTAACTGTCAGAACCTTAAATTCAGATTTGTTTCAGTGTCTTTAGTATAGGAAGTGTGATTTTTTTTTTTCATCTGTTTCAAAAATGTACTGCTGAAGGCAAACAGGGTATCCGCTTAGTCCTGATCTCTTCAGATGTCTAAACACGTGACCAAAACAGTCGTTTTGGTGGCTGTAGCCTGATGGATAAGCTGTCTTGGAGTGATCGACTTGTTTAACTTGATTTTTACTATTTCGGGTGAAGTTGCTGAGAATACAAGAATATTGCTTTCCAAAGATACTCTGTTCATCTTTCTCAGCTTGGTTTATAGTTAACCTGTTATCTTGGTGACCAGACAAAAACATATAAACTGTCCATACACACAGTACCTCAGACTGGGGTGGTATAAGAAGGGTACTTTACAGTGGGGAGAAAATTCCCATGTAATTCACGTCCTTCAAGTCAAGGACGTGACTTGAAGAGCTGTAGTATTGTATACAAGACTGGGTGCTTCTCTGTCAATTTTAGTTAAATCTCTGCCTTGCATGATGAACTACCTCCTCTGCCCTCATCTATCCAGCTTTACTTATTTGCACTTTCACTGATGCGTCAGTTGATGCTTAGGCAAAGAGATGCATTTTCTCCAAATGAGGGAGATGTGCAGAAAAATGTGATACTGTACAGTAAGGTAGCCAGTGACTCATCTGTGTCAGCAATTTTATTACTTTCCATATATAATTGGGTATTGGGAACATTTTTCTGGGGAATCTGTTTTCTGTTTGCATAGCTTAGGTATTAATTTTAAATACTGAAACTTTGCATAGGCATCCTCTGGCTAGCATTTTTGGTTGGTTGGTTTGTTGATTTTTTTTTTTTTATTATTTTTTTTCTTTGGGGGGGGTTGGTGCTTTGTTTTGGTTTTTGTCTTTTTCAGTTGCATTTAAGTCACTGTTGTTTCTCCTTGTTTTAAAAATAAAATTCAAAATACAAACATAAATAGGCTATTAAAAAGGGTTGTCTGCTATAAGAGTAGTAGTATCTTGCTTCAAAATAGTAATTTATGATGGATTCTGATTAGGGTTATGACTGAGACTTACCCCATGTTGCTGACAGCAAAGGAGAGTTCTGTAGCCTTGAATACTAACTCAGAAGCACTCTTTTTATATATACACAAGTGTTGTTGGGTCACAGTTTCTGATGGTTGTGTTTATGCCCAGAATGTCAGTATTGGAACATTTTAATTTAATTTTCCTTTTCCTAATCCAGACAAAAAGTGTCTGAAGTTATTCTGTCTATGAAGAAAACCTCAGAACTGAGGGAAAGAAGTTTAGTTCTGTGGTGACCCTGTCAGTTAAGCTTCAGAAGTTTCTGCCAATGCTAGTTTTTACATATGCATTTTATGTTCTTACTTAAAATAAACAAGAAACTTCTTGCTCTTTTTTAATTTTTTCTTCCTGTAGAAAAATTACTTACACAAAAAGACATAGATCAGGCTATTTATTAATTTATTTGAAAAATGCTTTTGCTTTCAAGGAACTTTGACTCTTCAGAGGTCGGAGACCTTCTAGAGATAATAGACCTTTACTCTGAAGTTAATTTTGAACTTGTTTTACATTGGGAAGTAGTACTACTTGATAAAAATAGGTTAAAGAATTAATTCTACAGAAGAACAGTTTTCTAATGTCTTATCTCTTTTTTTTTTTTTTTTTTTTTCCCAAGATTGATATTTTGTTTGCAAGATTAGCACTGCAAACTATTCCTGAGGACTTAGACCTACGAGACGATAGCCTACTTAAAAATTTAGACATTAGATGCATACGAAGTCTTAATGGTATGTATATATACAGTTTTGCACATAAATTTCTCATCTTCTAATAAGTATCCTAGGTTGTTTGGTACAGTAATTCAGTTGTGGACTTGTCTGAAAATGTAGCAACTCCATATCTGGAAATGAAGTCATAGCCGGTTTCATTTAACTTTGGAAAGAAGGGTTGTTTCTTATTGACCAGATCTTTATAAAATTTTTTTGTTTAATTTGGGTGGTAAGTGGTGCTGTGTAGACATTAATGGGATTTGCAAGACTCTGGTTTGGATCAATCTTTCTATACATAAAGATATGTAAGGGTTGGGTTTTTTTGTGTTGGTTTTTTTTTTTTTTTTTTTTTTTTTTGTGTGTGGGTTGGTTTGTTTTGTTTTGCTTGGGTTTTATTAATTTTGTATGTGTTTTAATATGCATAAACATTATCAAATTGCTTCAGTGATAAATTTGGGATATCAACATAGTGTGAGTTTGAGGGCAGGTCTTTTGTAGCTTACCAGCTTTTGTAATGCTTAACTTTTCTATAGTACTGCAGCTTAAAAGATGTTTTATGTCCAGGATGGCAGGAGCTTCAGCCTGGATGCAATTTGGTGGGAAAGACGAGCATGTTAGATAGCACTGATTTCTGTTATGAGCTGAAAATTATTTGAGATTACCACAGCAACTTGGACTGTTCTGTGAGATTCACATTTGTGCTGTCTCTAGAATTCATGCTGCTTCCTTCCTTTGAAAGGAATTCCTAGTATTAGATAACATTATTTTCTTGCAGCCAGTTCTCTCTAACTATTTAGTAACAATGAGCAGCTACTTATTCCTGATTAAAAAAAATAATAAATCAAACTGTTAATATTATCATATGTAATGTTACTCTTAAGCCTGAAAATATCCCATCAAAGTAATGATACTTGTATGTTTAAAAACAATTCTTTTTAGCCTGTTCTCATAAATTCAAACAAAGCTTAGACCTATGACGTCAGGTTTTCTGTAGATCCATGAAGGACTCATGTTTTCTTAATTTTTCTGCGTGTTCTATGATATGCTGCATCTAATCCTGTATTTAAAACTTGTTAAACAGCTTGTGCAGTTCATTAGTAACAGAAAATCAAGTTCCAATTCCAAACCATAACTGTGCATGCATGAATTGTCTAGAGTGCTGCTAATGAACAGTAATGAACAGTAAGCTTTGTAATTCAAAACAAAAGTGATGATCAAACTACAAAATGTGTTTCTAGCTTGCTGATCTAAGGTTTGATAGCTTTGAAGGTGAGGGAGGGTAAGCAAGCAAAAACCTTTGGAGGCAGCAAGTGTAATGGATTCTTTCTTTTGGCAGGTTGCCGGGTAACCGATGAAATTCTGCATCTAGTCCCAAACATTGACAACTTCAGGTTAACACTGAGAGCTATCAAACTGTGGGCAAAACGTAAGCAGTTTTATTCAAAAAATTGTAAAGTTTCTTTTAACTCTTGCAGTTACTGATACCTTTCTTCTTTTGTCTCTTTCCTTTTCAATCCACAGGCCACAACATCTATTCCAATATACTAGGTTTCCTTGGCGGTGTTTCCTGGGCTATGCTAGTAGCAAGAACTTGCCAGCTTTATCCAAATGCAATAGCATCAACTCTTGTACATAAATTTTTCTTGGTATTTTCTAAATGGTATGTTTTTTGTTTTGTTTTTAGTTTTTTTGGTTTTTTTGTGTGTGTGTTTTTTTTTTTTTAATTTAGATTACACTAAAATAAAATTGTTTGTAGACACTAAATTTTAGTCCTGTTTTTATGATATCATTTTCAGATGTTACCAGATAAAGATGTAGTTATAAGCATTGTTCTTCCTGACAAAAAATTGTTAGCTTTTTCAATAAGTTATCCAACATACTGTGTTCTTAAAGTATCCACCCAGTTTTTGATAAAAATTTTCCTAGGTATTGTAACTCAACATTACTCTTTAGATGAAATACTTATATAGCGCAGAATAAGAGCAGACACCCCAAAATTTAAAGTCTTTCAATATTCAGGTACTGAGGTAATGGAAAAGAGGAGGTGTGTCAGTATCTGGTTTAGGCATGTAGATTAAACGCAGTTTTGGAGAACCAGTGGCAAAAGTCTGGGTTGTATTTTTTATCTTGGTGCGGAGAGGTAGGTGTTTTGCAGTTACTTATGGCTTCATACTCCTGAGCTAGTTACCTCAGAAAGATGATTAGAATAACTCTGATGGGAACAATGGTAACATTCCAAGTAAATTTAGAATGAATAGGATGAGAGTGGACTTTGCAGATTACAAATGAATACTGAATACATGTCTCTACCTACAGTCTTCATGAGACATTGACACATTTTAAGGATCATTGTGTGAAGTTGCTTTACTTCAAGTATAGTGTGTTTCCTTCTTAACATGAAGGTAATTTCCAGTTTCTTGAATCCATAGGCTTTACGGCCTTTTTGGGGTACCTAGTGTTGAGTAGTATCTTGCCACACAAAGCTAGTAGAGGAAAACAGGTTGCAAGCTTTGTTCACTATATTCCTTATGCTGCTATTCAGTTTTATATGTGCATAGCATAGGAGCTTTAATGTACAAATAGCAAGAGATTAACTGACTTCTACTTCTTTATAAGAAGATAACTAATAGGAGTAGAGATGCCTTGAGGAACAGAAGTGTTGCCTCTCTTTTTAGTGTTTCATTCAGCATGGTTTCTTTTTTACTTGATTGAATTTTTTAATTTTTTTTTTAAATACATATGCCTTGTAATGCTGTAGCCATGCTGGCTGGTTTTTGTGTACTTTGTTCGTGAAACGGCTATGTTGAAGATGGACCTAATCTCCATCTTGGTAGTGGAATTTCTCTTTGCTAGGTGTATTTCAAGAAGAAATTAGAGGAGTTTTAGTTCCCTGAACCAGTAGTTACGAAACTCCCAAGACTACAAAAAAATTAATTGTTCTAATGGCCTGGAGAAGCTAATTACACATGTATTGTAGTTCAGTAATACAGCTTATGTAAAGAACTCCAGTTAGACCAGCTTAGTCTTACAGAAATGATGCTTTACCTTGAGAGCAGAGTTAAGAAGAATCGCGTTCAAAAGTATTGTTTGTTGAACATACATGGTTGTATCCAGTAGTCTTATTCAGTGCTACAATCTTTTTGAACAGGGAATGGCCAAATCCAGTGCTATTGAAACAGCCAGAAGAATGCAATCTTAATTTGCCTGTATGGGACCCAAGGGTTAGTGTATTATTTTTTCCCCTATAAGTCACACTGTGAAATAAGTTCAGTTGCTTAAAGAGTCCTAGGTGAACTTCACTTTGGGTTTATTAAATGTAATATTTTGGTGTTACGTCTTCTTTATAATTAACTTCTAGTTCTCCTGAATGTGGAACAAAGCTTATCTTTCTAAATGACCACTCGAAGCACACTTGCTGAACAATGTACTTTTTTCTCCAAACTTTTGCAATAAGTGATCTTAATAAATAATTGGCCTAATTAGATATACACCTTAAAGCAATTAATTTTTTAAAAACTGCTTATCTTAAAATGGTTTGCTTCTGACTGAAAACCTGTTACTTTTACAAGTCTATTGAATTCACTTCAGTGCAGTCACAGCTAGATATGTTCAGTTCCATGCAGTTGTAGTAATGTCTCTTCATCTTGAACCAAAGAAGATCATAACTTGAAGACTTCAAGTTGCTTTGTATATTATTTATAATATTTGATCTCCATATTTGTAGTACTTACATTAAGGGCAGTGGATGTTAATGTCCTTCAGGCAGTCAGTGAAACAGCTTGCAGCACAGCTCACGTTTGAGGTTTCAGTAGGGCTTAGTGTGAATGTGTTTGATGCTGTTTTGTGAATTTTAGAATGGTTGCTGTAAAAGTAATCTTTTTTTGGTGAATAAAGCAAGCACCAAAGTTTGAAGTTTATGCCCTGTTGTACTTCAGATCTGTTTTTCTGGTTGACAAAAGTCCACGTTTAAATAATGTGAGACAGTTGAAGTGTTCTCGAGTCTTACTGTTAATCTTGCAATGGGGGTTTGAGATCAGTGTGATGGGAACTGTTTCTGTTATAGTAGCTAATAAGAAAAGTGGGGTAAGTTAATGTCAGCATTTTATCTTTAATTTACTATCTACAAGAATGCTACCCTAATGCTATTTAAAACATATTTTGCATGTGTGTATTTTGTCACTTTTTTTTTTTCTCTCTGTGTGCTGTTTAATAAAAGATACGCTAATGCAAGTGATGTTTCTGTCAGGTTGTGTAGAGCTTCTTAAGTTAGCTCTTTGTTTTCAGTAGCATTACAGAAATAAAGTATAAGATATTTTTCTCAAGGTCTGAAGATAGTTGTTCTTCTGAAGGTACTCATGTGGTGATAAGGTATCGTTTTGATGTGCTCCCAAGCTAATTTCTGTTAAAGAGAGAAATTATTCTGTTCAGTTGGCATTTCTGGACTTGGAAATGCCTGCAAGTTGATCTTGATGTGCCGACAGGTTACAGCCCTCCCCACATCACTGTGTTTCAGAATGATGTCCTTCGAAAGCATTATTCTTGTTTTCTAAACTTTCTCTGAACTGTTGGTAACTTTAACGTGGTCTGAAAATTGAAGTCTCTTAGATTTTAAGACTCAGTTGTAGTAAAGTGAGAAATCCAAATTTGTTAACTCATGTGTATGCTTGAAGAAAACTGATTGGCTGTTGTTATGTATAGGTAAACCCCAGTGATAGGTACCATCTTATGCCTATAATTACACCAGCATACCCACAGCAGAACTCTACCTACAATGTGTCCGTTTCCACACGGATGGTCATGGTTGAGGAATTTAAACAGGGTAAGTGTTATCTTATGTCTCTATATAAATGTTTTCAAATGGCTTTAAAACAGTTCCGTTGTGGGGTATGGGTTGTGAGGGGGGAGGTGGGAGGATGTTCAATAGCGTCTTGGTGTGAGACTGTCTTTAAGGGAGATAGAACTTGGCCTGTTACGCTGCTGTGGCTTAAAGTTCCACATTCGGTAAAGACTTCTGCAAACCTGTCCTTCAGTCTTAGAAACAGGGTAATTAATTAGAATGCCTTGTTTATTTTAGTGGCTTTAGCTTGTATCATGTAGCAATGAAGATAAGTGTAATAATCCAATCATGGCCATTTTTGGGTCTAATGTAAGATGTATACTTGCTTAGAGATGAGTCCTGTAGGTTTTTCCTAGTAATATGCTTGGATAATTACAATAAATAAGGGACAGTGTTATCAAAGCAGGAAGCAGACTTGATGAAGAGAGCAACTACCAGTAGCTATCTCAGGAAGAGCAGTAGCTTATTGTCTTACTGTTTCTTTGCCTTTTAAAAGAGATGATTCAAGTACTGTAAGGAAAAAGATCTCTTATCTTCTTTGAATTGAGTACTTACTGTGGCATACATGGAAGATTGAACTGAGCAGTGTTACACTGCAAAGCAAAACTATGTGAAGTTTTCAGTCTCATCAACTAACATACATTTCTAATCACATTTTATTGAGGTTCTTAATAACATGATTTGTATAACTAATGACCACTTAAGGTATGACTGCAGTATAAAGCTTCATAAATTCCTTTGAATTTTAAGGGGGTGAAATAATTTTAGTAACTTTTTGCTAAGTTAGTAAGCTATTTTTACTCTGGATACTAAACTGTATTTTAAAAAAAAGTTTAAATTTTTTTTTTTTTTTTTATAATTTAGGTCTTGCTATCACAGATGAAATTTTGCTGAGTAAGGCAGAGTGGTCCAAACTTTTTGAAGCTCCAAACTTCTTTCAAAAGTACAAGTATGTATTTTATGGCATGGCAGAATATTTTAAGTTTTACCAGTTAAAATATCTTACGATGCTCTGTAGCACAGGATCTTAAATTACACATACATTAGAGTTCCAAAATGTTAGAATTTTTCTATACAGAGGGGGAGTGAATGCACTGTTATCCTTTCTCTTAGAAAATAATTTCCTCAGATTTTTTTTTCTTTTTGTCTTTAGCATGTATTTCAGAAACTCTTAGTCCCTGACCAGATACAAAATGTCACCAGTTACGTATACAATTGGTATGCTACCAGTAAAATTGAAGACGTATCAGCTGGTTTGACTAACAGAAATGTTCATTAATGGTGTCAGTAAGCATTCTGAAATTCAGTCTTGCCTCTCAGGAAACAAGATACTTAAAGAACTAATTCTGAAAGTCAATATTTAAGATGAATACATGCTTGAAATTGTTTGTTTTCTTCTGTCGACATAGTCAACAGTTCATTCTGATAATAAAAGCTATTTTTGCAATTGTGTTGACTAACTGCCAGATGTACTGGGTTTCACTGAACTTTTTTTCATTAAAGCTTAAGGCTTTTGGCTCTTCATTAATAATCTTTCACACCTAGTTTCTCTAATTTTGTTATGTCTCTAAAGGAAATATTGAAGTTTACACTTCAATTTTTAGGGTTTCTAGTAATATGCTTGTGGGGCAGAAGGTTGTTAAATGTATATGGACTTACTGAAAGTTGTATTTTTATAATAAATGCGGATTATTAAAATATGGACTACATCTTCTTTGCCCTCAGTTGAAATTGGAGACCCATTTTTCTTGAATCAAGATCAGATATCTTTTACTCTTGTTTCTGTGTTGGGTGGTTGGTTGGTTATGTACTAATCTAAACAAGATTGAAATATACAGTTCCCCCATTAAAAGAGACTGATGACCTTCATAATGTGTCTGTGTTTTGTTTCTATACCTTTTGCATGATAAAAGCTTTAAAACATTTGGATGGCTTTTATGTTGTACGTTGGAAATGTAAGTTTCAGAACACTTGTAAAAACACTGTAAAGTTATATTATTTTTTTCAAGTTAAGATGAACTGCAGACAAATCAGCTTCTGCTGAAGAGTTAATAAGTTCCCTAGTAAGTTTTCTGGTTTTTTCGAAACTAGGAAAAATGGGAAACATTTAGTGTCATTTAAAATAATCTCAATTTAAATATATTTTTTTGTGTACTGGCTTTAGCCATTTTATCATTTTTAGCAATAAAAATTTCTATTGCTAACATTAAGTATTCAGGGTTTGTATGCTTTGCACAAAATGTCTTTGCTTTTTTTTTTTTTTTTTTTTTAAATTGTGGAATGATCATATGGAGCTGTTTAAATTACCCAAGATTTTCTGGTTAACTGAAAATTCTGGTTAGTAAGCTCTTACATATTCTTTTATATACAGTCATCCATATGCAATAAATGTGTCTCTGTTGCTCAAATCTCCATTTGAAAGCTAGATTATTTTTTTTTTTTTCCTCTCCCTCCCTCTTCACACTTTCCTCCTAAATTGTAGTTGCCTTGAGTTGTCCCTGCTGAAATTCAAAGTAGCATGTAGTGCTCTGTCAGGTAAGACAAGGTCTGGGCCTTGATCTGAGACACAGTTTTAAAAACACTTCTCTGATTGCTTTAGTAATCTGTAGCACTCTTGATAACAATTGGTTGCTAAACATCGATGTTGATCATAAACATTTTTGACTTGTTAGCGGTGTTTAAACTTTGTGACTAAGGAGGCTACTGCATACCTGCATGGCAGGAGCAGATTAGAAATTGGGTGAATGGGGAAATCTGGTTTTATGTGTGTATTTTTCCTGTTTTATACGAAATGTCAACAATTATTTGGAGTTCTTGGTAGTGACATGTGTTATCTGCCCTTCATATATTTTTTTATAATTTTCAGGAGGGAAACAACAACAAAGGACATACACTTGGTTGGATATGGTGCTTTCCAGTGAAATTACAAAAATAATTTCAAATCGGTATAACATCAGTCTGAAGTGTTAATTAAGAATGAAATTATTAGAGTTTAAAACCAAGAGGGAAATACAGTAGTGAGAGGAATAACACTCATTTAATGAGCTCTAGCATATTGTTTTTCTGTTACAAGGATGCACTGCTAAATAAGTGGAATGTAAACATACCTTTTCAAAAGGTGCTTTGAACACTTCCCTTGATAGGACTCTATCTAAAGGACTGAATAATTTAATTTAAAGAAATTTGTTTCAAAGAGCTACTTTTAATAAATAACTGGAAATTAATTTTTTCAAATACTTGAGATCTTTTTCAGTTCATACATGGTTAAAAACAACAAAAAGCTTAAGTTGTCTTTCCTACTAAATGAAACATTCTGCAAGCTTATGTGGTATGTATGATGTAGGAATCTTATGAATGATAGTTGCATATCTAGTGCTCATTAGGGAAAATTGATACCAGAAGTTAGGAGCTTCCCATATGGAATTTGAATAAAGGACCCTTACTATTTATTAATGCCAAAATGGAAAAAAATATTAGATAAAACCGGCTCAGAATGGGTGAAAACTCAGATTTTTATCAGAAAGATTAATTACTCGTAATCTATTCAGAAAGGGGAAAACGTTTCTCCAAATCTCTTTTCAGTCCTGTAGTGTCATTGACATCCTCTGACTGATTTCAAAGGACTGTAGCATTTAGAAGGTTTTTTTCCTCTTGCCACTTAAAGATAGATACGTAATTATGTACTCACTAATTTCATCTGTTGATTTTTATTTACCATTACGATTTGAAGGCCTATAGCTTCATAGGACTTTTTGCACCATAGTTTTTCACCATCTTTGACCTTGTGTTCCTTTCCATGAGATATATATACTAGGGTCAAATCCCTTATGTTACTTATGTTCTTTAAATCCTGCTCTGAAGATACCTAAATGTACCATATCATTGTGGACTGATGCCAAGTTGAATGACTTTGGATGTTAAAATAGTTTTTTCAGCTAAACTTCTGAAAAACCTGTCTGTAAACATGTAAGGTTCACTCACCTCCCTTATTATGAACTCAAAAGTAATCCATTCCACTCTCCTTGGGCTGCTTTGTTTACGCCACCATTCTTGTTTTGTGTTCTGTTTATTTGAAATTTACTTACAGTGTGTATACACTGTCCTGGAATATAGTTGAGAGCTTAAGAATTATTGTCAGAGGAAACATTCCTCATGAAGTTTCAGATAAGTGTCTTAAGACAGTTCTAAACTGCAGATACTGGCTTTTTTAAACCACGCTTGTTAGTGTCATTTTTTTTACTTTGAAGAAATACATTTTTTGTTAACTGTTCTTCTAAATAGAAATGTGACTAAGCTAGCATATGTATAGATGGCTGTGAACAGTTGTTTTCACTTGCAAGGAATCCCTAGTAGTTATTTAAATCCCTGATCTCATGTCATATTGAAATATCTGTACTGTTTTCCAACTAGTGCTACATTCCTAGGCTTTTATTAAGGTTACTGGTATTAGTGTGAAAGTGAATCCCTAAAATCTGAAATGTTTTTTGGGAAGTCCATTAGTCACATGCTTGGGGGACATAAAAATGCGTAATTATATTAATGGATATATATATACTTAAGCTAATAATCTGTAGTTTGCAATGTAGAATTTTCTGCAAAGTTTTAATGTTAAGGTTTGATGTCTTATTTTAGAAGTATAAATAGAATAGCATATTGTCTTTATTTCCAAAGGCATTATATTGTACTTCTAGCAAGTGCACCGACAGAAAAACAGCGACTAGAATGGTGAGTATAATGCTTGCTATTGAAAAGAAAAAAATCACAACCCAACACCAAAAAACCTCCAAACAAACCCAAAACCCTGTCAACCTTGGATATAAGGAAGATCTAGTCATTCTTATATCTTTTTAGTGGAACAAAGTGGCATTTCAGTGTTTCAAAATTAAATGGATGAAGACAGCATATTTCTGAAAAACAGTAAAAGTGAAGAACCAAGAAGTAAAGGCTGTTGCTTGCATTTTGCTTCTTTACAGCACTGTCAGATGCATTGGACAAATCTTGTTTTCTTAAGCCTTATGCACATTTTTAATAAGCAGCGTGAGGAGTATGTTTTCTGTCCCTTCAAATACTGTTTCTCAAAAAAAAAAGAAAAGCCTCTTTCCCTTGTTTCTGCTATCTTATAGAGAAGTTTTAAGATTGTCATGTGTTGAGGATTTCTTCAACCTATAAATTGATCATCTAAGGCCAAAAGAATGTTGGAGAAGTATGTTGGAGTTTCTTTCAGCTTGCCTTTTACTTGATGTGGAATGTCTTGCTGTTTAATTTGATTTGTAAAATCTGGTCATAATGAGAGCTTCAGGCACTCTTAAGCTTCTCTTGTGTTAGTTTTCAGAGCATGTTCACTTGGTTTATTGATCTGAATTAGTCTGTCATCTGTAGTGCACTAGTTAATTTGCAGACTCAACTATTAGTGTAGGGAGGATGTTGAGGATTTTGTCCTGATATATGATATTAGATACTTCTATTTCATATTAATGAGACCTTGCTAATAAATGACATTTACGCAGGGTGGGCTTGGTGGAGTCAAAAATTCGTATTTTAGTTGGAAATCTGGAGAAGAATGAATTCATTACATTGGCTCATGTGAATCCACAGTCATTCCCAGCACCCAAGGAGAATCCTGACAAGTAAGCAAAACTTCTTTAATGTAATGGTGAGGAACTAACTTAATAAAGCCAATTCATTAATAAATACACTAGCATTTTTATAGAATCTTAAATGGATTAATTTTCAGTTACATCATCTAAAGGCATGTAGTTTTGAGCTCTTATGTACTATTTGTAAAATTAGACACTATTCTGTATAAGAACATTTCTAAGCTGAAAATTGTATTAATTGCGTATTATCTTGCCAATAATCTGCTGTTACTTAGCTGCTTAGCTGCTGTTTGAGCAGCTAGCATCAAATAATAAGACAGTTTTAGTTAGGAGGCAGCACTGAGAATCAGGAAGAACATCAGGCACGGAACGGAAATCTTAAGTAACTAAGTGCATTTAATGTTGTTAGCAGTTGAGATGCATATAATTGAAACTTGGTAATGCCTGATGTTAGAATTCCTTGGGATGTGTGAACAGCTGAGAAGATACCAAGTACTTCAGATTGTTTGGCATATATTTTCAACTACTTCTGAGCTTTGTCGCCCCACCCAAAACAACTATTGTAGGTTAAAAACTCCTTTTAATACTTAATTTTATTTCTAGATAGTGTTATAATTGCGAGGAATCATTTCTTTGAGAAGGTGGAGAAAATTTTTGTCTTCACCAGGAGTGTGTGAAAAGCCTTGTTTGCTTACCTTCCGCATGGCCTTTCTCAGACATCAGCTGCTTCAAGTGACAGTATGGTGCTACTGGGTGGGGTTTTTTTTGTTGTTTTTTTTTTTTTTTTCTTTTTTTTTTAAAGTTATATACATAAATTACATGTGTGTTCGAAGTAAAATTGGACAAAAGCAGGCAATACTTCTTCAGCGCCATGTTAGTGGGTAAATACAGCTACAGCTGCCTGTTGATTGGAAGACAATGTTCTTCGGAAATAGTCCTATGGGAAAAGACATTTGAATTAAAACATCAAATGTCTTTAGTTGTTACAGAACTGTTATGCTATATTCGGTAATAAATTATAATCATCTTCCATATATGTTATGTGAAGGTGAGCTGTCAAAGGGAGGCTTTTCTTGCCCCAAAACTGCACTTTGTCTGGTCACAGTTAAGAAATTTGAGAGTTAAAGTTTAGGTGCCAAAATAGAAGTTGGTTAGTTAGGAAATAGATTCTAACTACTTTTCAGGGTCAGGTGCTGAAAATCTGTTTTCTCCTTTCAAATCTCTCCTTTACTGTGATGGCTAATGAGAGAGTCTATACAGAAGCACAGTTGAATGAAGTAATTACTGGTGATACTAGTTCATTAAGTTTGCTGGAGATAAATGTGTTAGTTTTTCATGACTTTTCCCAAATGAAAGGGGAATATCATTGTCAGCGTTGGTTTTTGCCTTTCTATGGCTAGCTCCCTATTGCTAGTGGAGCTAAAATGTACAACTGTTGTCTGTTTTAGTAGTTTATATTATTAAATTCTTCTGTCAGTATTATATGATTGTTTTGTATAATATTTTCCAGAGAAGAATACCGTACAATGTGGGTGATTGGGTTGGTGTTTAAGAAAACAGAAAATTCTGAAAATTTAAGTGTTGACCTTACCTATGACATTCAGTCTTTTACAGACACAGGTAAGTTTTGCTTTCTAGATGTTCTGGTATTAATAAACTCATTGAAGCTATTGTCTTTGTTCATAATGTAGTCTGTTTCAGTAGCAGAGCTCTGTCTAGGCATACAGAAGAAAGGTTTAGCTAAGGAGTTGAGGTTATTTAATGAAACACAGTTTTAATGAGTTTTAATGCTGCTAGACACTCAATAATAATTTTCAGTTTTTTTCATTAAAACTGGTGAAAATGATGCACACATCTTTTGCATCTCACTAAAAATATTGTGTTATATTGTGATCTTTGTTAAACAGGCAGACTGCTTACATGCTAGCTGCCTAGCATAACCTCATGTTTAAAATGGGTATAATTTAAATATTTTTATTGTACGATGAGACTGAATTCATTGGTGGGTTATAGCCAAGTAACTACCAGACTTCAGAACAAAATGCCTTTTATTCCATAGCATTTCATACTAGCTAGTTGGTTCAGTGACTTTCATGTCCAACACCCAGTGCAAGAAATCTTTTTGAGGATTTTTTCTGATGTTTACTTTTTGATTCATGAAAATAGTTTAGAACATGCATAAGAAATTTGTAAGCAAAGAATTGGTAACAGCTGAAAAGTGTGCATCTCCAGAGTCCAGGACTAAGATTTTTTTTTTTTTTTCCTTTAACAAATAATGGTTAAGGCTCAAGTGTTACCTTCTTACAGAGTTACAGGAATATATTCAGGTGTTACCTAATAAAGCCCTGGTCCCTGAATTTCTACTACTCGGTCTGTAAGTGAGGAAACTGTACACACACACGCACCCAGTGTGGGTGTATGAGTGAAAATTAATAAATATGTATATTTATAAGTAAATTATGCCAAAGTACTGAAGTTATTTTTTGTCATGTAAAGCTATAGTGGGGGCAAGAGGATTTTTATTGAGAGGTGGAATCTTCCTTTTGATTTTAAGTGGTGAAGGTGAAACCATTGACACATCATCGTAATTTTTCAGAATTTAGAAAAGGCATAATAGCTTGGCTGCTGCTTTGAAAGAGTGAAGGGATCTGTGAATTAGAGTTTGTCTTTTTATGTTTTATAAGTGATATTTCAGTAGTGTGCTTGTCAGATTTTTGGTAAGAAAATACTAAATGTAGCACTTAATGGGTCTGATTTACTTGCATTACATGCAGATCTGAAATTTGGGTACATGCAATTTTAAGTTAAGTAGCATTTTATCAAAAACATTATAGACTGCAATGTATAGTTTTCCATTCAATTTGTAAATATTGTAAAAAAAATCAAACTAAGAAACAATTTGTGTGTTATGGGTTTCTTTGTCATCTCAAATTAAAGTGGGTCTGTTTTCATTGTTCTTAATCCATCCTGAAAACATGCTTGCCCTGTCTTTTGGAATAGATCCTAAGATTTTTTTTATCAGAACTACCAGGGCATTTTCAAGAATGAAATTATGGAATAGCCTACTTTTTAGAGCAGGGAGAGAAAGAAAGCCATGAAGAGTGGGCTAGGTTTTTCTTGTATTGAAACTTCGGTAAGACCTAATGTTAGGAATTTGGAATGCTTTAACCATGTCTGGCTTTCCTATGTATGCCCCTGCCTTAACTGTAACCTGTATAATCTTTGCACAGAGGCTTTATGAGCTTCAATGCCAAAAATTAGTGTAGTGGGCTCTTTAATATGCAGAATTCATTGAGCTATTTGTGTGTCTCTTAATCAAATTTTAATTACATACAGCCTAATCAATTCCTTAATGAGATTCCTTAATGTTGATAGAATAGACAGTGAATAAGGGAGATAACACAACTTAAAAGGTGAAGATCTGCAGAAAATGTTTTTGTAATCATACACTTGCTATGGCTTTGTTTAATATCATCTAGAAAATTGATGTGAAAGAACGTATTTTTCATTTTTACCACTTTCACCTGGCTTTACTGAAACACAAGATGTTGGATTGCAGTGTTAGTTCTTTTACTAGCTCTGTGTAGACTCTCTAGAAGTACATGTTCTGAGGCAAAGAACATTTTAGAACATTATAGTGGACATAACTTGAAAAAATAAATAGGGCAAGCAAAAAACACAAACAGACACCCCCCCCCCCCCCCAGACTACAACAACAAAAATGTAGTGGTATCTGAGTTGTCACAATGATTTGTAATATATTAGTTGGTGGGTCAGTATTCAACTCCTGAATTAGAAACAATTTGTTATAGGAGGTACATAAATGAAAATTGAATCAACTCTGAAGAAAGTATTTTTATGTGAATAATGTAATTCTCGTGAAGGATATCGTATTTCTGTCTTTTGTCCCTTTGACATTAAGAAGTCACTTCAGAGCTGTTACTGTTAAAATTTGTTAACAATATAGTTTAGAGAACTCTGTGCTTGCAAGATATTTTTCTAGAAAAGCAGGTCACCTGTTTCCAAAGTAACATTTTCGTGTTTGCACTATCAGTGGTGGTGTAGTAGGCAGTTCACTTTCTGCCTCCAGAATAAGGAAACACTGTGCTTGTTCTTTAAGGTAGTAAGTGTTATGAAATGCAAATTTTTTCTTCCTGGGCAAGTAAGTGGATATTGCAAAATGCTTCAATACGTCTTAATGTTATTCTAATTGTGTAGTTTATAGGCAAGCAATAAACAGCAAGATGTTTGAGATGGATATGAAGATTGCTGCGAGGCATGTGAAACGTAAGCAACTTCACCAACTGCTACCTAATCACGTGCTTCAGAAAAAGAAAAAGGTAAACTTGACTAATATTTGAGCAATAAAAACACTACTGGGAAATGATTTCTCATCTTTTTAGACTTACTAATCAAAGAACTAAAAAAACATTTTGAAAGCTTAGTTTTATCTGTATATTTGACTGTAGCAGTTTTACTAGATGCACTAAATATAATACCAGATTTCCCAGAGCATCAACAATGTCTTCAGAGCTGGCTGAAATATTTTATTTTGTTGGCCTCCCTAAACTGAATGGTGTAATAATAAAGTTTTAAAGCACTCTTGCTATTTTAACATGCAGGTCACCTAAAGGAAGCATCTGTAACAATAGTAATGGAACAATCAGTCAAGCAATTCTTGCTATCTCCATCCCTTTTCTCTTGTTATTAGATTATCCTATAAGTTTCATAAATGTAAAATTGCAAGTTATCAAATAGCAGTGTAGAACGTTGAATTTGTTGCTACCTTTTTCTATCTAACATGGTAGTCTGTTGCTGTAACTGATGTTGAATACTTTGAGGATAATTTGGAGGAAAGCATTCTTCAGCCTGCAACTCGGCAGCTTTTAGTGTTGCATACAACACCAAAAGCTGCTGAGTGCTGTTTTAAGAGTATAAGATTTAAATGACAGTTTTGACACCAGAAAGTTGCCCATTGTCTAGCCAGGGTTATTTTCTCCATCAGTATATAGTTTACCTGTGTGGATATATCTGAGAATGGTAGCAAAATTTTTAATTAAGCTGTTGTGTTGGCTGTGATTTACTTTCAGTGGAGGCAGGCGGAAGGGGTTGGAACATTGAATTTAATAATTTAGTCTTTATTTCTAAATCCTCACTTCTTTGTGTTTGTTTAGCTTAATCCAAGAACAGTGCATGTTTGCTTATTTTTGTGAATAGCTAGCCACTGTTAGTATATACTCTGTTTTAGGTATATCTGAGTAACATGCTTTATTACTATAGCTGTTTTAAATTAACTGCGTTTTTAAAGAATAGGAAATCTAATATTGAAACCAAGTGTAAAACTATAATATTTACGTTGTCCTCTGAAATGTATTAAGTAATTAATAGATCGCTCTTTCAAATAGTGCTGTGTCAGAGGAGGGTTTTTCTTCTATGCTCACTATAAGTTCAAATCAGTCTCTCAATTTTTTGTATTAATTGTGGTTTTGCTGTACATCAGTATTACTTTGAAGTTAATGAAAGCAGTATCTATAAGCCAAAGAAACTTGAAATAAAGCTGAAAATACAATCACTAAATAGATTAGTTTGTCTTGTGCTTTTGAACATTGTTGATTCAGACAAATCTGCACCTGAATTTTCAATGTGAAAATCTAAATGCGTGTAGTGACACGATGGTGTATTATTTACACATAAAAGGATTTTAAATTTGTCCACTTTTTTTGTAGTTTTAAATGCTCCTGTTTTGACACCAGGTTTTGACACTATATACTTAAAATGTAACTGCATTTAAGGCATGCATACAAACTTTGTTTATGGTGGAAGCTTATCGCTGTTAAATCATCTTTTGTTTCTTTTTTCTTCACAAATGTAACAGCTTATATTTTGCATTATGGAAATATTGCATTATTTGAATCTTTGCTGATATTTAAGACCTTAATAGGACTAATGATTTTCTGTTGTCTTGTGGATTGCAGCATTCAACAGAAGGGATCAGGTTGACAACTCTGAATGACAGCAGCCTAGACTTGTCTATGGACAGTGATAACAGCACGTCTGTGCCTTCGCCTACTAGTGCTATGAAGACGAGTCCATTGAATAGTTCTGGAAGTTCTCAGGGGTAATGAAGACTTTCAGTCTTCTTGCTGCTTTCTGTTTTTGAAGTACTTCTGTTAGAAACTTAGCAGATACTGCATATGTGAGATATGATTATCAAGGTGTGAATGGTCCAAATTGGAGCTTGTAGACACTCCTATTTCCAGTTTGAGCACTAGAGCAGGACTGAATTTGGAGTTAGGCAGTATGGTGTTGGACTTCAGGTGAAGAATAAAGTTGGGTAAAAATGCTTAGAACAACAAGATAATATGAAAACTTGGGGCACTGCAGTAGGAGGCTGTAAGTGGTAGTTAGCAATAAATGCGTTATTTTTTTGTGTCCGTCCCCCCCCCTTTTTTTTTTTTTTATTCAGCTTCTTACTGGCCTAAAAAGCTATCTCTGAAGTGATTCAGATTAAATAGTTGAAATAGCTTCCTTTACTCAAGTTTGATGGTAGGTTGCCAGTGCTCATTTCTGTCTTCCTACTGTGACACTGTATTGCAAGTTCTGGTCTCTAACGTAGGTAAAATCCTATCAGCTGTGGTTACTGGCCATTCATATGATGTGATGAAAGGCAGATCATATAGCATTGTAACTTTACGTAATGCTTAGCATCTCATTATTTTTCTCTTTTTAGCAGAACCAGTCCTGCGCCAGCTGTAACAGCAGCATCTGTGACCAACATACAGGCTTCTGAAGTCACTGTGCCACAAATAAATTCCAGTGAAAGCTCAGGGGGTAAGGAAAATGGCTTAATATGCTGGTCTGTTCATTTTTAACTTTTTTTTTGTAACACTTATAAAGGGTTTTTTCTTCCAGTTCGGGTTCTTTACTTAACACATGCTGTAACATGTTCTCTTTGTATACAAATTTAACTTATTTCTTTGGGACTCCGGAAATCATGGCGAAATGATGTGATGATGTTTGTTTGTTCTTTTGTTCTTAAGGATTTTTATTTGCCATTCACAATAGCAGTAGTTTTCTGTTGTCCTGATGCAGGTCTGTAGTTCACTTGGTCAAATGAGGAAAAATTATTTAAAGCTGGAAGAGCAATTTTTGTTTTTATTTTTAATCCATTTTATAGTTAAACCCAAGATGGGGTTCTGTACTGTTTGTCATCTGTGCTCCCATGTTCCTGCTCCTTGTCCTTCATGGAAATTTAGTCTCGGAGTGAAAAAGACTTGGTTGTAAGCAGAATGCCTGCTTACTGATGTCTTTTCAGCTATGTCTCACTCTGTGTGTGGGCTTTATCTGTATTTTCTACAAGAAAAGGTACACTTCACTCAGTAATATTTTTTCTTTTTAAAGTATTTTTTAGTGAAAGAGCAAAGGCATCTGATGAAATTGTTCACTTAGAGTCAGCTACTCCTCTTTTTTGATGAATGTTAGCTGTATACAAGGAGCAAGTCAGAAATAGATGGGAAAGGTGACCAACTGGTTTGCCTTTCAAGATGAGATTTCTCTTATTTCACTCTGACATGTGAGACGGTGGAGCCTTACTGCTCACTGATTTTTATTGTAAGTCACAGATGCATCAAAGTGAGTAAGTTTGTCCATGAGCACTAAATGGAGCTTAAATGATGTGACTTTTTTGGATTTGGAAGCATATCAGAAGTTGCTCATTCTTGCACCTGATAGTTACTAGTGAAAAATGGCCTAAGTGTAATTTTTCTCATACTCGAGCATCTCCCTGTGTGTGCTCATTGGTTTGAGGTGGGCAGCTGGTGAGCTAGAGCTTTGTCATATGCAGCCTTTTTCAAAAGGACGTGTGGAATGTCAGATTTCTATCTGCTGTTCTGTGACTTAGCCTGTCATTGTGTACTCTAGGCGTGAGAAATGATAAACTTCATGTTTAAGTGACAAAAGGAGTACCAGATTGCTCTTGAATTTGATTTAAGGCACTCCTTGGCAATGCATATATATGGCCAAGTACAGAAACAGTAAAACTTCTTTTGGGTACCAAGAATAATATAGTTATATTAGCACAGAGTTCTAACCCTTCTGCAGGGTTAATTAGACCAAACAGAGCGTCACTGATGTGCCTACTCTGTATCTGGTACACACGTTATCTCAGAATTAACTTGAGCCTAACTGTGTATGCACACCTGCTGTTCCAAATATGGTGCTTATACAACTAACTGTACCAATTCTTTGATGCCTGCTTGATACCAGTGATTTTGAGAGACCAAAAATACCAGTGATTGACCTAAAATGGTTGTATCAACTCATCTTGCTGAAGCTTTTAAAATTACTTATCCATAGGTACTTCAAATGAAAGCATTCCTCAAACTGCCACACAACCAGCCATTTCTCCACCACCAAAGCCTACCATCTCTAGAATTGTTTCCTCAGCGTGTCTATTAAATCCATCACCAAGAACTTCAGGAAATGTTGCAACAAAAATGCCTAGCCCTGTCACAGCAGTGAAAAGGACATCATCTCCCCATAAGGAAGAGTCTCCCAAGAAAATAAAAATTGAAGAGGTATTTGAGATTTTTGAGGTCATACCATAGCAATGTCCAAAACTTTACATTCATATATTCATATCAGCTGCACAGTATTGATTATAATATTCCCAGTTATAATTATTTTGTTAAGTGGGATGTATATTTCCTACTCTGACTGCTTTGCTGCTTTATGTATGCAACTTGTTTAGGTGTTAGTGGTTTTTCACCATGCTGATATTCATCACATGATGCACTGCATTAGCACAAATGCTTAAATTTTAAGTTCTTGTCTTAAAAGCTACTTTTTTTTAGAATATGAGCATGTTAAGTCTTACAGCTAATTTTGTCTTGAAAAACACTTTGTGACCTTGTTGATTATTTTAAAATATGTTTTTATGATTTTTAATATTCTCTGGGTTTGTTTGCATTTCAGCAGGATGAAATAAGTGAAGATACTAGCTGTATAGATTTCAGTGAGCATGAAAAAATGGACATTAAGGTATCTATGCCTAGCCCATACAATTTTTGTATATTAATTGTGACTCTTTCTTGTGAAGCTTACTGTGCTTTCCTGTAGGAATGATTAAGAGTGTTTGCAGATACATTATAGACTATCCAGTGAAGATACCAAAATGATATGTTCTTTTTTCAATATATGTGCCAACATTAATGAATTGCAGTATGTTACTTGCTGCAGGTTAAGCTGAACCTGAGTCTATGTTCGCATAGGAGAGTGATTTCTTTGCTGGTCATTCACACGGTATTATGCATAGCAAAAAAATTAGTGATGATATTTGTATTTAAAATTCTTAAATCAGGTAAAGGATGTGTCTGCATACCTTACTTTGCCTGCATCCCAAACGCAATATGTTACTTAGTTTAAGAATAGTTGTCTATTGGGAGTTTTGCATGTTGGGCTGAGAATCCCAATGCCAGGTGCAAACTTGTTCACTTTTTAGATTAAAAACCCCAACAAACTAACAAGAAATGATTGCAAGTAGATTTCTTCTGATAGTGAAATTATTGTATGAAGTTACAGCATAACTTCTCAGGACTTGCAGAGATTCACTCCAGTATCTTGTAATTTAGCAGACAGTTTCTGCTTATTGGTGAATAGAAGGATGAAAGTCTGTCTTCAGCTTTATGATTGCAGCTCTCCACTTGGGCATACACGGTTTTTATAGGGAATATTTTGTTGTCTTTGGAATGTCTCTAGAAATTATCTCAAGAAATTAAAATATCTATTAAAATGTTTAAGTGCTTTGGTTTATAGTCTCCACACCCTCAGATGAGGAATTGTATCTTATTATGTAGTCACTTTGAAACTTCTTTCGAACTCAAGATGGGTGAAGGCTGAAATGCTTGTAATTCTAACATTGAAAATAGATCCTCTGGATAACAGATCATTATAAGAGACATAGGTAATCCTGTTAGCTTTTTACTATCAGACTCCTCTAAATCTTATGTGCTTAATATTCAGGGAAGAAATGGAGGAATCAACTTTAATATAGTATGTTGATACTTTTGGTTTTTTAGGAGCAACTTGAGACAGAAGTGAATGTTAATTCTCAAACAGAAACTCTTCAGACAACTTCTCTGCAAGCTCCTCAGGTACTGTTTTTTAAAAAATAACACTTCTCTGTGTATGTGTATGTGCTGATCTGTGGTGAAAATATTGAAATTAAAATTAGTCCAGATGTTAAAAATAAATGTATAGTTTTTAATTAAATCCATTGTATGGAAAGCTGGTTATTGTTACTGTCACAATTTTTGTGTTTTAGATGGTCATTGATCTTAATGTGCATTGTAGCTAAACATGTATGGCTTGCCATACAAACTGACCGAAGCTGGATTCGCTCTTCTGAATTGTGCCTTCAAAGTAAGGGCCTCAGTTTATTCCTTTGTGCTTTGCACATCACAGAATAATCCTTTCTAACAAGGAAACAAATGCTTTAAACAGCTGCTACTCAAATATATCCTTGTAGAGGTTGAGAATGTTTGAAATGTAACTTTAGGCTCTGAAATTCGATATGAGAGAGAGGATTTGTTGTCATTTTGTAATTCGTTAGCCAGCTGTGTTCCTTCACTGCAGGTATTGTAACTGTAAGGAGCATTGGAAATATAGACATTAAGTTACAAAGTCTGTGGCATTCACATAAACTTTTGTTCCTAAT
Source organism: Psittacula echo (assembly GCF_963264785.1). Classification (NCBI taxonomy): domain Eukaryota; kingdom Metazoa; phylum Chordata; class Aves; order Psittaciformes; family Psittacidae; genus Psittacula; species Psittacula echo. The sequence goes on from NC_137739.1 coordinate 63,048,970, forward strand.
ATTGTAACAACTTTTAGAGAACACATTTATCTTTACTAGCATTTTTATGCTTCTTAGTGCTCTACTGATTAAAGTCTCACTATTGCAAAGCATTTTATGCACAATTATTAAATGATGTCTAGTAAATGTTTTAATTGAAAATAGGGATACATTGCAATAGCATTTGTGGTATTTGTTAGTGGACTTTTTGAACTATATGAGCAATACTGAATAAAAGTGCCGAATTATTTGGCAAAAATTCTAGATGTTACATGGTCACACTAAGCTGTTTCAGGGAAATTTTTAGATCAGTTAGTACACCAAGTTTGTCTTACATATTGTTGAGGGATGATTATATGAAGCTTTGTAGCTTTTACTAATTGTGTAGTTATTACTTTAGCAAAAGTAATCTGCAAAAGACCTGCAAAAGACCTGCAAAAGAATGGTGGGCCTTTTTTCATTTTTGAGTAGTATTGTTGGCTTTGGTTGAAATGCTGGTCATGTGGCAGAAAATAGAGACATAGTAAACCACAGATCAGCACCAACCAGAGTGGGCTACTGGGGGAAAGAGGGAGGCAAGTGGTCAGAACTGTTCTGCCCCAAGTCCTGGTTGCAATGCTACTGTATCAGTTAGTGTTAACTCGATAAAACAACAGTTAAGAGCAGTCATTTTAATGCATTTTTTCCCCATTTATCAAACGTACCTCATATTAATTTTCAATGCTTATAGTATAAGATAACCTTTTATGATAAATGATTACAGGAAGTAATGCATAATAACTTGGTTATTGGAATGGCAACTGATCTGCCACAGTGGAAGAGAAATACTTTGAAGCTTACCCCCCCTTCTACCCACCCCACCTCCACCCCCTCCAAAAGAAAAAGAAAAAAAAAAAAAGCCACAAACCAAAAAACCACAACAAAACAAACAAACCCACCAGCCAGCAATAAAGAAGCATGTGAGAAATTAATGAATCACACTGAATATTGGGTGTATTCCTTTTCTATGGTTTACTTCATTTGGCTGTGGATGTAACTTTGCTTAATTGGATTTAAGTCTTTTAAGTGAGTGAAAGAAAGTGTTCGAAGTATTTTCAAGATGAAATTCTTAACCCAGCCATATAGCACTATTCATCGTACCTTTTGTATGTAAATCTAAACGGATAAGAAAAGTTGGAAATTTGGCTGTAAGAGGTTCCGCAGAGTCTGAAATGGAATGTATTGAAGACACACTTTGCACTGGAGACAGTTTTTTGTCATTCACCTGCAAAGGGCTGAAGCTTAACATTGAATTGTTCAAAGGAATTTTTAAATACTAAACATGTAGATCAGATACTAGGTGTAACCTGTAACCTACCAAGCACCCTAATTCTGTGGATATTATGTTTTACTGTAATACAGGTTATTAGTAGGCTCAGACATATCTGCACTTCCTAATTTCTTGCAGTTGTCGAAAAAGGAAACGCACGTTATGGAAAAGACTCTGGTACGAATTTTCCTTAATGACTATGTAGGCAAAGGAAAGATCTGCTTCTGTGTTTATAGTTGGTAGTGATTCTTATCCTGGTATATTTTTAAAAACTCTTCTAAAGATCTTGTTTTTTGAAGTTAATGCCAGTTACTACAATATTTTTCTTTCGATATTGACAAAGTTAAAATGCTTCATTTCTTTTCTTTTCAGAAAACACCCAGTACAGACCTTTCAGATATCCCTGCTCTCCCCGCAAATCCTATTCCTGTTATCAAGAATTCAATAAAATTGAGATTGAATCGGTAAAAACAACCTCAGGGGTCCATAAACAATATCTGCCAACTCAACCTGTTGTCTTCTAATGCTAGGAAAAAAGGAGAATGGAGGGTGCAAGACTAGAACATAATCGCAAATGGATTTAGGTATATTTTGTGCACTTCCCTTTCGGGGCTAAAATCACCACTTGATTGGAAGTCCAGGTTAGTATGTGAAGCCAGGAGTACAATTAATGTGTTAGCAACAGTTGCATTAAGTATTTTGAAGGATTACTGCCTTTAAAAACATGAACACTATTTGTAGCCATATTTGACATTCTAATTGAATTTGTTTGATGCATTGTTTCAAAATTGAGATAAAACTGGCATAAGAATCCCTTAAATGCACTTTTATGTACTTTTTTTATTGGAGTATGACTAATTTTAGATCTTAGCTCTGATACACTTTCATTTTATTGAAGAATATCTTCAATAGTGCAAATTGGATGATGTTCTACAATATACTATACATTGAAAACAAGTGTGTAGTATATCTAGTTCAACTGCCATCAAGCAGCAGTAAGCCTTTAGAATGAAATGTCAAATCTTGAGGTTGTAAGACATAAGTTGAGGGAGTAATTGGGAAGTTTTGGTGTTGGTGGGACTGGGACATGATTAAGATGTGGTCTACTTTTTATTTATAGGATTGTTTTTAAGGTGCATACAGATCAGCAGTGAAACAGCAAATAAACTTTCCTTTGAGCTAATCAAACTCTTTATTACCTTTTGATCCCTTTATTTCTTGGGAAAAGCTTTTGTGTTTAATGGTGGGTGGGTTTTTTTGTTGGGGTCCTTTTTTTTTTTTTCCTTCATCTCCAGCTTGCATGCACCATGTATGACAATGGTTATTTATACAAAATAAAAACAAGCCGTGTATTCATTTGGGTTCCCTCCTGCCCCTTACCTTGTCATAATACCTTGTGGCCTGTAGGCACAAATTCAAAATTTTGTCCCACGACTAATGTGTTTAAGTAAATATTGTGTGCCTGTGAAATATAACATCCGTCTTGATGGCCTTTGAATCACTAAATATAAGGTGATTTTTGTACACTCCATGAAAGTCCTGTATGCATTAAAAAGCTTCGAATTTTAAATAAAAGGCAAAAAGATTTTTCCCGAAGAATTTTAACCTTTTTATTTTTAGATGGCTCATCAAAAAATAGTTTTACATACTGAAAAATGCTGAATTTTTAAAAATCATATTTCTAGTAGACTCCTGTTTTTTTGTTACTGTAGTCCTATCAGTGAAGTGAAAACTTGTTTCTTTTGAAAGAACTAAATCTCTCATGGCAAAGGACAGCAGTATTTGAGGAACATGAGGGATACCAACAGTAATACCAGATGTAGATAACAAACTTCATTTTACTATTACTTAAGTCTGGAATGTGGGATGTCAAATCATACTTCCCATACTTTGATTAGCATGTTTTATGAACTTCCTTCTCCCTTTGTGCTCCATCCTATTACACGTGCATCTTTCATGTTAAAATTGAATTACTTACACTCTTCCCCTTATCCTTCGAAATTAATTCTCTAAAGTCAGAGTGTAGCTTATCTTTTACTTAGGCTGTGCAGTAACTGAAGGGTTTTTTTTGCCATTTGTCTAAGATGTCTAGTATACAATATTTCTCTTTTCCTTGCCCTGTGCAGCCTGCTGTCATCCACCCCCCAAAGAAGGTTATATTAACAGTTGAAGTGTACAAGGTGTCTGTGTATTTTGTGTAGCTATGGAGTTTAGATCGAAATTGCCAGGCACAAATTTAGTCTTGTCATTTTGTTTACACATCAGAAAATCTTTTTCATTTTATTAAATGTTTCATGTAACTGCACCCAAGTTTTGCCAAGCTGGAAACTTGGAACCTTTCTGTATAGTGACTTTTTAATTCTAGTTTTCATAACCTGGAGATCAGACTGTTGCTTTCGCATGATGTACGTAGTGTCTCATGACTGGAGTTTGCTTTGTTTTATAGTATCTGTACTCCTTGTATTTTTCAAGAGCTATTTTGTAAACAGATGATGTATTTCTCCATTGAAAACACAATAAAAAACAGCACAATCCCATAATTGTGTGATTTTTCTGAATGTACTCTCAATTCATATTTAGCTCTTAAATTTTCTGCTAAGACAAACACAGTGTGTCATAAAAGAGTACATAAATAAATGTTCTCTAACGAAGTGTGATGTTATAGGAAGTGGAAATAACACTCAGCAGAATGTTGAGATCCAGTCTGTAAAAGGGAAAGGTCGTGGAATGTGTAGTGGCTTGGCGTGGGCAGAGTTTCTTGCCAAAAAGAATACCCCATTTTAAGAGCATCCATTCCCTGTCTATTGATTGGGAGGCCCTTTCAAAAATCTTATATGCTTAAAAGCTGAAAAAACCAGTTTGGTATCAAAAGTGTGAAGTACTCTATATTTAAAAAGTTTGAAGCTCCTTTCTCAAAAACATGGCTATAACAGTTTTGGCATCTTACACTTGCTTTTCTTGTGACTATTTCTTATGTCAGCAGATGGCACTATTTCTCTTCTTGTCAAATAATTTAAGCTTGCCCTGAAATAAAAGTAAAAATTAGAAGTAGCTGTGCATCACTTCATTGATCTTTGTATCAGCATGAGCCCAATCCTCCAAATGCTTCATGTGAGTAACTTTAAGTAGCTTCCTTTTGACTAAAATTTCTTTAACTGCTAAAACCACTGATAGTTTGGGTGTTCATATTATAATTACCCTGCCTAAAACAATAAACCTTTGTGATGTATATATTTTTCACAGCATGCAATTGCTTGTCTTGTTTCGAACAGATTCATCATCTTTATATCTTGCCCACCACATCTCCCTTTCATCACAGCTCATGTTATTTATGGCTTTAATTCCTCTTTTATTTTCTCCAACCAATAAAAATCTGCTAGTAGATATACAAATTTCTGTTCAGTGTTTCTCGATCTACTGGTAGTAGGCTTCAGTAGGCTTGTTTTTCTGAGTTACCTTCATGAACCTCCAGAAGTAAGTTCACGGACTCAAGGATCTGCAAACAAGAAGCTGAAAATTACTGTTGTAGCCAAAATAATTAACATTAATAAGCCATGGTTCTAACAGATGGCTTTAGACATACTGATTGAAATCAGACATTTGAGTTGATGAGTTCTAGCTAAACTTGTCCTTCCTTCTTGCTGTAGGTAGTGTGTGCATGCCATTTTTTAATTTTTTTTTTTTTTTTACTGCAAAAGCTTTTAGATATATAGTAACTGAGTGGTAGTGAATACCAATTGATAGTAAATGTACCTTAATAAGAGAACTGATTTTAATCAACAATAAAAGTTAAAACTGAGTTCTTCAGCTTCTAGAATAACCAAAAATAATTCAGTATAGATATTACTGAGCCATAATCTGTACTTAAATGCAAGACAAAATACATATTTTGTCATAATATGTATGTAGTCTTTGGAAGTTGTATGCATTTGAACAAAAAGCATTTAGTATATTGAAGTAATCCTGGTATCATTTATGTGACTTCCTAAGCACACCAGTCAGCTAGCTTTGCTATGCTTTTTATGCTTTGTTTCTCTTTGGCATTGTTGTGGCTGAATGATACTTACCAGAAATTTTGTGACTTAAAATCATGCAAGTCTTAGGCTAGTACATCCATGAATATCTGTATAGACATATAGTAGCTGAGTACTTGGTAGGTTCACTTTTTTAAAGATCTAATGTTTGTATTGGAAAAACATCAGTAATAAACCATTTTTTGGGTTACTTCAATAATCTTAGTAGAAGGATCTGTTCAAAAGAAGCAAACCATCTTGGGATTTGTTGATAGAGGCAGACGCAGTTCGATGCATCGGGAGTTCAAGCTAATAATTAGAAATATCTACAAACATCAAACATCTGCTGTTATCATCACCAAAAGAATGCGAACTTTGGTATGAAACTTCAGAGGCCATTTTTTGCTATGAAAAAAGTAATACAATGAACTGCTGCTGGATGTCCCATCGGCCTTTTGGATATTTAAACTTTGGATATTTATTTTTTTTTTTATTTTTTTAAATGAAGTTTAAGCTTATTTGTATTGTTCTGATTAAATTTTAGAATGCTATATTTAGGTAGGTTTTTTTTCCCCATGCAGCATGTCTTCCTCACCAACACCCCCCACCCCCCCTCCCCCCTCACCCCCAATTACCTCAGTATTTTTATGACCTTTATTCCAGTGGAATGTTTAAAATAAACTAATAATGATGATGTCCTCTACACTTTCTTAAGTTTTTACCTCACCACCACGAAAGAGACTGAATTTAAGAGAAAGTCAAATTTAATAGCATGCTAATGGATGAAAGAAAACCATTTAATGATATATGCAGATATTATCAAGCTTGGCTTTTGCTGTAAATTGCTGTCTTACAATAAGAGCCAGAATCCAGGTATGTAATAGGAAAGGATAAAGAAGAAAATTACTGTTGATGTAAAATTATAAAAACTCTAAATTGTTGGGTAAGGAAAGCTGCGTTTATTTATTTAAGAAAATAGCCAATGCATTTAAACTGCCCCATAATAACTGTGGCCCGCATAGGTACTGGACAGCTTACAACTGCAAATGCCTTTTTGTCTCTCTTATTTGTGAGCTAGCACATCTACTTTATGCACTCATTTTATGTTTGTATTTTTAGAAGTAAATATTCTCAATACTGCTGCTTAAGGAGACATTTTACATGCTTAAAATCTACAGATCAATTCAAACTGTTCATCTAAGATTATTTCGGTGCCATTTCCTTCCGTTACAGTAATAGGCTAACCTAAAGCAGATGCAGTTATTAAAGTTGAAAAGAACAGAAGCTTGATTCTAAGTAAACGTAATAAACATGATAGTTCCTAAGATGGCAGGTAAGAGTTTTGCACTACAGCTTCTGCTCCAGCTTTCCTGAAACCTTGCCCTGTCTGGTGTCTGATGCTGTGTGCCTTCCAGAAATCTGGCATGCGCACTTTCCTTGTTTGCATTCTCAGTCTGCAGTGGAGCTGTTAATAAAGAGATTGATGATAAAGTTGTCGAAAAGAGACAGTTGGACAGGACTGCTCGCCATGAGTGACAGAGGGCATGCTCTGCCTTCACAGCCAAGAACGTTGCCCCCAGCAGAGAGCCTGGCCATGCCTGGACGCTGTGCCAAGCCTGCTCAGAGTGGCGGGGAGAGGAGTCTGTGGCTTACACGAAGGATTTCTATCAGATTTTTTAGCTTGCTGTCTTAAAGTGAAATTTCTTTTATTTAGGATCAGCATACAGTTTTTCAATAACTTTACAGCCTCTTGAGAACAAATGCAGTTTCAGCAGCAATCTGAAGGCTAATGTAGATCTGATTTTTTTTTTGTGAATAATCTGCTAGGACTTCTAAAATATTTCATTGTGGTCTAGTTCAGTGAAGTGAAATAGAGATCCCTTGTTCTTAAAATTAACAATTTCTTGCTTTTATGGGGAATAAATGCATTATTCATGTACTCAATCTAGATATTAGCTTCTGTACTAATCTTCCCTGCCAAGATGTCATAAACTTGATTCAACTCAGTCACATGGTTGGAATAAGAGAAGCCCAAAATGATGGATGGAAGCATTCATTGTCTCAGCCACAGTTTATAATGTATAATTTTTATCCATCACAATGTAAAAACCATTAAGACTGATAAAACATTCGATAGTTCAGGCCATCTGCTTGCACAGTATATTAGAATTATTAGTGATTATTCCTACTGTTTCTTATTTTCATCCAGAACAGTGTGTGGATTTTCTATACACTAATGATTGCTCTGACCACTAAATGCTGTATCTCATCTAGGAGTACTTGTTATTTATATCTCTCTTGTAGCATCTAGTCCTTGTAGGTTGTGAGATAAAAAGTTCCTCTCAACCCTAATAAAGAACAATGACTTAAAAAGCAGTTTCAATAGCGCATGCTTCAATGTGTTGCTTTTGAATGTGTTTATGGGAGGAGGAGCAATCCTTTTGGTCTGATAGCATTTTTAAGTGGTGGTGGATCTTTTTTTTTGTGGACAAATTGTACAAATGCTAGCATAGACTTTTTCCAGGGTTATTTTCTGCAAGACATTGTGGTGTTTTGTTTTTTTTTTTTGGGGGGGGGTGGTGGTGGTGTTGGGGTTTTTTTGTTGTTGTTTTGGGGAGGTGTTGGTGGTTTTGTTTTTTTTTTTCCATAGATTGAAATATGTAGTTTACCAGTGAATTAATAAATTCTTTACATATGTATTCTTTCTAACTCTTAAAGAACCACCACCACACTAAGAAAAATGCTCCTGTTATATGAGCCTTTGACCTAGATAGGGATGAAGTCTTGTTTTGTAGTAGCTGTTGTGAATAAAAAAAATATTGAACTAAAGTAGTAATGTTTTTCTGGTAGTTGATACAGACACAAGTAATTTCTTCTCAACTCTTAGTTTTGGCATCTTGAGTGAGGCTACTTAAAAAAAAATATTTGAAGTTTCTCTTACGAAGATGTAAGTTTAATTCCAGAGACTCTCAAGTCTGTGACTTGATTGGCTGTGATTATAGTAACCTAAGCAGCTTGGTTTTTCTGTTTTTTTAAATGTAGGATTATGAGATAACTCATTCTTGCATTTATGTTTGTTTTGAAGGTGTAGGAATTGGTTCATAGTCTCAGTAGTGTTGCTCTGAACAGGACCTGTCTAGCCAGAAGCACAGCAGATGTTCTGTCTCTGCAGATAAAAGTCAGAATGGCAGGTTTGAGCTAGTACCATTAGGATTTTTTTTTGTTCGTTTTTAGCTTGAAGAATACATTTGCTTCACTGTAGGCTGTGTTTTAAAAAAACACATGGGAGTCACGCTTTGAGTTGCTGCGATCATAGTGACTTGTTGATTTTTCCTGTCTGGCCCATTAGTTTTTAAAGGATAATCTGAACATTTGCTCCGGAAGTAGGCTTCTAGTTTTGTTTAGAATAGGGGATATCTTTACTTTCTATTATTAATTAATGTTCTAGGATGTTAAATTTTTAGATTACCTGAAATTACTCATTTTCAGCACTCACTGTTATGCATCAAACTGGATGCAGCTTTACCTGACAACAGACAAAATTTTTCTAAGTATTGTGGGAATGAATCGTCCATTCCTGTGCCTTCCACCGGCATCACATGCCAGCAGTGCTGCCTTCAGCTGTAACAGCTCATTTTGATGCTATAAGATGTTTCCTGTTATAAAATAATTCTAGTGTTTTAATTGCCTCAAAATGAGAGGGGTCGTAGTCATGTTATTTCAAAGATGCTTTTATGTGGTTATATGAGGAGAAATAATATATAATGTATAAGCAAAGAAACAAACTCCAACTATAATATGAAGCAGTTTATTAGGAGGACTGACTAACAACAAAGCCAAACCTGAATTCTAATCCTGGCTTGTGTGTATGTGACCTTGACAAGGCTATTGGCTCTTGGCTTCAACCTTCTTGTATATGAAATGAGATTAGCGATTATCAGACATTTCATAAATAATGACTATTGAGAATGTCTTGGAATTTTCATAGAGAAGATGCTTTAAAATTACTCCATTGGATACTACTGTAAGCATGAATCACACACCACTTGAAACTCTTACGCTAGTTTTCCAATTTTTGTTTTGTATCAGATACATCATCTTTATATCCTGCTGTAAATTAGTTCTAAGGGCATTACATGAAAGAGGAAAGGTTCCTGTACATGCTTTTAGAACAGTCTTGCAGTAGAGGAAAACAGCAAAATTGGGCAACTTTATTTTGTTTTTGTTTGGATTCATACTGCATTCTATTTTGCCTTTAGGGAAAAAAAAATATTACATAAGCACAGACCTGCATATCGTGTTTTTTCCACAGGAAACATACAGAGAGGTTTTAGGGATCTAAACCCATATACCTGTTTGCTATTCTGATTGTCAGTTATTTAATCCTGTCATCTTCTTTCTGTTTGCTTATGTATGGTCTGCAAGCTTTGTAGCTCACTGTTACGTTGGTACAATGCGTATTAAGCATAACATATCTTTAATTAAATTCTGGCTATACAACTTTCCAGCTTCTGACAGTACAAACTAGTGATGTATATCTGTGGTCTGTCTCACCCTGTAAACAAAACCAGTGAAGGTGGCAAGGGCTTTACTGGAAGACTGGCATCTCTTTTTTGTTTACAACTTAGGAATTTTTCTAGTTGTCCAGACTCCAGTTGCTTTCATATGGAAGCTTCTCTGAAAATTGGGGGAGACATTATTGTATGAGTCTGTTCATGGTTTGCATTTAGGTAGTTCACAATAGTCAAGTGTAGAAGGGTTCTATTTTTTTTAAGGAAAACTTGATTTTGAAGTGTATTTTCCATAGAAGTGGTAGAGTATTTTTGCATTTACTTTTTTTCTGTTCTTTTCCATTATAGTATGTCTGACAGCTCTAGATGAAAGAAAGGCACATTGGTTTTACAAAGCAGCAGAATGCTGTGCATTGCTACTCCAGCACACATAGTATTGCACAGAAACACTACCTTGGTTCATAGAGAAGTTAGTCTAAGGAAATAATGGAAGTTAAAGTTTAGCACCTTTTGAGGGTCAGCCTGTGCAACACTGGAATAAAAGCTGGAACTGACATGGACCCCCATAACTGTCATTTTGACAGCTACTTCTAGGCTGGCTGGCTTGATTCAAAAACAAGTGTCTGTAGTCCTATAGTGGTGAATAGGATGTCCTCCATGGTGATCCCATTTTTCCCTCAGATCTTAACATCTTCCGTTTTTCTGTTGTTTACTTCCAGCACTCTTCTAAGTACTCCTGGTATTTTGAAATAACACCTCCTACTTTATTCTACGTGGAGGCAGCAAAAACTAAACCCGGCTGCGTGTTACATTAATGTCTGCTACACTGAACACTTGCTAATCATGCTTTGATTGCTATCCACATCTCTTACCTCTTATCTGAGCCTGTCTCCATCAAAGGCCCCTCAAAGTATCTAAGGCTTGGCCTCATGTCTGCTGCTTTGCATGTATTTTTGCTGGACAGCTCAATACAGCACTTTCCCTTCCTACACAAGGCCACTTAAAACCTTTTTTTTTTGGGACATAGGTTGCAATTAAAAACCATGAATACAAAAGGCATGCCAAGCTTTGGGGTGGGTGAGAAAGTGATATGCCATGGTATCAAGCAGACCCACCTCCAGCTGGCCTGGTCCTGCCTGAAGCAAGATAGTGTTGTGGTATCTTCGATCGCTTTTGTAAGCAAGCCTACTTATCCCCAGGTTAGAAGGAAAATTACGAGCAGTGTCTTCTGGTGGTGTTCCAGTCAGCCAAGGAATAGAGTTTACTTGGGATCTTGGAGTTATTTCTAATTCTTTAAGGAAGAAGTTAATAGCAGTGACCTAGATGCTATAGCTTTGGGGTCCTTGAGGAGAGGGGATTGTCTTATTAACGCTGGTTATGTGCTTGCAAATATTAAGTTCAAGCTCTTCCTTGTAAAACAATCAAGGAAAGATGCTTCCCAGGGTCCACTGATCAAAACCCTACAGTGTATAGAAATGTTAAATCAAGCTCCATGTAAGTGGTGCTAACTGCCATTGGGAATTCTTCTATAGAGTGTAGAACCTCTCTGGAAAAAGGACTTTTGCATTGGAATCAAAGCATAATATGCATCTTCCCAAGAGTTTGTCTACAGCTTTCTAACTGTTTTCAGATCTACAAACTGTGGCGTCCGGTTCTGTACACAGTGGAACATGCATGAGACTTTATTTAAACAGCCGTGTATATTTCCTCTGATAAAATAGAAACTGAAATATGGACACTACTGATAGGGGAAGCCGTTTGTCCAATTGACTCTCTTGGCACTTATCCATTTTTTTCTCATTGACTTTATTATATTTTGGACTTGTATAAGCACCCTTCATCTGACGATCTCAAAGCTTTTTGCAAACATTAATTAAGCCTCTTGATGCCCCTGTGAGCTATAATAGATGCAGTTTAGATAAGTAAATGGAGATACAGAATAGTTGTCTTGCCCAAGGTCACCTAGTAATTCAGCAGTGGAGCTAAGAGATAGAAAACTAGCTGCCTAAATCCCCTCTGATCACTAGGTTTAAGTCAGATTCTCACAGATAAATGCAAGTGGTGACCAAACTTTCACACTGGGAAAGATGGATACAGCAAATTATTGCAGTTTGTTTCTGACAATGACCACAGCTTTTCGACAACTCTGAATTGTTACTAGTTTTTGTAAAAATAATGATCTGCTTCATGTAACCAGCCCAGTGAAAGAATTAATTAAAAAAAGAAGTTGCAAATCAAAACTGTAGTTCTGTTTGTTTAATATTTAATATTTCCTGATTTTACCTCGTATCTCAAGACACATAAACCACATCTCTTCACGATTTACTTATCAGCATCTAAGAAGAGGCTATCCAATACTTTACAAATATTCTATATCAGGAATGGGATTAGCCAGCAATATGAAATGGGAATGAGGAAATAAAGAGAAATGGAGATAGATCACAGAGGGTCTTTAGCTTAGTATTTTGATAGGATTTTATTTCCCATCAGAACTGTTTTGAATTTACCTTGTCATCTGAATACAGAAGACGCATACCTCCTTTGCTGCTAGGTTAAAAAATGGGGAAATCTGTCTTGCTGTTTGAGTATATAAAGTGTGTGTTCCAAATGCATCCTATGAGAGCATTGCCTTCACGCAGGACATTGGTTGGACATTTTTTCTCATAATTCTTTTAGTGCATGAAATATTTTGGAATTATAGAATCATGGAATAGTTTGAGTTGGAGTCCTTTTAGGATGTGACAGTGTCAAACTCATTGCCTCTGATGTTGATTCTTCTTGCTACTATTAAAATAGTTAATGCTACTAGTTAATTCAATGGTAACTTCATTATAGACAAGGTTTTGCATTCTGCATCAAACACCTTTGTTAGGCTAACAACTAGTTAACAGTCTCTCCTATCCTGCTGTGTTTCTGAGCAGACTGCTGCAGATGCTGTGTTGCTAAACTCGCATCTTGCAGTGCAAACTGCATTTTTCAGAGTGAGATCTTCAAGAAGTTTTGAGTTAACTTCTGTAGGAAGACATATTTATATGCAGTATACTGGTCCAGGAATAAACACCTCTAATCATTCTGATACTTAATGAAAGTGGCAAGCATTTTGTAGGCTGCTGCAGAGAGCTGGGGGACAAAAGTAAAAGTCTGAACGTAGCTCAGTTTAACTACTCTGTTTTCCAGTTAATTCTCCTGCATTTTGGTTCTTCCTATGCCTGATGCAGGAATAAGGACATAGCTTAAGTCTGGAGCTGGGAAATGGAATAAGGATCATTACTTTTTGAAGAACTGAACACAAATACAGTTCTATCTTCATATATTTCTTGAAGGTTTGGTTAGGGGATTTGATGTAATATTATACACATGCTTGTTCTGTCTATATCATGTTTATTACTTTTCAGTTTCTTTCCCCATTTGACAAAATATGTAGGTTGATACCCAGTGAAATACAGCCATTTCTCATCTGGCAATCAAATGGTACATGAAATGCAGCACAATAATAATGGAAAGCTATCAGCTCAACAACATCTTGATCAAAATCAGGCTGATTTGACCTTACAGTACCTTGCTTACCTCAGAAGTGATGATTGTGGTGCCCTTGTTTAGCCAGGAGAAAAAAATTAATCCAAATCAGCACCAGAAAGCACATTGCATGAACAATCTTTCAGAGTGTAGAAAAGGTGAATAAATTTAATGTAGGAAGATTGTACTTTATTTATTATTTTTTTTTTAACATGGCCACATAATGAATATAACATCAGTCCAACTTCAAAAATTCACATTTGAAGTTCTAAGTTCTGCACTGTCTATGAAATTCATCAAATGATTCTTGCCCATATCTCATTTTTTTCTTAAGTATGTTTAATCAACTCTGAATTAAAGTATTTTTCTATCAAGCTATTTCATGTATGTTATCCTGATTTTTTTTTTTTTTTTTGATAATCCTGAGAGAGAGATGAGTTTTGCATCACGATCTGAAGTTCAACACACAGAGATCCTGTCAGATTTGGATGGTAGACAAAGCAACTTCTTAAGATGAGGAGTCATTTCAATAGCCTACCTTTTAAACCACTGAGATACAAAGCTATCATCATGATCATCATTATTATTTTAATTAATTAATTTCTTTATTAAGAAATCTCACCACATACAACTGGCTAGGTTACCTTTAATTAGATTGCCTAGTGCCCTGGCAGCCACTGAGCCTGAGCTCTGAGAACCACCAGGTATAGGAAGACATTTGGCTAGAGTGACTACAGCAATGCTACAAGGACTGGATAATGTGTACAATTTATATAGTGGATAGGACCAGGATGCGTGCAATGCGCTGGGAGCACATACACTGCTGTAAAGGCTCCGTACGCAGTTAGTGTTGATGTGCACTCCTTCCTTCAGTATGTTGCATCTCATTAGCGGTCTCTTTCTGTGGAGTGTAAGAAACTCCTTTTGACCAGGGCATGTTGTTTACTTCCAAACCTGTGTTACAGCTGGCATAAATCCCTCCAGGCTGTGGTCAGAGCTGGAAGTTGGCCATTAATACAGGCTGCTTCTTTGTCATGGTATAGACTTAAAGAAAAGAAAGCAGGTGCCCTCCTGGCATTTTATAAAGAGTCATTCATGAATATAAGATACCGCATTTTGCATATTAGTGTGAGTGCCAATATAAACCCAGCTGTGTGCAAAATAAAGTGAAATATGTATTTCAAAAACTAGGCCACAGCTTTTCTATGGTGCAATCTGAAAGCATTTGAATCAAGTTTGCATATGCATAGCCTTTTCTTCTAAAATTATATTTTCCTTGGGTTTTTTTATCTTCTCTTTTTCTTCCTTTCCTTTCCTTTCCCTTTCCCTTTCCCTTTCCCTTTCCCTTTCTTTTCCCCTTTCCTCTCCCCTCTCCCCTCTTTCCCTTTTCTATTTTATCACACTTTTCCCAAGCTAATAAGACAATAACAGGAGCACAGTGTGAGGAATGCATAGCAAGATGCCACAAAATGCATCTTGAAAATGCACCTCTGGGGCAACTTTTCATCCTCTTCTCTGGTCCCATACTGGAGCCCTCCTCTTTGAACTGGGATTAATTTCTTTCACATGCAACTGTTTCTGAGAAAGTGGTCAATAATTTTGCTTGGGATTTTGTTATATTTTAAATCAACCCCTACAAACCTAAAAGTTCTTTATTGCTACTCTTTTTTTTTTTTCAACCTAGTGGTAGAAAAAGTGGATTTTTAAGGTCTCTGGTATACAGTTGGTACTGGGTGATCTTCATGCTGAAGGGAGGAGAAATAAGAGGAGAAAGGGAGTGCAGGGTGAGTAGAAGAGAACCTTCTGGACTATGCTGGAGTTATCCACCATAGCAGGTAATATTTACCAGGCAGGTAACATCAGGAGTCACCTTTTTTGTGGGCCTGAGTGTAAGTTGTCCCTTCTTGATCGCTGTATACTTTCTTGCTTTTATTGCCTTTGCAGATAGTCAACTATTTTAAGAAACACTTGCGTGGAAATAAGAGATGTGTCCAGGGTTTGGGTTTTTTTTGTCAGGTAATTACTAACTGCAAAATGCATTTGGTGGCTGCAGCACAGACGATGTTTGTTTCCCAGTAGTTACAGGTAGAGTGTGGTTGTGAGATGCTACAAGCTATTCCTTGCACCAGCTTTCAGCACTTTTTTTCTAAAGAAAACTGAAACTGGCTTCTCCTTGCTGTGATCCTGCGTTACCTTGCTCCAATGCAAATAAAAAGAGGTGAAAGGAGGAATATAGGGAAGGAAATTTTGTCCCTTGGCCTGTTAGGTAGAGGGTGTTTGCCTATAAATTAAGTTGGAAGAGGTTATTTGTATAGTAAATTTGGGCCTCCACTGCCCAGCCTGCGCTGTGGGAACCACAGTGATAGGACTGCTTTAACTTGCACGTGGCTCTGAGGATTCACCTGAAAGGCTGCCCCAGTCCTGGGAGGTGAATTGGAAGGCAGTGACCTGCTGCTGAGCCTCTTGCAGGGACCTGTGCCAGGGACAGCTGAGGGGTATGTTCCCATTTGCCCGAAACATCCCCTGCCTTCTCCTCTGCATCGTCCAGGAACGGGAGGGATCATTGCTGAGGAGCGGATGGGCCAGGCTTGAGAGTCTGGCTGTGAATGAAGGTGAAAATGCTCTCATTCCATATACAAAGATACTCGGGTGCTGTACCCAACTGCATCCCAGGGTCACAGAGAGAGCTGGTGATGCAGCAGGAACCTCCTCTGTGCCATGAGCTAAGTTTCCAGGTTCTGCAATCCAGCCAGCAAATGACACCACCTTCTTTTTTTTGTGCGCTTCTCTTAAACCCCATAATGGATCCAGCTGCATTCATATGCAATCAGGAAGTCTGATCTGATGACAACTCATTTCTCTGCAGTGAATTGTGACTGACAGAGTGTGGCGCTAACAAAACCAGAGAAGTTTAAGACTGCTTGTGTGCACTTGTGAAATGGCAATGTGGGGGTTCAAGATGCACTGGTAATAGAAATGAATCTGTGTAAAACTGTATCTGATTTATTTTAATCTATGGTTAGCCATGTTTTGTTTTAATAGGATTCTCTGGTTTTTGCTAACAGGTGCTTGGCTTTCACATCCTTTCACTGTTTGGTTCTGGTAGATTTAATAGCGTAGTTGCCAAATTGAGTTTAGATGAGTTATCCTGTATATATTTAGATATAAGAAGTTCATTTAGGGATTAGGGAATGCTTCTTGTATATGCACCATTAAGCAGAGCGTATCCGCTGCTGAACGAGCAATCAGCAGAATATTGACAAAAGTTTTAAAGAAATCTTTTTGTTCTGTGAACGCGTTTATATGTGAGGTTCTACATGTCCGCATGACAAAAGGAGTAGCTCCAAGAGCTGTAAATGAAATATGGATTCATAGTGTACTTAGGTGAAACACAAGTACCGATCTTGGTTAGAAACTGCTGTAGTTGAAGTGAATTAAGAGAATTGGTGATAAAAGAATCATCTTACAGCAAAGTAAGATTTATGGTTTAGTTGCAGTTTCTGCTTCTAAAAGAGAACAAGGAGCTTGTTTCCTAGTATATGGGAGGAAGCTGAATAAACAGTAAGTTAGGATAATAGTGAAAAAGAAAAATGGTATGTAGACTTCCACATCTTATTTGACTGGAGAGTCGGGCCTCTAAAAGTTACCTTCAGAGCAGTAAGCAAAGCACACTGGTTTTGTTAAAAAAAGCCCCAAACCCAAAACACAAAGTGCTCTATATAATGGGGAAACAGTGAAAACTCCTGGACTGTCTGAGGGAGAAGGAGAACAGGGTGACCACATTACTGACACTCACCAGCTGGTAACCAAGAACAAGGAGAGAGCAGTGAAAACGGAGGGGATTTGTCAAATCCTCGAGTTATCTCGTCTTTATTCATACCAAATGTAATGCTTTATATTGCAATTAACAGAAAAGTGATTAAATCTTTGAAATGTGGAGATGAGCCTTTCAGACATGCAGGTGGTTCTTCTGAAATGCCTGCTTGTGGAGGAGAGATCTGTGTGTATGTATATGCATGGGCAGCTCTATTCCCACCAAGCAGCTCAAGGAAGCTTTTCTGGGCTATTTATATACTTTATGGCAGGCTGTTTGCTTTGTAAGAGGAAAAGCTGATTCATGCTGGTGTAGAAGCTGATTGTGCTGCCAATGGGAGAGGCAAATTTGAGGTACCCGAGGATAATTAAGCAGGAGATATGCATGATTCAAAAATATGGACACATTTTTCTAAACGAGTTGTTCGCGTGTTAGTGCGTGGTGCTCACTGCAGGTGTCACTGTTAGATCTAAAATAACGGTGTGCTCTTCGACTACTGCTGTCACAATAGACTCTTTTTCCCTACCAAAGTCACACTTGTGATAGTAACGTAAAATCTAGAAAACGGGTAGCAAACTGTAATCAATTCGAGCTCCGTGTGAGTGTGCCTGTGTGCACACATGTGCTTGTACAGGTCCTGATGGTGTATCTATACTCTAGGTGTGTATCTGGGCATGTTTACATCCCACCAAGAGCTATCGAAGCATCTTTACAATAAACTCAAACATCTCTATGAATAAGACTTACAAGTTTTAGTCTGAAGACTCTGCAGTCCTCCCATGCTTTAGGATGGGTGTTTAAGTTCCACTGAGCCTCAGCAAAGTGGTGATGAAATCTTTAATATAGCTGTAGAATGTATAAGCAGTAATACGGGGATTTGATAGCGGGCATCTGAAATTGTTTACAGCAACTTGCAGTAGCTCAGTAATTCTGTTCTCTCCAAATGGATTTGCTTGGGTTTATTTGTAGGTTGTTTTTTGTTGTTGTTGTTGTTGTTTTAAATAGTCTCTGTGGTTTTTTTGTGTTTTGTTTTTTTTTTTTTTTTTTTTTTTAACCCAGCAAGTAGGACTGATTCTTCCAGGATTGTTATTCAGATAACAAATAAAGTGCTGCAAGATCACTTACTCTCTTTTTCACCTTCCCTCCCCCCCTTGCTCTTTTTTTAAAGAAAAAAGAGGGAATGAGCAAGAACTGAAAAAAAGGGGATTTAAAAACTCTTAACACAATCTTCCCCTGCGCCTGATTTGAAACTACAACATTCTGTTTAGACAGTGAACAAAAAACACGATTCTGAGGGTATTTTGGAGTGGCTCCCCAACAGCTTTTTAAACAAGAAATTTAAAGAGAAATGCAATGTTCTCATTAAGTAGCAATCTCCACAGCCTGTTCCTCCCCACCTCGATACCCTGCCTTCAAAGCTGGTAGTCTGGTACGTGACACTGATTAGCTCCCTGTATTAACGTTTGTGATGCTTTGTTGTTTTGTTCTTGGTGGTAGCAATTCCTAAGTGTTTATTCAATCTTATAAGTATACCCCTAATCTATATCATTTCATTTCTATCACTTCATTCCTGATTTTCACTCTTTAAAATGCTGTTTTACGCACCTCTGTAGGATTTTTTTGTTTCTTCTCAAATCCTGCCAAATACTTTTGGTAAAGCAAAAGTGTTTGTGAGACTGAAAAATACTCTTTCCTCAAATCAGACAATGGAATTTTTCACTTGCACAAATAAAGGTATATATCCCTGAATAATCTCACTCTAATTGAATCCTGAAGGTTCTGGAGGGATTTAGCCCTCCCTTTTTAATTTTTCTCAAAACAAAACCTAGAAATGAGAAAATATTTTGAGGTGGGAAGGAAAGGGAGGGGGAATAGAAAAATAAAGCAAATAAATTTTTGAATAAGAATGACCCATGTACTGTGACCAGAGGGCAAATGCAAATGCCTGTTTTCAAACACAGACTTGTGAATTCTTATTAGGGGTTCGTGACTGTGCCTCCAAGCACATCATTACATATTCATAAGTGTGAAGAAAATAGACTCCTTCCACATTCAGGTGTGTTCAACTAAATGCTGCCCCTTTAATCTTAAAGAACAGCTCATTTGGTCTATTTTCTTCAGTTCACAAAGTGTTAAGGGAATATGAGATAAAAGATGCACACACACAAAAAGAAAAAGAAGCAGCAATATTCCACGAAGATCTTTTTAGTGTCAACTTAAATGCACACAAATAGCAGATGATGATCTCTTTTATTGGACTAACATTTATCCACTAATATCCACACACTTTTAAAACCATTGAGACCTCCTCTTCAGGTGTTCATTTGAATAGAAATAGCTGAATGAGTGTTTTTATAATTGATCCCCTGAGTACTGAATGTCTAGTGCTGCATAACCAACATTTTCCCATTGCTGATTTTTTTTTCCAAATTGCTACTCTGCAAAATTAGGATTTTGTATAGTTTTGATAAGAAAATTAACCTTCCAAATGCCAGATCCCCGTAATGTTACTTACGAAACGGTGTGGAGGTACAACTGGGACTCCTGTTCTCAAATTCGTTATTTCCGGTATGTGAGGGGAAAAAAATAACCTTTTCTTCCATAAAAGTACACAGAAACTAAAGCTCTCTCCCCACCCCCCTAAAAAGATTGAAAGGTGTTTGTTTTGGTTGTGTTTCTTATCACTGTCCCTTAGATGAGAAGCTGTCACCTGAATGAAATCGTTTTGCTTTCAACAGCACCACAGAAACTTCCCAGTACTTGTTTGCTACTGTTTGACTTTTACACTGCATGAAAAATTTGATATATTTACAACTTCTCTTTTTATCTTTAAAGTCACCTTTAGAAGGGTTTTTCTTGCAATATATACTGTGTGTCATAAGAACTAAGTTTTCCAGACACACAGCCAGGTAGAGTGTATATTTATTTTCTTTTATTTTCTTTTTTTAATTTCTTTTTTCCCCTCTCTTTCTTCGGTGGTTTTTTGTTTGTTTGTTTGTTTTTAGTACGAAAACTCTGTAGGTAATGCTTGCAATTTTGGACATGGATTTTGTCAAAACTGATCTTGTGAAGACACAGAGCAGCTGAAGTTTAACAGTCTGCATTACAGGTGGTTGCTTCTTCAGTAGCCCCTTGAAGGAAATGGAATTCCTAATTGATATGAAAACATTCTGCAGCAGCAACACCTGAGTAGTAGAGAGAAAGGGGAGAAGATATGATAATGACTGTGTGATAAAACCGGTTAGCATTTGTGTGCCATAGTAAACACTCATGAGTATAAAGAAAATAGTAGCTAGCCACTAGAGATATCCACTTATGGTCATGATACAACCACTACAAACTCTAGTTCTATCAAACTAGCATAAAGCACAAGATTCATCTTTAATTAATTTAATCCTGTAGAGCTGAGACTCATTTTATTTGTGACTGTGCAGAGAGAAATTACACTTCCATACTTGCCTTGAACTTCAACCTTATCCTTCACTATCAGTCATATTGAATAACACAATAGCACATGCTCTGAAATTCATGTCCTCTTTTTTTCTTTTTTTTACTTTTTTTTTTCATCCCAAAGATTATTCAGATCTTCCCACATGTGGCTCACTCAATAAAACGCACAGAAAATGCCTCTCCCTACTCCTCCTTCTTTAGGAGAGTGATTTCTTTGCAGAGGGGAAACAGCTTATTAAATCAAAAGTCATTCTCATAATGAGTGAGAAGGATGGTAATTCTAGAATAAGGCAGAAAGATTTTTTTCCTGTCCTTGGTATAGGAAGAAGCAAACCATACCCCACTGAAGGCAATATGTAATGCACATAAGATAGTGTATTTTGCCTCTTTTCCGCCCTTTAAAAATGTGGTTTGTGGAAATTACATATTCTGCATGGCTACTTTCTGTATCAGTAACCCATTGCAGATGCTATGTAGGTGTCACAGTACAGCATGTGACCAAAAAGGCAACTGTGCACAGTTCTGGGATTGGCCCGGCAGTGAGGGTGCCGAAGTGCTCCTCGAGATATCCGTTAATTTCCTGAGTTCAACTCTTACAAGGAACAATACAAAAGTTCTTATTAAGTTTTTTCTTTTTGCAGAGAAACAAGGTCAGAACCCTGTCCCACCCAGTGCAAGTGCTTCATGAACCTTTTAAACAGCACATTTCTAGGGCAGGAGTGCTGCTTCTCACCCTGGACAACCAGACTCAGTGTGAAGTTGTGGTATTGCTGCATAAGGCATGTGTCAAAGTTCGTAGAATCTCTGATAAGGCCATGAGAATATGTGGATTGGAAAAAACACTGTGTGCATGTTGGTAGCACATATTTAAGGTGACAAAAACTCCAGCTTTCACACAAGCCTCTAATTGTAGGCCCTTCTCATGTACAGGGATGCAGGAAGGAGAGTTCATCATGTGCCATTTCAAAACAGAACAGCGTCTCTCACTTTTCCTTACAAAAGACAGGAAAAGCTACAGGAGTGCAAGAGCTAAATTCTAAGATCTAAAGGAAAAAAAAACCACTGGGCTTGCCTTTGCCAGCAGGTTGCTGGAAGGCTATAATGTGCCTTTGGTCCAAACCAGGCCTTTTGCTTTCGGATCTACCCCAGGGAAAAGTTTACTTTCTTCCAAATTCTCAGGTCAGCCCCGTGTGCAGGAAGAGGAGTGGTGAGAAATAATTTTTATATGTCAATTAAAAACACAGAAAATATTCTCTGTGAAAGAAAAAAAAAAGGCATTTTATTTTGTTGTTTTTTTTTTTTTCCCACCACTCACTTGTAAGTTTGAGAATCCCTGTGTTTTTAAAAAATATGACTGTTAATTTGCACGCATCCAGTAATGTAATTACACATAAAGTTAAAAGTCATGTTAAACTTGCAACTCTCTCTCATTTACTGGCAGATATGAGAGAGAGAATGATATGGGCAACCTCTTCAAATTCGCCAAACAATTTTGTTTCTTAAGCTGCCAAAATTAGACTGATCTCAGACAAAATTTCTGTGCGTTGTTATTCCCAACTGAATCTGTGCACGCTCTGACTTGTAAAATGCAAGGCCTTCAGTGCAAGACACAAAAGTTATGACAACTCTCGAATAGTTTGATCCTCTTCCTCCCAGTCTTGCTCACATGAGCTCCTACCTTCTTTGGAAGATTACTGTTATGCCTGCTTCCTATTTTTTCCCTTCAATATTCCTGTTTTCTCTCGCACATAAAAGGAGAGAATAAGAGAATTAAATGTCAAGAATTATCTCATTTTAATATGTGGGATTTCTGTGATTTGAGCCTGCTGCCAGTCTACCATTCAGCATAGCCAAATTCCTGTGTTTTATCACTAGCTTTATCAACAAGGCCTTTTCTAATTCTTCACCATCTACAAATACAGTCATATTATTATTTTTCTATTCAAATACAGTTCAATTCTGTTCTGTTCTAGCTTAAAAAAGCACTGCTTTGGCATTAGGTTTCAGCATCTTACTGCCCTTTGCCATTCTTAGCTTGCATTAACTCATTCTGCTGCCTTTTGACTCGCCTTGTTTTCCTTTTATGAATTTTACTCCACTAACTGAGGTCCCATCTCACCTTTTGTGACTTTTACTCTGGTGTGGGAAAAGGATGGATCTCCTGCATGAATATTCCCTGTGCCAGGCCATCTTCCTCTGGTAATGGAATTGCCCCTTGCTGTGACTGAACGAGGGAGTTATTTTCCACCCTCTTCCCTATTACAAAGTCAGTTCTGACACTTAATTCCACCTTCCTCTTCTTCTATCATGAATTTATCTTTTTTATGGGCTAATAATAATAATCCTTACCTGCCTCTCAGGGGTGTTGTGAAGATTAATTAGTTAATGAGCTCTAAAGATGAAAAGTGCTGCATCATTGCTAAATATTATTGTTGTTCTTATCCTGTATAGATTGAACTCATCAATATCAGTATTTCAATTATAAATCTCACCCTACCATTTTTCAATTAGGCCCACTAGATCACACTATCCATCACTCACTCTACCTTCTTGTTCCTCTGGCTTATTTCTACCTTTCTGCTTTTGAGAATAGACACATAATGACCATATGTTCCTGTGAATAAAGGATTCACCTTTTGCTTTAGAATGCCCCTATCTTCTTTTAATACTAAAAATCAGAGTCCACAGTGGACTCTGAGCAAGATGATGATAGTTCCTGTTCCTTTATCTGAAAAAAAACCTCTTTTAAAGTCTGTTGCATTACTCACTTAAAAGAGTACCCTGAGCAGAAGGTCTGTACTCAGTCACATAATGAACTGATCTCCAATACCTCTCTGCTGTTGGATTATCATCATGAGCTATGATTTTTGCCTTCTTTTAGCAGTTATCTTTGAGTCCACAAAACCTTTCCTTGTCTCTATGGATTGCAGTGGATCTGCTGAGTGAAACAATGCCTCTCAGCTCATCCACAAACTTTTCTTTCAGAGCTCCTGCCATGGAAGTTAAGAAGTACTGTGCCTCATTATTTCTTCAGCTGAACTGGAGATGTGCCTGACTGTACTCTTTGAGCTGTCAACACCACTGGTTTTTTGTGTGTGTGTTTATCTTTTCCCCTTTTCACTCATGGTTCATATTCTGTCTTTAGATACTGCTCAGTCGCTTATTCTCTAAAACGTGCTGAAAAGATATCTGGGGAATGCAGATTTGCCTGGGACTCTGTGTCACCTAGCCTATCTTTTCATCTGTTGCTGTCTCTGGTCTACACTACCTTGTTTCAGAAAACATGATGACATAAAAAATTATCCTCAACCTTAACTCCTACAAGTTCTCTCAGTACAGACAGCAGAACACCTAAACCGAGGGTTGCAGTGCTATAAACATGACAGGAAAGCCGAGATGCTCTGGTTTGGGCACTGGGGCACCTTTACTGCAGTGTATGGTTTCCGGTGCAGCAGGCAAGGATTGCTCAGGCGTAACTCCAAGATTTTGATTTCTTCATTAAGCCAAATCTGAACTGCTCTTGAAATCTGTAAAAGCAAAATCATTCCTGACACCCTGCTTGCTCATGTGGGAGGGGACACAAATTCAGAACAATCTGAGGCACACTGCCTATTTACATCCAAGGGAAGTGCCCTCAGCCCATGACTGCAGTCATTCTCAGCCACCCTCTCTCACTCTCCTTGGAGTTGTTCCACTTGTATAAATAATTAAGTAGTCATTGGGCCTGAGAGGGAGGTATCTACAACACTGCTTGCAGTAAGGGAAGAACATGATCAGCCCAAACTGCGTGCAAAAGAGCTTCTAAACTCAACAAACCCTGTCAGATATCTTAACTCCTCTGCCTCACGTCTAGACCTTGGGAACCATAATCTTTCTTTGGAGAGGCATTGTCAGACCAAGCAGAAATAATGCTGGCAGAGCTTAAACAACAACCATATTTGATATTTTCTGCTGATTGAGCTGTCCAGTTGACTGGAAAGGGCTGACAGCAGAGAGAGCCCTGGTCTGAGCAGAGCAGCTCCCAGGCCAGCTGGTGAGGGAATGGGTCTGCGCCAGGTAATTATTGCCTAGTGCAGAGGTCGAAAGCCTCAGAGAGACTGATGTACTAATGAAACACAAATGGGACATCTGTGCTCAGGAGTTCAGTAAAGCACAGAAAACAGAGCTTTGCCAGGAATATATGTACTACAGAAAGAAAACTCACTTTCTTGAGCTAGGGGAAACCCACTGAAGAATAAAGGCACAAGAAAGCTTTTGCATTGGATTTCTTTTTGGTTTTGCAACAACTTAAATGTTTCTAGTGATTGCTGTAGACACTGCAATGTCACAGAGGGAAATGGGTTCATCTGAATAGCACTCATGATGCAAGGTCACATGTGGATTCTGAGAAGGGTTGAGAGACATAGTAAAAGAAAAGTCAAGGTAAATGAGGTTACTGGGAGTCTTTACTGAGATAAAAATCCAGTATGGTACTGGGTGGGCAGGTTGTTGCTTCTAAATGTCTGTAGTTACAGATACAAATGTTAGCATATGAATTCAGGGTCTGATTTTTGTGCCTCATACAGCCATGTCATTAGAACTGTGTTTCAGAAGTTTCTCTGTTTAACACTGGGACAAAGTGGACGTATTAGATATATACACAAATATACACACACACGTATTAGTAGAAGTTTAAGAGAACACTTTCTGCAAAATAACCGCCAGAAGGCTCAGGGCACTGACACTCCTGAAATAACACTGCTATAGCCACATCTGAGTGGAGACTTAAAGTACGTATCAGGTAAAAGGATTTCAAGTTAAAGCCTGCATGTCAAAAACAGCATCTCAGACTGGCCAGGACTGACAAGCAGTTCCTTAGGGCCTCCCTATCAATTCAACTTCACTTGCATTAGGGGATGTTAGCTACCCATTCTGGGGGTGCAGGATAGTTGGGTAGAGGACAGGTTGTGAGGCAGCGAGCTCAACTTCACCTTTCTGACAGGGAAAAAGTTTAATTGCAATATCCTTCAAGTGTCTGCAAGCTTCACCAGTGTGGGGAGAGAAGGAGGTGTGCTGAGGCTTATGCAGGCACATCTGTACGCAGCCAGAGGCATGTGAGTACCTGTCCTGCTACTCCCAGCAGACCACAGGCTGAGTGGGATGCACTAGGGCCTAGGGCAAATCTTTGCTGGCTACCACAAAGCTTGAGAGATGAACGGCTTCAGGTGCTGCTCAGCCATACCGGTAGCTGGGCTTCATGCACTGATCCTTGTGTGAGCACCTGTTCAACAGGTAGGGAAAACCAGGCTTGTCTTTGCGTTTCCCAGATTCGTTCTTT
The DNA here is from genome assembly GCF_963264785.1 of Psittacula echo. Classification (NCBI taxonomy): domain Eukaryota; kingdom Metazoa; phylum Chordata; class Aves; order Psittaciformes; family Psittacidae; genus Psittacula; species Psittacula echo. The sequence continues at coordinate 63,074,879 of NC_137739.1, forward strand.
TCCACTAAGCAATGAGGAAAGAAAAAAATCAATTTAGCTGGAGATGCTGTACCTTTTGCTCTCAGAACACCAGGACTTGGAATTAAGTGTCCCTTTTTGCAGACAGAAACTCAGTATTTCTGATGCTTGGAGGAAGTCTAGTATGTTCTCAGATTGTCCCTGTGAAGGTTAGTACAGCACTTCTCTAATATTTCTTTGCAGTGTCAGTGCTGGGTGTGAGCCGGTATCTGATGCAAGATGAATCTAGGACCTTCTGGTTTGGAGGCGAGAGTGTGAATGCTGGCATAGAGGTCTTGACTATGAAATGTCATGAATGAACTTTGCTCAAAAGTGGTCTCTAAAAATAAGTAACAGTAAGAATAGTATAGGGTTGGGGTATTTTTTTTTACACTTTCTTCTTAGCTGACTCTGAACATATTCATTTTGCCCATAAGCTATTTGATGACTCATTATAGAATTAATACTTCCAAATATGAAGAATGTATGCATATTTCCTCCATGATATAAAGAGTATAGTCAAGAATGGCAGGCCAAAGCATTTGCAGTACAGGAAATCTGAGCTGGAATTGGCTGGTGCTGTGTCACTGTCTAAGGTTGTGACTTGGTCACATCCCTGTAGCCAGGCAGGAGGCCCCCAGGGAAAATATGTGCTGGTTTCGGTGCTTAACCAGGGCATTTTCCCCACCCATAAGCTGCTAATTCTCCCCCATCACAGAAGAGACTCAGGCTGGCTTCTGTGTGAGGCATAACCAGTGTCTTCAACACTGACATCTTCTGCTATTCCTGTAAGAATGGAAGCATTTGCTGTGTCCTCCTGCTAGCCACCAATTTCTCCTGCTTCCCTAACTGCATGTAGTACTCATAGAATCATAGAATAATAGAATAGTTAGGGTTGGAAAGGACCTTAAGATCGTCTAGTTCCAACCCCCCTGCCATGGGCAAGGACACCTCACACTAAACCATGCCACCCAAAGCTCTGTCCAACCTGGCCTTGAACACCGCCAGGAATGGAACATTTAAAACTTCCTTGGGCACCTCATCCCAGTGCCTTACCACCCCTACAGTAAAGAACTTCCTCCTTATATCGGATTTAAACTTCCCCTGTTTAAGTTTTAACCCGTTGCCCCTTGTCCTATCACTACAGTCCCTAATGAAGAGTCCCTCCTCAGCATCCTTATAGGCCCCCTTCAGATACTGGAAGGCTGCTATGAGGTCTCCATGCAGCCTTCTCTTCTCCAGGCAAAGACATTCCTTGTCTTCTGTGATATGAATATATATCATATTCATTTACTTTGTTTGAAGGTTGCAGATTTTCAATGGCATTAACAACCTCATTTCAGTGATGGGTGAATCATATTTAAAATTAAACATCAGTTTACTGAACATGGTTTGGGATCCTTGACTAAAGGTGCGATTTTTATGTCATCTGTTCTTGTAAAAAAACCTACCAATCTACACTTGGACAATGTAATGGGGCAGGTAATGCAATGCTGCACTCTGCCACTGCTTTTAGACCCTTCTATTTCTTTTCTATGTTCTTATATTACTAGTTGTTTTCTTTCAAGATGTCAGGATTCAAGACTTATGCTTAGTGATGTATTTGGATCAGCTACCTTAGCCTGCTTCTTGCGCACTGTGAATACTGACCACTAGAGCAGGCTTTGGTTACTATATTTACGTCTATTTGCAGATAGGTATGACTAATCTGGAGGGGCAGCTTGCTAGCGATGAGCCAGTGACTACAGGATCAACTGGGACCTTATGCAAGTGAATACAGGATTAATTGCTAAACCTGAGAAGACAGCATTTTGGGGAAGTGAAAGTGAACTCTTATTGATGAGAAGCAGCTTCTTTATTGCTTCTGGCTCTAGAGTAAACTTGCAGGAGTAAATACATAAAATATACTTGTCTATTGCTGTCATTAAATCTTAGCCCACTTGTTTGAATTACCTGTTTGAAAAAGAAGTGGCTTCTTTTTAGATTTGTTCTAGTCTTGGTGAAGGATGCCTGTCCTTTGTGGTAGTAAGAAGGAGGAATCTAGGCTGGGGAGCCCTGAGAAATAAAGCCCCAGGTGAGAGAGAGAGCCAGGAGTGCAGCACTATGTAGCAGAGCTCTGGAACCAGACACCACTGGAAGTAAAATCCAATTGAATTACTTTAAAACAAATTCCTCTAGAAAAGCATGCAATAGTCAGTGTAGTTGAGAAAAAAGGCCACATGGTCTTTTGTTTCACTACTTTATTAACAGAATGAAAGGTTGGAAGCTGAAAATGAGCTGAGTTCAACTTCCTTAGCATTATTCGTAAGTGCTATCCTGTAGCTCAAGGAATGAGACTAGACAATTATTTTTGTTCAGATACTGTTCCTCATGTTCTGCCTTCTCCCTTCTCACTGATGAAGTTGGCTTCTGGTTACCTGACTTTAAACCAAATTCCAGACACAGCCAGGACAATCTGTGCCAAAACACACATACAAACAGCTACTGTCTAGATATTAACTCCTCCTGTTAATATATGTGGGACTTTGTGGAAACAAGCAAAAAGAAAACAAAGTGTGCTGTAGTGAGGGACTGTGCTGGTCATTTTGCCAAGGCAGAGACTGGTTGAACACAGCCAGGTGAATTAGTAAGGTGGCACTGGAAATATGGGGTCAGCCCCCCAGAAGGCTACAGCTAACAAACCTGGGATGTATACTGCAGCCCTGGAAAAGGTGGTTGCAGCAAGTACACTAGTGTAACAGGAGACCTGCACCTCTTGAGATTGATTGTGCTTTTCTTCGCACTGCTCCTGGCCGTTAGAAATGTGGGAATTTGAAGTCTGCTACCTACTGAGCATTGCTGAGCGTACTACCCACTTAGCCGAGGTTAATGCTGTTAACTGTTCTCTTAGCTAAGTCCAAAGATGGTGTAGAGAGGAGCAGGTAGAAACTATTTTCTATCTGTTGCCCTTCCCTCTGTGTAATATATCTAAAGTCAGTTTTCTTACATTTTCTAACACTCTCTTTTCCTATACTTGAAGAGAAAAGGAAACATCCCAGCCAGCTCTAGGGAGGTAGAATTATCTTAATTCAGTTAATCCAGATCTCAGTCCAAATCCTTTTGAATTATTTTTCAGAAATGGTTGGCCTGAGAAATCTGGAGTACTGCACAGTATCTCCAGCTGGGTGGCTTTGTTTAATCTATTCAGTGACTCCACAACACACAAATTAGCCCATTTAATATGAGGGAATGTAGATGAAGCTGGAATCATTTGTTCTAACAGCTTTGGGGAAGATTATCAAAAGGAGCTAGAACTGGAGCCTAGAGAGAAGAGAGGGAAAATCTGTCCAAGTTCTCCAGACTGTAACTGTCAGCGGAGATTACTGATACTGGTAACCGGATTACCTTTAGAAAATCCTGTAGGAAAAAAGGGTTGAAAAGTGGTGTCTCTTCTTTGGACCGTTGCTCCAAGTACAGTTCCTGCTGTGCCAGAAAAGTGAAGATGTGTTCTGGAAGAAAATCTACTGCCTGGCAAGAAAAACATGCCTGTAACGCCACTAGAGAAAGGCAGTTTGGAGGTGTGAGAGGTCAGCTTGGAGAAGAGGGTGACTTTTCACTGGCTCACTAGTGGGTGAGGAGGATTCAGTCCAGTCTTGTCCTGTCCTCATCACTCAACTGTTTAGTGTCCTGTTGTGCATTACCTAAGAAAATCCCAATCTGCATTCCTGAGAAAGGGACAATAGCTGATTTGGAAGCCACCAAAATCCACTGTGGCTTGTGTCCTTGGACCATTCTCACAATGGCTTCTGTTTTTGGGCTCACAGGCAGTTTGTCAAAGGCTTTTCTTTGATTTCTCTGTACTATGTGGAGGCTCGATCCACACCCCAGAGGACAAAATGCAGGGGACAACCATGTTGTAAGGTCAGTTGTAAATGGCCTTCCAAGTGGGCCTCTCACTCCATTATCTCCGCATGTCTATCAGAGATGAAATTGCCCAGCTGTCTCCACAAAGAGGCAAATCCCCACTGCCAGGATGTGCTTGCCCTCCTCTGGTGACCATTTAGCTTCCCAGTGTTTACTTCTCAGAGCCCAGTCCCTTCACCACATGCTGGCTCTGTAATTTGCCTGGGCTCTGTACAGCGTGACCCAAGCAGCTCCAAATTGAACAGCTTCATTTTCGTCCTCACTGGGGGTTATGTGGACACTCCTACTCCCACCCTTGCCTGTGGGCTTGCGTTCCCGACTCCTGGGCAGGGACAGGGACCTCCTCCTTGTGGGTGTAGAGCATTGCAGGTGCTAACCCCCTGGCCATGCCACTGGGCAGTGGGGTCAGTCAAGGTCAACATGGAGCTTTGCTGGTTGAGACACATCTTGATGCCTCTCTGGATGGCCACACATGGCTGGGCACACCTGCTGTTGAAAGTGATGAGTGACGAAGGACTGTCAGTTGTGCTTCCCTTTAAGGTCAGCTGCCCCAGGTCCAGCAGAGGCCCAGCAGAGCTCTTAGAGGGCATGTTCAGTCTGTCTAATGTTTCTGGTTTAGTTTGCTTGTTTGAGGCTTTTTTGAGGTGCTGTGTGGAGCACACAGGCCTTGACCACACCTCAGGTAAGGACAGCCAGGAAATAACATTTTGAGGAGGAGGAAGTGGGTCTCAGTGGTTTGGGCACGAGGCTGGTGCTCCAATACACAGACTCCTGACTTTGCTGCTAGGCTGATGAAGGACTTGTCCCAGCAAGTCACAACACATTTCTATTCTGCCCGGAAAACAGAGATAACAACAGTGTCGTTTACAAAATCCTGCAGTCTATGGGTGAGAAATGCTATAGTCAGGTATTAATGGAGGGGTCCTTGTTTCTCTCCTGATTTGTTTCTGTTCGCAGGTCTGCTGCAGGTTAGTTGTGTAATGGCGGTCTTCAGGTTTGCTTCTGGCTTACACTGAGTATTGATAGAGCAGAGAGGATACTGTTGCCCTTTGTCCGGATTTCTAAATAATGCTTTCAGCCTGTTCAGGTGCCATGAGATCTTGGGTGCCTGTGTCAATAAGTGACAGACCGAAGAAAGGCCATTTTGGTATCAGAAGCATCTTTCCTCCATAGGTGCCACCTTTCCCTCCCTTTGTTTTTTCTCCATAGGGCTTCCCAGGTCACAAAGCATGCAAGATGACAGGAAAGGGAACAACCCCTAACCTGGGGGGCAAGGAGGGGCAGCTTCATCCTGCAGCTAGTGCAACCCAGGCCATATTCCTGGGACTACTTGAGCTCTTCAGGGATCAGGCTGCTCTCCCACTGAGCTCTCCTCAGTGCTGGTGATGGACAGACACAGCACTACCCTGGAAGTTTTCAAGATCCAACCTGGGTCTGAACAACCTGGGCTGGGCTCAAGGCTGACCTTGCTTTGAGCACAGGATTGGGTTAGAGCCCTCCTGAGGTCCCTGTCGGCCTGAATTACCCTCTTATAGAAAGGCGTCAGACAAACTGGTGAATCACTGCTTTCCTTGGCTGGAGATGATGGTGGTGGCAGCTGGCAGAGCCCCAGTGTACTTCCTTGGTGGCATTGTGGAAGTTGTCCAGACTGTGCTCTTGCCTTTCAGAGATTCAGGATGTGACTGAATTTGGGGTTTCCTAAAGAAAAGAGCCAGTGGAAGTACCAAAGATATTAACAGCCACAGGCCTGTTTCATAAATGCCTGTCGATTTAGGCATGATTGGATTATTCAAAGTGCTCCACTTGCCCTGAGTCATCAAGGGAAAGGTCTCATTTTGGTACTAAGATGGGAAGTGCTGTGCTCCTTTAAAACTCTGGCTGCAAACATGGCTGTTGGAAGAGCGGGACTCCCACTGCCCTGAGAAACCTAAGCCTGAAGTGTGTAAGTGGGATCTGAATGCTGCTGAAAGAAAGTCTGATGTGGCATTGGGTGCCAAGACCTTGAAAATGTGACTCAGAGCTGTACTTCAGCCTTGGCTCAGAGCTGTGAAAATGGGTATGAAAGGACACTGTCCTGTCTGAGCTGTCTCTGACACTCCCATCACACTGGTATGAGTGATCATTTAACATGGAGCACAAGGGAGAGGTGAATGATACCACGTGAGCACAGCCAGGGGTCAGGGTGAGTGCTGACAGAGATTTTGAGAGCACTAAGGATAAAGGAAAGGCTTCCTGAGCCCAGTTTCGTGCTCTGAGTAGATAGTACTATACAGAAAAGGCAAAACCCCCATGCTCTAGTCTTCAAATAAATTCTATGCTTTCAGTTAAAAGAGAAGCAGAAAAAACAAACAAACAAAAAATCCCCAAATAGGCTTTTAATCTTCATAAATGCAGATGATCTGTACATTCCACAAAAAAGAGACATAGAAAACACACACACACACACACACACACACCTTTTAACTAGTGAGCAATTTAAAGACTAATAGGATTCATCCATAATTACATAGTTAAGTAAAATTTATGTATGAAGGAATTAGCTGATTTCCCTGAGGGCAATATAAACCATAGAGACAGTGCTCTCATTTAAAAGTACCATCTCAATGTTAAAATACTTTGTCATTCTTCTGTAGAGATGGTTAGGTGCTGTGAGAGCCACATGGAAGTTTATTTACTGATCCACAGACAACTGATAACAGATCTCTGCTTTGTTTGGAATAGAAAACTTGAACAGCTTGTCTGCACCTCTCCACTCGGACATTAAATCAACATGGCTCTATTAGTGGCCCTAGGATGCCAGCTGAGCCATCTCTAAGCCTGTCACTGTGATGTCTTCATCTGTAACCAGAGCAGACGTGAGCTCCTGGCAGCTTCGGGAGGTGACAACAAATCCAATTAGCTCCTCTCCATGGCGCCACAATACTACTGTGAAACGGCCTGACAGGGAGGGTGGCTGCAATACCCCGCACAGTGGGCCATATCCTTCGGATTAAAAAAAATAGTAAAAAAAAAACCCTACCAACACTTAATTGCTGGAGTTACTTTGCAGGCGGCTGCTGGAACCTTGTGCACAATCTGGTCAGAAATGTGAGCTGTCCTGGAGGGCTGGATCGCGCACAGCTTGGGGAGGGCTTTGAGAAAGGGTAAAATGCTCCAAAAGGATAACTCTGTGCCAGCACTGTCATCCCCCTCCCTCACAAGGAAAATTCGGTCTGGAAATCATGCAAAAGCCAGACCCATCCTGCTCCAGTCCCATGTTGCAGAGAGATGGGGACTTTTGGTGCCCGGAGGTTGTATGTGCTCTGTCTCCTTTGAGTATGGTATACGCCAAAATATGGAAACCAAGTCCCTGCTCCAGACTTTGTCTACAGGAAGGAAAATGGGGGGCTGTTCAGTGTCAGCAAAGTACGATTTGGAAGTACACAATCTAGTGAAATTATTTGAGCATTGAATGGGAAAGGGTTGATAACACTGCTCAGAAGTTGAACCTGGGCTGGCTGAACTTGGACAGTTGTATTTAAATCCAGCTTCTTTCCTCCCAAACTAGTTAGTTAGTGCCAAGACATATTTCACATACTGATTAAAAGTTGTTGATATCCCATGAGGCGTAACACATTAAGTCATTTAATTCTTTTAGGCTTTTACTAATGTGATATTTTCACATTTTCTGACCAATTCTTGTATCTAACAGTGCAAAGTGAAGTAGGCTGGGGAAAAATAGAGACTGAATATAGGGTCCCCCTGAGCGAGGAACTAAATCTAGTTTCTTCTATTTTATTCTCAAGGTCGTAGAGGCTATCAGCAAAACCTGAGCATCCCTGCTGCTGAAACATAGCATACTTGGGATGCAGGAATTCTTCCCAGTATTTGTGTTCAGGTGGTCTCCAACCCCATTCGTGTAGGTAAATTCTGTTTTTTCCAATGTTGGAGGCTATTAGGGATCATTGTAACCATAAGCTGCTCTTAGAGAAAGAATTAAGTTAGTAACTAGCCTGATTTCTCTGCTTTTAGTGAAGTGAGCCTGGAGTTGCATCAGGCTGTCTTAAGCACAGTCTAGTGACTGTGGTCACTAGACTAAATCAGACAGCTCTAACAATATAAATTCTGCTTTTCAAGTTAGAGATTATGCGTTTTGCTGCGCATCATGAGTTTGTGTTAATTTGTATTGTTAACAGAATTGGTTTATAGGTTTTAAAGACTGAACTTATGGGAAGGAAGTGTCCAGCAAAGCAACAGTAAAATGGTTACATTTCTGCATGTCTGCAGATTTGTTTGAGTGAAGAATCTTTACTCCTCCGAAGAGAGTATGTCTTAAATCCAGACAGAATGTCTTAAATCCAGACAGAAGACAACATTCATCTGAAGCATGGCTCTGCCTTGTCTGTGTGGTGACCGGTGATGAGGGTTCAATGCAGAAAAAACAACTCAAAAAATGGCAGAAATAGTGTTGGGAGGAAGCATATCATTATTATTTCCCACAATTTAAAGGCATATTTTTAACGGGTTCCCCTGATATTCAACTTCCATGCTTCAGAAGTGCAGTGAGATCTGAGAACATTTCACCAGTAGTCATGATTCCTGAGAACGGATTTCTCCAGGGAGAGCTTATTGCAGCAGTGCTTGCCTCCCAGAGCCAAGAACACACTCCAGTCCATGGGTAGCAGTTGGCAGGCCATCTCTCCCTTGTCAAGAAGCCAGTTGTTCTGTGGTCTCCTGCCACACCCCTAAGGAATACCTGTGGGCACTGGCAGCCACACAGCTGATGAAAGAAAGGGGAAAAAAGGGAAAAAGGTGTAACTGGGATAAAGAAAAGAATTTTTCTTTTTTTTTTTTTTTTTTTTTTAACACAAGCTGCTTGTTGCAAATATACTTTGTTAAATCAAACTCATTCCAGATTAATTGGGCACGATAGCTAGGCATGTGGCTGGTTTACAGAGCAACCAAACACTCAGTGAGCCTTGGAACTAATGGACTGGTTTTAGAAACCAATTGAGTACTGCCAGGCCCAATTATTTTCAGCAATATCTTTCTGTTACCAAAACGTGGCACTGTGGACTTTGGCCTGCTTGGTATGAGCTGCTCTGCTAGCTCACTGATGAGCACAATCCAGACTGCAGAAATGAGCCTGCAAAGCATGGACAAAAGGATGCCTTGGTCAACGGAACAAGCCTTTGTCTTGACCACCAATTAGCAGTGGTAATGGTTAAGCCTGAGTTGTATTTTAAGATAATTACACCTGTGTTGTGTGCAACAGTGTAGGAGGCAGTTGAAGTAAAGCCTTGCATTCTTCAGGATGAGGATGCAAACAGGTGATAGGAGTTAAGGTCTTAGTTACCCCAACTGTGGATGCACATGGACTTGCATCCATATAGCAAAGAGAAAATTTTAGGGAGAAATATTCCTAGAGATCTAGAGCAGGGTGTGATACCATAGGGATGATTTGTTGGGATGACAGCACAGATGACATCACAGGCTGCTCAGCTGATCTTATCTGATCACAAACTTCACAGTCAGGCCAGGTCCACAAAGACAGTAGTGACTGATGTAGATACTTTGCAGTGAGTGTGATTGATGTAGTTCATGAGTCAGCTGAGAATTTGCATTATTTTGTGGCTTTAAGGCAAGAATTTGTGTGGCTTTACTGGTGGCAACTGAGTTTTGCATTGCTATTATAGGGAGACTGAAGGGGTGGCTATGAAACGAAGCTTGATGATTGTTACTTCTGTTCTGGGCATCACAGAAGCTTTTCTGAAAGCTCCATCCTCTACCCCTCTCAAAGTTGCACAGTCCTAATGTGCTTGCAGGTAATAGTACTTTGAGAATGATGACTTGGTGCCCCAGCACGCAAGGAGAGCTTACCGTGATACACTGGCATTGAGGAATAGAACATGATTTTCTGTTGAGCTGTTAGTCTATCATCTCCTAAAATTCAGCTTTTATGATGACTGCAAAAAAAGGCCGGGCATAAACCACTGAGTCTTGCTAAGGTGACTGGATACTGCAAATAGCACTGAGATTGCAGAGACTTGATATACAGGAACAAGAGGAAGCCTATATAGTCTCTCTTGAAATCTGAGGGAAGAACAGAAGACATTGGTAGTGACAGCAGAAAGGTTTACAGAACAGGAAAGAAGTGGAGAAGTTATTTGAGTGGGATAGGAATGAAAGAGATATCTTATTTGAGAGCCAAAGGCAATAAAGGCACAAGAGGATGAGTGGAAGGAGGAAGCATGAGAACATGTGCTTCTAAGGCATGTGCACCAGGGAAGCACAAAGGTGTTTTATTTCCTGGAGGTTTTGTGCCAGGAATAATAACATGAGCTATATGGAGCCTACCAATACCTACTTCTCTAGCAGATAATCCCAAACTGAATACACATACTAAAACCTCTAACTTTTTGCTGTTCTCTAGTTAACAGTAAATACTGACTACAATTATGTTTCCTGCCAAATCTTTTATTTTGATAGAATCTGTATCAAAGCAAAACATATGGCTTCAGTTATTGGGAAGCTTGGGGTAAATTAGCTGCCTGAATTATCACAGGCATTGACAAACCACTTGTGAAACACACTCTCTAAAAGAAAATTCGTATAAGAAGTCATGCTCTTTATTTGAGGACTGAAGGTCTTCTCTGCTCTGGAGGTCTCTGTGATACTGTTCTACAAAGATTTGACAAGAAACCTGCAGGTTTTTCTTGGAAAACCTTCATCAGCTATCATCTATTCAAGACAAGATGTGCCATGTCTTGAAGGAGGAGCTCCTAGGAAATCATTCCCTTCCTCTTTGTGGCATGTGGCCAGCTGTGACTGAGACTTTCAATTGAAATCAGAGGCACGTGCTGTGGATGATGGCATTTATGTCAAGCTTCAGTTGTGATTTCAAAGCTACTAATCAGAATAGTATGTCTTCTGGGCATTCCCGACACATTTAAAGGTTGGAGAGCATCTCACAAGAGCTGGCATTAGTAAAACAGCTCCCTCAGCAGACAGAGGGTCTGTTCTGATATCCTGAGGGAGTCTATAGCTTAAATCAAATATATTTTGTTGACTTATTTCCTTTGCACAAAGTCTTTAAATATGTCAGAGGTATTGGCCTCTGTTGGAAGCAGAGGTTGGTTTACACAGTTGTGTCACCAGTCCTCCATCCTACTATATGGTTTCTTTAACTTGAAGAGAAATCAACAGTTACAAGCTATAGTTTTACAATCTCTTGGGCTCTCTTGCAGCTTTGGCTCCTGGTAACACTGGAATTCAAGCTTTTAAAGAGACCTATTCTGAAATGAGACTCTTGGAAAAGTATAGTGTTGTTATGAAGAATATAGCTAGCAATGATGGTGGCACAGCCAAGACAATTTCCCCTTTGTTATTGGTCAAACCCTCTGGTGCTTATGTAGATACCATCTACCTCTTTCCTCTATGGTATTGCAAATCCTCATAGGCTTTAGGGGTCCTTTAGGCAAAGAAAAACAACTGCACCAAAAATCATTCTTCAAACCACAATGCTAAGTTTCACTTGGGACAGCAACTTCAAGAAATACTACTTTTTCCTTCTCTCTTCTACCAGGCTTGTTTTTATCTACCTAAATGCTACCTTTCCCAGGCTTGTAATACTGCTGTGCTGAGTACTTGCATTACTCTAGTGTCCAGGAGTCCCAGTCATAGACTTAACCATTTCAGGGGCTAATCACAACATTAAGGCTAGTTTTCCTTAGCCACCTAGTGAACAGAGCCTGGTGCCATGAGGCAATGCAGCTTAATGCCATGTGGTGACACTAGCTCCTGTTGCCCATGGAAAAAGCATCATGGCCATATGGCATTGCATGTGAGGTAAAAAGCCCTGTACATTTTCTAGAGTAACGGGACCTTCTCTATCTTCTAGAATTAGGGAGTATTCACAGTGATTGATGGGGAAGGGGTGTTTGTCTTGCTTTTACACATTTTCAGGAAGAAGCTGAGTATCAAAACCCTGTTAGTTGGGTTCAGAGAGCCTTTCCTCCCACCCTGGAGGCTTTGCAGCTTCTGGCAACTTTGGAAACAGTCTCAGTTGGGGTTCAGACTCAGGCTTCTCACCTGGGGCTACACAACATTGCTTCCTGACCAATGAGCCATTTTGTAGGTGACTTCGAAACATGCAAAGAAAATGAAACAATTTCTTCAAATATCCTTAGCCAGAAGAACGGCTCAGAGGGTTACTGAGTTTTTTTCTTTTTGAGTGCACAGTTCTTGTTTACTTGAATTCTCCATCAAAGCTCAGCGACAGGCCATTGTGACTTTGATTGGACTGGAATTTGCAGCACCAGCATTGGCCAAAGGCAGTCCATCCTCTTGCAGGCTCTTGCATGTGATGCAATGGGGAATGAGGGAGGGGGAAAATCTGACAGACAAGCAGACAGATCAAACACAACACATCAAAGAAAAGAAAAAATGCAAGAATTAAGCAATCCAGCTCTACAGTCCCTCAATGCTGTGAAACAAAGCAGACAACCCTCTACACATGGCCATTCCTGCCATCCAGAGACTGAGGCTGTATACATGAGATCTTACCAAAAGCACTAGGGAGTGTTCTCTAGTGACTACATGACCAGTTATTGCACTATCCGTGCTCAGACACTCTGAGGGGCTAATTAGTGCTTTTAATATGTAAATCAGAGCCTGAACTGATTAAATGTAGGGAAAAAAATAACCCAGCTGGTGAATATGTTGTTTTAATTATTGCTCTAAAGAAAATATGGACATGACTGAAGATGATGATAGAGAAGAACCTTTAATACCGTCTTATAGAAGTTGTCCTTGTTCATAGAAAACTAGTAGGAGAAGTTTGATGCTGAGTTGGAGCAGAGGAGGAGCAGCAGGAGCACATGCAGGGCCAGCAGAGCCCTGCCGGCTGCATGCTCCCTCCAACTGGAGGATCTGAGATCCTGCAGTCCAGCCAATGGAGTTTTCAAAATCGTATTAGTATGGGTGCTAAGTATGCATATGACCAAAGGCTCTCTCATGATTTCATCTTGCTGGTTGTTGTTGAAACATGGAGGAAGAACTATTCCTTGCCCCATACAGAGATTTGGGGGAGAGGGGTAGGGGGATTCATACCACATGTTACGCTGTAGAGATGAAAGTCTGTAATCCATTTACCTCCAGATGCATCTGAAACCTTTGTGTTACAAGGGGACAGAGCTTGGAAAGGAATAAATATTTCATTTTCCCAGGCTGAGTTTGTCTGAAGGCAGAGGAGAAGAGAATTTAGCTAGAATGGACAGGAAAGAGACTAAGATGAACTGAAAGAGGGAAGGGACAGATTGGATGATTACTTGTGTTTGATACAAAAAGCTGTAAGAAGGAAAGAGGCTATTAACTTTTGTTGAGCTGTCACCACTGATACTGGAATGAAATAATTTGCACAGCAAGCCTGGACTGCAATCCTTTCTGCCAAGCATGAGCTGAGAGGAGGAGGTCTGCTTTCCAAGAAAAACTTTTCAGAAAGAAGGGCATCTGTATGCCTCAAAGGCTTCTTGCGTTATTCAAGTCAGACCTGCCTTCCAACCTGCCTGAAGGAATTCAGAACAACTTTCCTCTGCGTCTGTTGCTGAGGCTCTTTCGCAGCCTCCAGTGAAGTGAACACTTTTCTATGGATCAATTTTTAGCTTTTGTCAGTTTTGAAAATCTGAACCTTTTTCTATAGAGCAAGGGAATAGCAGGTAATTATGTTTCCTTTGAACATACATGCCCTTTTATCTGTGCCCTTCTGCCTAGCTGTCTGCCTGCCTCCTTATTTATCTGTGTATTGTAATTAAGGCTAGGGAGTTGCAGCAGAGACAAGTTCCTTTTCCTATTCTTTTTCTCTCTCTCCCTTAATTTTGCTAGCACTTGGTATAGATGAATTGCTTGAAACAGATGATAAAAAACGTCTTTTCTTGTTCTCCCAATATAAGTATAAAGATACATGCACATATATATCTCTAGGTATTTAGCCATGAGAGTCTACATAACTGCATCTGTTAAGTCATGTAACAGACTCCTTCAGTATAAAGTTTCATCAAGTTCTCCTCATCAACTATAAGAACTAGGTTGACTGACCTGAGTTGCCTGGGGTGTCAATACCCCTTCATTATATTTTTGGTAATGCTGTTTTAATAGAGTACAATTTACTCTTCTTTAACTTCAGTCTTTTCTCCTGTTCTTTCCATCCTCTCCTCCCTGTTGCTGCACTGTGGGTGACCTAGAAGGCAAACATGTTTCTCTAAAAGCTCTTTTCCTTTAACCTATATAACACTGTGACTGTGGGATATGATCTTGTCAGTGTTACCTCCTTTTTTTAAGTCAAGAATCCCTTCAATGGAGCAAATCTGCATGCGTGTAACCTGTCTGGTTAAACTCTTGAACTCCTTGAAGGGACAGAGGAATAGGTAGGATAGACACAGGATGAGAATTTAGGAAATCTGTGTCTGCCACTCTTGCTTTGTCACTTATTTCCCCCATGACCTTGGATTAATCCTTTCAGTCATGTCAATGCTGTGCAATGGCACATGATGCTGGTATCTCCATGCATGCTCCTATATCCACGTTTTTAAATGCAGTACCTTTCAGAAGTTCTACCTCTATTAGTGCTACTGAGAACTAATTAGATCAGGTACTGGTGCCACCGATGGGGGAGCTTCTGAGCAAGCATGAATCACAAGCATGGTGTACACATGTCTGCAGTGTTAACGTTTCCACTGTAAATGTACCATTGGTTTCTGTGTGCTATTAGTGGCTAAAAATTCAGAGACTTCTGTTCATTTTAAGACCTGATGCCTCAGTACACAGACACTTCCACTTCCACATAGTGTGGACTTTGGATTTTCAGTACATATATACATAAAAATAATTTTCCTCTTCTAGGAAAAAAGATGAGTGCTAGAAATTGGAATACTGTGCTTGTTTGATAGTGTTGTTACTGTCCTTTTAGCCCTGATACAGACCTCTTCATGTGTGTCCAGCACTTCCTAGAGACCAAAGACAATCTGGCTATCCTAAGGAGCTTTTGCTCTATGCGTTCTACAGCTGAGAACACTAAGTGACAAAACACCAGCTAAGCCAGGGACTTAAAGAAGGCTTCTTGTTCCCTCAACGAGATTGTCACATTTTTATGATTACTAACATTTACTCTGTCATAAATACATGTGCATTACTGGGGGAAGAGGAAAGCAGACAGCATATATCAGCCTTGAAAGGAGATTTTCTTTCTGAAGCAGAGAGTGTGAATATCAACGAATGGGCATGAATGGGAGAAGTGGAAGAAAAGGGCTGGATAAATGTGGCAGCAGTGCTTCTGTGTAGCTGTTGCTGACAGTCACTGCAGTCATGTCCAGGCAGTGAGAGCTTGCAATATGGAGGCTTTGCTGGTTCCAAGCAATTAAAAATAAAGACTGAAATGGATCCTAGAAAAATAGTTAGTTTGATATGTATTTAAACAACTCTTTGGTTAGACTCTGCATGCAGGAAGCAGGGTGCCTCACATTGCCATTACTTGCTGAAGAGATGTGGAATCCTGGATGCATGAATGCTTGATACCATGATTTACCATCCTGCAGCAGAAAATTTCCTTCATATGTAGTCTGTGCACTTTGCACTCCCACCAACTTTCACCTTTCACCTTTTCTATAGAGGGATGAATACAGTGCAATTAATAGTATGAGGAATTCTAAAGTAGATTTTAGCAACACAGGTGGTTGTCCAAATGTCTTTGTCACTGTGCTCTGTAGTCTTGCTGCAGAGCTTCCTATTGTGGGGACTACTTCCACACTTCTAATGAAAACAAAACCAGTCATGTTTTCTTTCGATGACTTTCCCAGCAAAGATAATTCTTTTGTTTGAGCTCTAGCAATCACCTGTTAAAGGCTCTTGCTTCAGCTCCTCCAGAAGACTGAAGGTCTTCCTGTTTCTACAAATGCAAGGCTTCTATTTTGGGCGTTCAGTAATGGTTAAACCAAAGGGAAAAAAACAAACAAACAAACAAAAAATATCTCACTTCCATGGGCCTAGTAAGGTTCACGCTCAAGTCACCACAAGGGCTGTGTGCATCTTTCTCTTAATTTAAAACTTGGATAATAGCATGAGATTTTATTGTTACCTTGCCTGGGAAGCTACCAATATGGATGACCCTTTAGTTAGCATTACTCTCCCACACATCAATATTCTGATACTCCCAGGTAAGTCCCCTCAAATGCTGTGTAGACTCTTATTTGTCTTGAGCTGAATGTTACCAAGGGATCTCAGTGCCCATGCATGCAGTCCAGGAGTACAGTGCTATCACCAAATCCTGTTCTTTCTTCAAGGAGACCTAGTTCCACTGATGAAAATGACTCCTTGTCTTAGAATCATAGAATCACAGAATAGTTAGGGTTGGAAAGGACCTTAAGATCACCTAGTTCCAACCCTTGGAACTAGTCTTGGGCTGAACTTGTTGGGGCTTCAAAGTGAGAGCTGCCATGTCATGAGTCTAAGGTGTAACTTTGGGAAATTGCTGGAAGTAACTTCTCTGGCTGAAGCTACAGCCTTAGAAATCCCATCTCTTCAGTGTTGTTGTTAGTATAGTGATTGATTAGCTCCACATGAGCCTACTTTGAACTTTTGATAGCTTGCTCCTTCCAGCAAAATCAACATCTCTATTTGATCATGCTGTTTTTCTTGATAGGTCTTGCAGACTAGGATAGTTCCTAATTTTTCTAACTATTAAACAAAACAGAGATTTCCCATCAGCTCGTTATTTTGCTTTTTCCTGTAATGACAGGCCAGATCAGAATGCTGCAGATGTATGCATCGCAGCTGATTTTTGTCAGGTTTCTTGAGTCCAAGTGGAGAATTGGTCAATACAGGAAGAGGAATTTCCTGGGATTCATAATGCCATGAAAGAAATCTCAAATTTTTTTGTCAGATTTTAGCATTCTTGTAATTAATAGATAGATACAAGCTGCTGAAGCCAGTCCTCTATCATTTACCTATAGCGAAAAATAATTTCTAGAAATATTTTGCTGATATTTCAAATCCACAAATGTAACCGAATTAATTTGCCCTAGACATTTTCCATTTTAGTGTCTATATACACATATATAAAATATAATCACATCCATATTTATAAGTATGAAAATGAATATATTTTGTACCTAGAAATATTCCCAGGTACCTCTTGACTTGTCATTGGGAAATATACACAGAACTCAACAGTAAGTAATAAAAGCATCAGAGGTGATATCCTAGGGTTTGCTATCCCACAGATTCATTATGTGGTGGAGGAGAGCCCTGACAGGGTGAATGTCCTTGACCCTGCAGCTCACGGTGTTTTTTTTGGCTGTGCTAAGGGGTGGTTCTGCTCCATCTCCTGAACAAATTCATGAGTACATGAGGATGCTGGTCCGCATCATACATGACAAGGGTGACCCATACCCCTAACCAGAGTTAGGCTTTAGTCTGGTCAGCTGTTTAACTCTCAGCATTGGATCACATAAAAATAAGCACGTGCTTAACTTTAAGCACATAAGTCTTATTGTCTCAAAGGCATATTGCCAGCATCTGACCACGTGGTCTGGACATGCTTGCCCTCTCAGCAGTTGATGGTGCCCCTCCTTTTCCCCTTCTGGAGAAAGGTACACCTCTCTGTTTGCCAGCTAGAATTATACCCAAATAATTGAAAGTGTCTGCTGTTGAAAGGATGTCTGTCTGAAGGGACATTTTGGCAAATAATACTATCATAGAAAAATTGTGTCTAAGCACTTGCTTTCTTCCTTAAAATATTTTCACTACAAAGCTAGTCATTTCATTATATAAAAACATAATTTTTTAATGAATGAGCAAATGCATTCAACTGTCTGGAGCAATGCAATCTGTATCTATATTCCCTGCCCATGGCAGGGGGTTTGGAACTAGATGATCTTAAGGTCCTTTCCAACCCTAACTATTCTATGATTCTATATATTTGGATAAATTTATGCACATGCACACTCACTGATAAAATATGCCTTTTTCTCTTACACTGAGGGATACTTCCTTGGAATTGTATTTTTTTCCCATGTATTACAAAAATATAGAAAGCATTACTGTATCTCTGAGAACTATTTCATGCTCTAGCATAGCCAAGTGTCTGCAGGCAGAGACTATGGTTTCTCATTTTCCTCTGCAAAATTAGCTCAATAAAACCATCACCTTGTGTCACCAGTGGGGATAGTGGAAAGCATTAAGATAAATAAATAATAATATAACAAGTATTAATGGGGAAAAATTGAATATGGGGGGATGTGTGTTTGTGTGTCTCCACAGTTTGGGTTGTTTTTTTTTTTTTACTTGAAAATAGTTTTGAGAAGATTTCTGAAATTACATGGAATTTAGGGAAAAAAGGGATGGCCAGCAGCCAGCAACAATTTTAATTTGATACTTGTAACAAAACTGAATGAAAGGAAATGTAGTTTAGGGGAATCTTTCTGGTCCTTTTCATTCCAGAAAAAATGCCCTCAGTAACACAACTCTTTCACAAGTGATAATTTCCAGGTGTTCTCTTGGTGCTATTTTTCTGTTAAACTGTTTTTAAGGCAAAAGCACACCCAGTTAAGCAGTTATCATTTTTTGCAAATTTTAATACTTGTTTTTTTAAAGCTTGGAACAAAACTGATTTTCTCCCCTGCTGGTGAGTTTTGCAGAATAATTAGGGGGAAAAAAAACCCTTCCACCAACACAGAACATTGGCTTTGAGGAGGTAAATGTGGGGCTCTCCCTGCTTCTTCTGAGCTTTTGAGAGGCTCAATATGCTCCTAACTTTGCAAAAAGCATGGCTTGAGGAACAAAGCCTGCAGATCACCACCGGGAAGTGGTATTAGCCCTTTCCGTAGCCTTCCCACTGTGGATGCATGCTCAATTCCTGGATAAATGCACCTTTTAAACTATATTAATGTAAAAGTTTTATTTGAAAGATGCCAGCTGTGGTCCTAGCCCAGGTTTATTCATGTGGGACATTTACTGGGTCAACTTAATACTTGACTACTGCTTATTATCCCATCAGTCTTCAGGGACAACCCATGATCTAATTGCCCAGCATTTATGTTGCCCTGGCAACTATAAATACAGAGTAATAATCCTTAAAGGGGCAGTGTAGAATTTCATGCCCCTGCAGTGAACTGCACTTCATTTCCCAGAGCACACTGTGTATTTTAATTCAGTGAATAAAAATGTGTAATGAATAATTAATTATGTGCTTGGAGGCACAATAGCTGCCTACTTTTGAATATTCATCAGTGACATTATTAATTCACTAGAAATCCCAAGGAGAAGTGGGATAGGCTTTTAGCCTAGCTGGAGGACTTACAGATAATACTCTGCAACATGAACAAACTTTTCAAGCAGACTTTTCTTTTGCAGAGTTTTTTAAATTTCATTTACATCTTAATAAAATAATAATAAAAAAAGTTCTGTACTGGATATAATCAAGCAGCAGTGAGCAATAGCTGACTGCAGTAAGAAACTTGCAGTCTGGAGCCTGTTCCTCCCTGACCCACTGCCATGCCTGACCTCTGCTTTAGGACCTGGTGTGCATCACTTCAGAGAAGATAAACCTTAGGAGCTCTGAGTAAGACTGTAGGGGAAAAGCAGCTGGCCAGTCATAATTTCTGGTAATGTGTCAGGTTCTCTGATGAAAAAACATCTTATTTGCCTGTCCAAAAAGTAAACATCAAAAAACCTGCCTACGGTAAATAACTTGTTGTCAGGCTACAAAGAGGATTATTCTAACCCTTGAATAAGCCTGCAAGACTTTTTTCCAGAGATAGGAGGGTGACTTTCTATATCATGAAGTTAGTTTAATGGTGCCATTCCATTTAAAGCAGGAGATTTATTCCAGGTGAAGGCTGATGCTGAAGAGCAGAGACAAACCCTATCAGTTTCTTGGCAGAGAAGAAATGGTATGATTCAAAAGAAATCTAAGGTCTTTTTCTGAAGTTTTTCTTCTTTCTCCATCTGATTTGCAATGCCAATACAGTTGCAATGCAGTTTCTTTTCACCACTGATACCTAAGGCCAGTTTCTGTGCTGATACTATTTCTTTGACTTGAGAGAAAATTTGATCTTCAGCGCTTTGGGCCAAACCTTGCAAGAGCCGTCTTCTCACAGATAGCCCACCTTAGGGTCTTGTTGGGAATTTTTCTTCTGAAGAATTTTTAGATGAAAATGTTGTTTCTGCAGAGATCAAGATTCGTGGTTACAGTCACCTGAACTCCTGTGAGGCAGAGCACTATCAGAAAAAAATGTAGTTTAATCCTTGAGCCAGTCCAACAAACCTAGAATATCTGTTAAGATCTTTCTTTTTCTCTAGGGTTTGTTAGAAGCTACAATTCCTATTGGAATATTTACAGGCCTAGCTCTTTAGTCGTAAAGGAATAAAACTTTTCAATCCTTTAAAAGGCAATTGGACTGCTAAATCAGGGGCACATTTTTAAAAATGAGATCTGCAATCCACAGAGGTTCTTAATGGGAAGAAACCATTATGCTTAATTAAACTGAAAATAGCTCCATTTGTATAAAGCTGGCAAAAATGGATCTTTCTTGGAGCATATGCTTGTAATAAGTTATATTTAAACCACCTATCATGTGATAAGGTTTTCTTTATATAGGACTGAAACGTAATATTTAATTATTTTCTTGCATTTGTCTTTGACTTTCTCCTGGCATGTGATGAGCTATGTCTGTTCTGCTGCCCTGATGCTCAGTGGCTCCCTCATCTGTCTGTCTTTTACTCCAGCTAAGACCTCCAGCAATAGCAACCAAAACAGTGCACCAAGGTTTGATCAATCTTGATTCTCTGCTGCAGAACTTGTTAAAAACATAGTGATGGAAAACAGCAATTGCATACATTGGCTAATGCAATGTAAAACTGATCAGCAATTTTAGCTGCTTGTTTTCCTGTAGGAAAACCAGATCTTTTTCTTTTTCTTTTCCTTTTTTTTTCTTTCTTTTTTTTTTTTTTTTTTTTTTTTTTTTTTTTTAAACCAGAAACAGTATTTAACAACAGTTTTAGGTATCTAAAATATTTGGGTTTATTTCCTGTAGAGTCATAGTATGTACTCCTTTAACAACAGTACTGATAGCATACAGCTTGGTCACAGGTTAAACAATAGTCATTTTGCTCAGCAATTCAAACTTTCATTACAATTTGTAATGCAGTAGAGCACTTGGGCTATGTAGTCATTTATTGCAGTGATTTGCATTAAAGAGAGTGTCATTGTATTGCCTCTTAGCTTTGGTTGAGATTAGAAGTAATATCTACATTTATCTTTCACTCCTAGGAGTATGAAATTGTTCTAATAATAACAATAATAAAGCTAGTTCCTAAAAGCAAGAGAACTCTACACAGCTTTTTTCCCCCTTTTTTTTTTTTTTCATCTGCTCAAGTAGGGGAGTAGAAGAATCATGAATAATAAATATGGAGATAAGAGAACTAAAACTGGGAAATCAATTTACTGCAAAATATTTGCATATTTTATTAAAAGAAACTGTGCATAAACCCCACAACAGGGTGGAATGATTTATATTTTGATTTTATTTGTATACATTACACCTCTGGGAGAACTGATACAACTTAGTCATTCCTGCAGGACTTTTTTTTGGGTAGGGTTTTGTTGTTTTCTTACAAATATCTTCGACAAGGGTGCAGTAGAAATTGTAAGTCAGTTTGATGGTATGTGTTACTTTTGGAATCTCACACGTGTCCAGGACTGTTCCTAGCAAATACCCAAGTCCCTTTGAGGTCTGTCTGTACCCAGATGAACCCCAGGGTTTCTCCAAAACTATGGCCTAGGTCAGAAGGCATGCAGCTCTAGCTTTGTAAGAAAGCTACCTCAATCAACCCAGGCAGTATTTACGGTCTGTTATTAGAAATCATTAACGTAAGGGAGAGTGTTTATACTCTCTCCTACATTGTAGCAGTTATATTTCCTGTATGTATATTAGCAAAATACTGTCTAATATCACAATATCTCACTGCTCAACACATGTTCAAGGTGTCCTGTTAGGAGTGTGTTGGGTGTGAAAGCAAGTTATGGGCGTCGGAACAGCTATGCAGTTTGGGGTGCTGTGATTTCTGCTGCGCAGGAGGCCTTAAAACTGGTGTCGTGGTTTAAGCCTAGGCCGTAAATCAGAACCACACAGTCTACTTCTCCCCCCACCTTTATTCCCTCCGCTCCTGGAGGGACGGGGAGGAGAATCAAAAGAATGCAACTCCCACAGGTTGAGATAAGAACAGTTTAATAACTAAGGTATAACACAAATCACTACTGCTACCATCAATAATAATAATGATAAATGAAATAACAAGGGAAGAGAATACAACACCTCACCAACCGGTATCTTGCCCCCACCCCGCAGCATTCTAGGCCTTCCAGGCGACTCTCAGTTCTACATCCTGGGCATGACATGCTATGGTATGGAATACCTCTTTGGCTCGTTTGGGTCAGGTGTCCTGTCCCTGCTTCCTCCCAGCTTCCCCTCCTCCCTGGCAGAGCATGAGACTCACAAAGTCCTTGGTCAGGGAAAACATTCTGACCAGCAACTGAAAACATCGGTTTTATCAGTATTATCCCCAGGCCAAAAGTCAAAACACAGCGCTGCACCAGCTACTAAGAAGGAGAAAAAATGACTGCTACTGCTGAACCAGGACAGTATCCACCCCTTATTCCATACCATTCACGTCATGCTCAGATCCCACATTTTCAATATACCCTAACTCTCATCTCAGTGCACTCTTATCTCAGTGCACAGACCAATCCTTATAAAGCTGCTCAGTCCATTTTGTCCATGATGTTAGGTTCCATCTCTTGTAACAGTCTTTCAGGGCAGGAGAGGCAGTGTGCAGTGTTCACACTCTTGAATAACCTGGGCAATAGTGTCTATTGCTAAGTCCACCCCTCGATCATGAGTCCATCTCCATGTTGCATCTCTGCCCTGATGGCCTGAAGTGTCATGGGCCCATCAGGCTCAAAATAATTCACCCTCTCCTTCAGCAGTTTCTGCAACTTGTCATCAGGGACTCCATACAGCTGCCTTCCATCTCCAACGCTTCCAAAGCACTGGAGGGGCCCAGTGAACTAGATACTCGCCCATACTGTCCCACACACCATGACACTCATGACTGTCCAGCCTTGGGGAAAACCTCTTGGTCCCCCTATATCGTTGTCTAAACCCAGACAAGATCCAAACCTGACTCTGCTTAACTCTCGGGATCAGACAAAATGGTCGTGGGTAAAACACACTCTGTGTGTGTGCCAACATGGTGATCCTTACCACAATCAGCAGGCAGGTCCCAAGGGTACCCAAAGGCCATTCAAAACCTTCAGAACTCTCAAATGCTGCCGCTGTACTTGTCAGTGGGGCTGGTGTAGCTGCTGTGCTTGCAGGCTCTCTCACCAACAGCTTCTCTTTTTCTGAGCCCAGGTCTTCCTCCTCTGCCTTGCTGGAAAGTGCTGCGGGGTCTCCTGCATCCTCCTGGGGATTCAGGCTCACGGGGCTCGGCGGACGGCTGCTGGGGGATGCCCTCGGCCACAGCGGGGCTGGGCTCAGCCGTGGCGCTAGGCTCCTCCGCCGCCTCCTCCCGCTGCTCCGCAGCCGCCTCGTTCCCGGCCTCCGGCCCCGCTCCCGCCACCGCTTGGTCCCCGGGGCCCCTCTCCCGGGCCGCTTCGGCCGCTGCCGGCTCCCGGGGCCGCTCCCCCTCAGCTCCTCGCAGCCTCAAGAGGACAGAGGCGAGGCCGAGGGCCAGGACGGTGAAGAGCAGCAGGACGGCCAGGTACAAGTCCATGGCCACGTCCATCCCACCCTGCTGCCGGAGCCCTCCCGTATTACAAACCATTACCATAAAGTACAACGAGACAAGAACCTTAGCCCAAGGCCCACACTTGATAAACACTAACACAGCAAATACCAGCTCTAAGTAAGCTACAGCATACTGAAACTGTGATATCAAGAGAAACAACTTTGAGAGCCAATAAATCAGCATTGTGCCTCGGTCAGATCTGTTGTTATCTCAACCCTTCGTGCCCCACATTGGGTGCCAAAAAGAACTGTCATGGTTTAAGCCCAGGCCGTAAATCAGAACCACGAAGTCCACTTCCCCCCCCACCTTTCTTCCCTCCGCTCCTGGAGGGACGGGGAGGAGAATCAAAAGAATGCAGCTCCCACGGGTTGAGATAAGAACAGTTTAGTAACTAAGGTATAACACAAATAACTGCTGCTACCATCAATAGTAATAATGATAAATGAAATAACAAGCAAGAGAATACAACACCTCACCAACTGATATCTCGCCCCCACCCCGCAGTGTTCTAGGCCTTCCAGGCGACTCTCAGTTCTACATCCTGGGCATGACATGCTGTGGTATGGAATACCTCTTTAGCTAGTTTGGGTCAGGTGTCCTGTCCCTGCTTCCTCCCAGCTTCCCCTCCTCCTTGGCAGAGCATGAGACTCACAAAGTCCTTGGTCAGGGTAAACATTCTGACCAGCAACTGAAAACATCGGCTTTATCAGTATTTTTCCCAGGCCGAAAGTCAAAACCACAGCGCTGCACCAGTTACTAAGAAGGAGAAAAAATGACTGCTACTGCTGAACCAGGACAACTGGCAAGTTCACCAATCATAAACATACTCGTTTTTACAACAATTTTTTTTTTTTTTCTTTAATTTTGTGGGAGTTCACAGAAAAAGTTGTGAAAATTAGGCTTGCTTTTTGTGCTGGTTTTGGCAGGGTTAGGGTTGATTTTCTTCATATTAGCTAGCATGGGGTTTTGGATTTGTGCTGGAAACTGTTGATCATGCAGTTACTTACTGTATGAGCTGTGCTTACACAGAGTCAAGGTCTTTTCTGTCTGTCACACAAACCCACCAGTGAGCAGACTGGGAGAGTACAAGAAGTTAGGAGGGGGCAGAGCCAGTACTGACCCAAACTGACCAAAGGGATATTCCATACCATATGGTGCCATGCTCAACAACAAAAGTAGGGGGAAGGTTGGCTAAGAGGCCACTGATTGGGGACTGGCGGGGCACCAGTCAGTTGGTAGTGAGCAATTGTTTTCATTTGCATCACTTGTCTTTCTTGGGATTTAGTTCACTCTGTTGTTTCCCTTCTTATTAAAATTTACTGTAAAATATACAAATTATTATAATTATATTTCAATTATTAAACTGCTCTTATCTCAACCCAGAAGTTCTCTCACTTTTATCCTTCCAATTCTCTTCGCCCGTCCTGCTGGAGGAGGAGTGATTGAGCGGCTGCGTGGTGCTTAGTTGACAGCTGGGGTTAAACCACAACGCTTTTCTAGCAACAAAATATTGCCCACATTTGTTTACATGTCAGGTACATGTTTCAGACATAATAGTGCTCACCTGGTTATTCAAATCTGCAAGTAATAAACTTTTGCAATTAGCACAAAAGATTTCCACCAAGCATGGAAACCCAAAGTTACAACTGCCTTTCCCACAATAATGCTGTCAGTACAACATACTTTCAAGGGTTGAAATTTGACCTGAGGGGTATGGAAGAATAGAGAAAGCTGCTGTTCCATCCTGTTTTCTGCCCAGGGAAAACATCTGTACGATTTCTTAGAAATGCTGCATCCTGGCATAAACTGATATATTTAATGTGGGCATTTCAGCATTTGATGAAGAAGACAGAAAAGCCTCACCACATTGAACTTCTGAATAAGAAAGCAAATTTTTCCAGTACTAATTGAGATCTATACTTATACATACACATACATGTATATGTACTGTTTTTCAAATGTCTTTCTCAGATTTAGAAATTTCAAAAAGATAAAAAAATTTTTAAACACACATGGAGAAATTCCATTCATGCCCATGAAGTCAGGAAGTTCACATCAGGAAATCAGAGGTAATATTTCAAGAGCAGCTTGAGGTTTTCTCATGTTTTAATACTTGTAGTGACAATATTTCTAGCAGCTTCCAGGGGGTCAGAATTGAGACCAGTGAGAACATGAAAATAATTCCAGGCTAATTTTTACTCTTTATTGCTCAGGCTTTGCTCTTTATGGGGCTCCCTAAGGTTTGTATACGTGCTCTTAGAAGTTTCTTAACTGCATATTGGATGTTTTACTCTTGGAGATCAGAAGAGCTTCTGTGTGCTTATGGTGCCAGTGAAAAGTGATGTATTCTTTGTCAAATATGAAAAAATGTTTTGTCAGACATCTCATGGGTACATGAGCAATGAAATTCAGAAAAGCTCCATAACTGATCCTTGCTATATATCTAGGTTTTCAGCTTACTTCAGTTGGCTCCTGAATGTAATTTGTATTTTCTGAAAGCTGTGTCCATTTCTGAAGCACCCCTGCAAATAGGCATTGATGATTCGCTGAGGGGCATTTCATAAGTATAGAATATAATCATCACCATCATTGTATATTTGAAAAGGAAGTGATATGTATGTATGTTTGGTAAAGTGTGTAATTCATTATTTTCCTCAATCATGATGCATTCTATAGCACCCTTGTTTCTGTGGAACCTTTAAAGGTTAATATAGTCCTCTCCCCTGCATTGCAATAGGATTAATTTAATAATTTACTAATCCACTCATCCAAATTACTTCCAATCTATAGTCATCTTTATATTTTCAGATTTTGCTATCTTTACCTGCTTCATCATCGTTCCATGTATAAATTACAGAGAAGTATCTAAGGTCCTGGGCAGTAGAAGGGGGCTGCTTTAATGAGATCAGCTCACCTATTGAGCATGTTAGCCACATTGCACCATGGTGTAACCCAAACAGCAAGGTGAACCCATACATACATGGAAGTAGCAGGTATTTGTCCTCTGGTGAGTAAAATATCCTATTATGTCATATTGGCATATATATGGGACTGGAGTGTGACCATTGGGCAAGTGAGCAAGGGACTAGGCCAGAGACATATTAACGATAACCAAGCTCGGGACAAAGGTTTCATCTGGGTTTTTGTTGGTTTTAATGTTTTCAGTGAAGCATGACACAAATGGATTTGTGCAGGGTATGATTATGCTATGTTCAAAACAAGGTATCATTTGCTTGTACTTGTTTTTTTTTGTTGTGACTTCATGGATTAATGGTCTGTTCACTATCTCTCCCAATGTCTAGAAACTGCTCTTCCATTTCCCTTCCACTCTCTAAGCAAGGTCAAATTCCTTAACTTTTCTTCACAAAAGTTGGTTGCCAAATCCTGTGCTATCTTTTCATTTTTGTTTTCTCTATGCTTTCAGTTTGTTTCAGTTTTTTTAAAGGTAGTAGATAGCCCTGTTCACATGCTAAGTCAAGATACTATTTTTACTTTGGTTTCCTTCTGTCATCTATGGTATATGCAACTTTAACTTAAATCTGGAAAAGAAAAAGGAAACCCAGAAAATTCACACAATTCCTTTGTATGGCTGTGTAGCTTTACAGGCAGAGTGTGGCCAAATTCCTGCACTGTGCTGTAGTAAGTGTCCTGTATAAGTGCTGAACCTCACCAGTTGCCAGTCAGCTCTGGTGACTATTTATACCTTTGAAAAATTCCCTATAAATTCAAGAAGCCTAGAAACATCTGGTTGACAAATGCCATGCAATTCAGAGAGTAGCAGAAGTTGAATGTTGCTGTCCTGGCCCCATGTTTTCAACTTGGATTGTCCCATACTAATGAGATAGAAGCTTTGATTGCAACTTCTCCACCAATTACTTTTGAAGTATCTCTAACTTATTTGGATTTGCTTGTGTCTAATGATGCTGGTGAGATCAGTTTGTATTCTTTTCCACAGTAGGGCACTAATCTGAGTTTTAGTACTCCATCTCATCAACTCTTTCCACAAAACTCACTGGAAGTTAGTATATTAACAGGGTAATTTTGTTTGAAATTGGCCACTGAGTTTTGACGTTACAAGGAGAAATGAGCACATACAGAAATTTGGAGAACACCATAACTCTAATTTCTTTGTCAAACCTGCAATACCATGATCCCAGAGCTGGAGTTAAGCTGGGGTTTAATAATAGAACTTTGCGCATCAACAAAATCAGGAAATATATAGGCCTTATCAGGGCCTGCCTGAGATTTCTAGTACTTCCTATGCAAAGTCATTGGAGGCAGTCATACGATTTCTTTGAATTACTTTAGCATTTCGAAATCTACTCTGAAAGCAAAGAACAATGAAAGTCAATAGGAATTAAAAATGAAGTACTGAACATTTTCTCTTTTGGGTTAACTAATCTAAATGCATATGAGAATCAGAAGGCACAATTCCTTAATCCTGTTACCTCTGCTTTCAATATAATGCAGGAGAGGAAGCAGCACAGATGACAATTCATAACCTTAAATGTAGTAGGATCCATGTCTACACATTGAGTTTTGTTTTACATTCCCAGCTGTAGGGATGAAAAACCCTGTGGTTCAGAAAATACATAACTCTCTTGTTAAGTCAGCATGCTCAAGTGAAAGATACACTGTTCCTCTCAGCTAATGTTCATGTGAATTTACTAGTCTGGATGGCATGTCGTCCACACTATGTGGTCAGTGTGGACTGTGGCTTATATTTGGCAGCTTGGACTGCGTGGGATGAAGTCTAATCTGTCTACATGTCTCTAGCTGCATCACAGAGTCCTAAGTCCTCCTTTTGTACAAACTCAGATCTGTGAACCAAAATTTAATGAAAAGCTAGCTCTTTCTGCAGACAGAAGACAAAGCAAATTTTTACTTTCACTTTGCAAACAGCCCACATCAATAGGGACTGTATATGAGCAGGAGAAAGACAGTTCTTTACCCCTAAGACTATTTTGAACATCCAGGTTCAAACTTGTGACAGCATTCAGTTCAAATGGCTTTTGACATCTAGTGAAACTCATGAGGTACATTGATATGAATGCTGTGGTGGGCAGGGTTGGACTCTTGCTATGTTTCTGAGCAGTGAGGTTCAGATACTAATGGGTCAGTTGAGTTTAAATTTTCTTCCTATTAGGACAAAAATTTTATGGAACCTTGGATATTTGGGGCATTCTTACAGACTTAAATTGGGAATGGTGGTTTCAATCCTCACTATCCACAGACATTTACTGCAAAATTGCTTTTCCTTTGAGCCTACGCAGCTACTCTTTCTTGCAGAGAACATCAGGCCCTGCTTTGCTGGTTAAAGAACATTTTGCTGTCTCTGTTATTTGGTCTTTTCAGCAGCTATTGTGGACTGAAGTCTCAGCTCCTTTCACAGAGAAGTTGTGATGCCAGAGTACATGGTTGCCAGGGCGGCATGGATAAGAGCAGAAGGTTTCTTTTTTGTGGCCTGAGTTTGGCTAACATGCCCTTATTTCAGTAACAGTTATTTCTGATGCATCCAGTCCAATGCAGGAAGTGAGTAACTTTGGAAATGATGGTGAAATTGAGAGAAATGAGAGTCAGGAAAATGATCCTGAAAAGTCAGGATAACTCTGTTGCCAAAACATTTGAACATAATAGCTGTACACTTTAGCTGCTTAAACTGCCTCAAAGACCAACAGTTTTGGGTATAAGGAGTCTGAGTTTCAACTTTAAGATGAAGTTAGAGCATTGGTGACAGCAGCTTGGAAATATTCTAACGTTTAGAATTTGTTCTTGAAGTCACAGTAACAAGTACCATATTTTTACTTCTGATTTGGTGCCTTGCAGCAGCACATCCATTTTCTGCTATTAATGAGTTGACGGCTTGAAAACTTACTCTCAGTTGCAGTGTAGCCTTTGATTTCACAAAACTCCTCCAAATGCCTCCAGCTAATCGTGTTTTCAATATTAAATTGTGGAAGAAATCTTGGCTTAGCTGAATTTACTTCAATTTGATTTAATTAATGTGTTTAAAGCCCACTATCCTGAGCAGCTTGGACTACCGGATTCCTTGTGTTATTCGCAGGACACCGCAGATGGGACTGACCCAGAATTTACAGCCTTCTTTCACACCATCTATTACATTGTAATGCCATAATTTAAAATAATGGCATCTTCCCGCCTTCATACAAAATGATTTTTGCAGCTGTGAAGACTCTGACTTATTATTGGGAATTTTTTATCATATAAAAAGCAGAACTCAACATCAGTGGCATGTTTGCAAGCTAGACTGATTTACAGAGGCCAGCCTCTATTACAGGTGGATTACAAAGCTCCAGAGCTTGCTCTCTCTTTTTTCAGTCATGGCAATCTTTAAGGTGATTTGTACCAATAGTACCTACTTACTGTATTCTTATGTTCTGCATTGTCTCATGTTTAGACTCCTGGAATTTACCCATTCTTGCTTTTATCATTGGGAAACCTGATGCCATCACAGCCAATCTTGTTTGCCTTCCCCAACTCATTTACTCAGCCATTCCACACCAAGTAATTTCGGTAAGACTTAAAATAGCAATTCAGGTTTTATGATCAATTATATATGGCCTGTTATTCTCTACTAGAGCTGCAAGGAACAGAGATGTCATAACATAGAATTCGCAGATTAGCATTAAATGATAAAGTATGTGATCTGCTGGACAATGTGGCATCACACTTTAGAGATATGGAATTTGCTGCTAGGAGTAAAAAAGCCTTTGGTCTGGGGCATGGAGCTATTCTTTCTAGCCTAATTTTGAACAAGGAAGCACTGTTGTCAGTTTTCTGAATTACCAAGAGTTGCAGACATCTTAGCAAAACAGTCTTTCTAAGACTAGCCAGATGTTTGATATTAAACAAACATCTGTTTTGAATATATCTCACTCCCCTCTGCAACTCCTCTTTAACATACCAGAGAATGGCTGGAAAGAACTGTCACAGCTATAGTTTTATTTAGTTCTCTGAACACTGCTGTCCATAGTGTCAAAAGCGCACCAAAAAATAACCCTTGGAAAGGTTAATAGTGGCCTTTCCAGTGTCATATTCTACATTTTATGTGTTGTGGTAATTATTATCATTATAGCTGTAAGGATGTCTAGTTATCTTTCTTAATCACATACTATAAAAAGTGCTTCTGAACACATATCTATTATTTAATCAAAATTTCACAGTTATTGGCATTTATGCTCTGGAAGGGCTGTGTTTATTTTCTATTTGCAAAGGGGAACAGTGTCTCCCAGAAGAAAGGGAGACCTCTATCCAGGCCCACTTTAATCACTGTCATATCATGTGACAATCTGTACTATTAATATCAGAGACTGCTAATACATATTATTATGTCCTGTTGCCTTATACTTTTTGCACCCTAGGAAAGCACTTTCATTAACAGACTAAAAAAAGATTGTGTGAGAACTGAACTGTCTTCCCCAGGCTGAGCCAAGTACAAGAGCTCTCCTGCCTGGAACTGCCTGAGATGGTTTCAGGAATGTCTGTATCTAAGAGGGTCAGCCATACATGTCAAATGGTGTCTATTCCACCACTGCATTTTTAATCTGGCCCTCTGCAATAGAGTGCTGAATCAATTCTCCAGATCCCATGTCAGGGCCCAACACTGAGTCTATTTAGAGGACTCAGTTGCTACTGCTATCTCTATACTTCTCTGTTAGACCACTCCCAGTGATTGCTTGTTGCCTCCACACTACCAGTTTGTCTCTGGCAAAGAATATCTGGAAGGCCATCATTCTCCTACATCATTCTCATTACCCCAAATGTCATCTCAGACTTCAGGATAACACCATACCCATAGCCTGCTCTGCCACAGCACTGATGGGGCACAGCTTCACATGGTGTTCCTATACAAGTGCTTCCTGGCTTTCAGCCTAATTGCATGGGTCACCATTCACCCCTTACTCTCACTTGTCACTGTCCATGATCTGAGCACTCATGTCAGCCATGTTAGATGTGTGTACATGAGGTTCTACCATCTGCACAGCATCTCTGTTCCTTGAGAAATGTGTCATCAGGTGTCTTAAAGCTCCTATGAATAGCACTTAAATTCCATGTTGTAATAAATCCTCCACCTCCCTCCACCAAAAAAAACCCCACCCCACAACCCACTAGTTTGTTGCTGCTTTTCTGTTGTCAGATTGTCGTGGTTTAAGGCCAGGCCGTAATCAGAACCACGCAGTCTACTTCCCCCCTCACCTTTCTTCCCTCCGCTCCTGGAGGGACGGGGAGGAGAATCGAAAGAATGCAACTCCCACAGGTTGAGATAAGAACAGTTTAGTAACTAAGGTATAACACAAATCACTACTGCTACCACCAATAATAATAATGATAAAGGAAATAACAAGGGAAGAGAATACAACACCTCACCGACCAGTACCTCACCACTCACAGACCAATACTGATACCTCGCCCCCCCACCCAGCAGCATTCCAGCTCTTCCAGATAACTCTCCGTTACATCCTCGGGCATGACATGCTGTGGTATGGAATACTTCTTTGGCTAGTTTGGGTCAGGTGTCCTGTCTCTGCTTCCTCCCGGCTTCCCCTCCTCCCTGGCAGAGCATGAGACTCACAAAGTCCTTGGTCAGGGTAAACATTCTGACCAGCAACTGAAAACATCGGCTTTATCAGTATTATTCCCAGGCCAAAAGTCAAAACACAGCGCTGCACCAGCTACTAAGAAGGAGAAAAACTGACTGCTGCTGCTGAACCCAGGACACAGATGCAAACAGCAAGATAGAGAAGCTGTTGTCAAGGAGCAAACCCTGAAGTGTAGTCCACATTTCCTAAAAAAACTTACCACAAAGCTGAAAAAAGAGAAAGCAGTGATGTATAGAACATCAGCAGCCACTTGCATCTCATATTAGACACAGGTCTGACACACATCAAGAAAGACCTTGCTTGCTAAGCCCATTTGGAACCCTCCTGCCTGTTAATGTGAAAATGTATCTAGGAGTCCTTCTAGGACTCTTCCTTGGCTAGTTGCCCAAAATGACCAGAAGGACGTGTTCTTGCCTGGCCTCCAAGGCAATTTAGACACAAAAGCCAGGCTGTTAAATGTGTGGATCCATGGAATCCAGGTCCAGAGACCTGCTTTGTAAAGGGGTACTTGAAGTGATATAAAATATGTGCCTGTGCTGTGGGCTCAGCATGTCCGGCTGAAGGATCACTTTCACGCTGGTCTTTGGATATGTGTGTTGTGAACCATGTCTTAGGACATGTGAGTGCCTGGCATGTGAGTTGTGTTATCCATTTCCTGGACATCAAGGACTTGGAGATCTCACAGAGAGATGCTGTGCATAGCCTAAGGGGTTGCTGGGCCAGTTACAAGACATGATGTTATGGACATTCTTCATAGCCACTTTACTGCCACAGACTGGTCGAGTTTTGAAGCAGAATCTGAGAAACACATATTCATTCTGTATATTACATTTCCGTGGTAAACTTTAACCATTATTAACAAGCAGCAATTGATAGGATTGTTTTATTCTTTATCCTTTAATCTGAACAATTTCATCTAAGTCTTTAATCATTAAAGCAAACTTGCACGTTTGAACCTATGGTAGAATATGTTGAGTTTGTCACAACACATGTTTGTCTGGTAAAAATAGCATGAAATTCCTGATTTTCTGATTCAGTTGTTATAGTTTACTTACAAACACCCCAGAGTCAAGAATTACTTCAGACTGGGGAGATTTTTTCTTCTATTAGGCCTCATAGAAATGCATATGCTTGTGAGTCACTTTAGTGTATTTAAAGAAAACACAACAGCAAAGAAAAATACTTTCTAATGCAAAACCCAATAGCAGTGTATGTGACACATCAGTGCTGCTATCAATTCCATTTTGCTTAATATATCTCACCGTGTGATTATTCTTAATTTGAAAATATCCATCCAGTATATACTTCTGCAATGAAAATGCACTTGCACCTTGTAGATATGCTAATAAATTTAACACAGAGGTGCAGCCATTGATTATTCAACAAGATGAGCATATCTGCTGTAAAATATATTTTTAAAGTTAATCTCTAATAGCCATTTCATAGCAGCTAGGCTTTGAGATAATATGCTTGTCTAATGTCCCATTTAGATTCTTATATCCCAAATTAGTGATAAATCATGGGTGGAAATTTGTATTTTATATTCCTAAAGTATCAAAATAAAGTGTGACTTCAGCTGTGTAGGACTAGAAATTAGTAATGCTGGTTACAGGAAACACTTGTGCAGGTATCTTGGGAGAGGGTCTGTCTTTCACCATAAACCTTTAGCAGAAGTGTCCATCTTTTATGGGGGTTAGTAAAAGGATGTGAGCACTGTTTAACTCAAACCAAGACAAAAGCATGCTTAACACTAGTTCTAAATTAATGGGCTAGAGTTAGCTCTGAGCAAGGCTAGAATAGCATTGAAACCTTCCTGAAGACACACAGACAGCGATGCACTTAGAGAGCCTTGCTTCTACGGTGAGCTGGGAAGGGGGCATGGGAGTCTGACATCTGCACCTAAACCAGCTGTTCTAAACATAGGGCCCTTCATCCTCTGATACAGAAGGGTATACCAGGAAATTCTTTATTGATATATTTTGAGTACTAGATATATCATTATAGTCAGTGCAGTTTTCATCCTCTGATACAGAAGATAAGGGTGTACCAGGAAACTCTTTATTGATATATTTTGAGTAGTAGATGTATCATTATAGTCAGTGCAGTTGTGAAGCCTAGGATTTTTAACCTGTTGCTGTCCCTTCCTTGTCTTGTAAAAGATTTTAGAGGTAGGTTAGGTGAGAAGTTCTTACTTATCAGGATGCACTATAGCCAGATATTTGGAACATAGATAGAAAGATGAAGAAACACAAAAAAAAGAAGAAAGGAAGCATGAAAGTAGGTTCTGCATGACATGCCCTGGGAACCCATGACAGTTGTTCATGCTTCATCCAGAAGTTGTGTTTGGCATTCGAATTTTCCTTTACATGTTTATAGAATTAAACTAGAATTGCATTCATGTTTGTAAAACAACTAAAGAATGAAAACTTTCCTGCCACACTTGACTTCCTTCAGGGTTTTCAAGAATAGTTTCCTGGATAAAGACTCAAATTCCAGCACTGTTTTCCAAAGCCAGTCTGTTAGCAACAGCTACTGAGTTTTAAGGCAAAAAAAGCCAGGAGGGACTGGGTGGCATAAGGACCTGAACACTGCTACATGAGCACCTCATTCAGCCTCCTCTGGCTGTCATCTCAACATTCCACTATTTTCAGTACAAATCCACTGGGAAAAGGAGGGTTACAGAATAAGGGATCAAAGAGGAATATGTCTGAATAGAAAGTACTCATTCGTTCTGTCTTATTATAAATGAAAGCTAGATATTCTCAACACTTACAAGGCCACCTCATGCTGTGGCAAAAGGCAGTGGTGTAAATATCCTGGTTAACAGAGAGTATAATGCAGGAGTAACCAGAATCAGCAGAGCAACACCAGTGCAAACAAACTGAGATTCAGTATAACCAAGTTCCTAGAAACATCACAATTTCCAGAGAAGCCAGACGTGGCTCCCCAGCTAGCCACATGCACTTCTAGCTTGCCTAAAATGTGAAAAGAGATTATCAGTAATCAGTTTCACATGGGTGTGGTGCCCTTCTTTCTGACTACAAGAAGGGAGGAACAAGAAAGCTGGAGAGCAGTTTTTCCCCCCTCTGTTTCAATGATCAGGGAGGAAAACAGAAAAGCCACTTCATATATCCATGCCATGAGTTTCCTCCATTGTTCCCCCAGCCAGTCTTGGCACAAGAGAAAGCACTCAGCCCTCTGATTGCTTTACACACTTCTCTCAAGCCTGTCTCTTTCCTGCTCTTCTCCCAGTGTTTCAAGCTATGCTTCCCAACTGTCAACATTTAAAATGGTTAATGATGCAACCTGAGGTTACTATGGCAACTAATGTCATTGCCTAGGTGGTGCTGATCATATAATGTGCATTGCCATTGAAATTTAAAATTATTTTCCATAAACCTATGAAGGCCATGCAGAGGGTTGCACTCTACCTCGTTCCAGCCCCTGAAAAATACACAACCCGAGCGGGCATTACAGAGGAAGTTATTACAGCCTTTTGGAACACAGATTTTTACCTCATTAACATATGGAATTAAACTTTCAGCTCTGAATAGGGTGATATTTTAGATATTTATTTAGTGTGATCGATATACTTCTGAGCAGCATAAATTTTTTTCTATCTGATGCAACCATAAACTCTGATTACTTTCAGTGCAGCTTAGGCATATTTACATTCAAAAGCAAATGATCCTCTATTCACATAAAAATACGGTTTTGTTCTCTACATTAATCACTAGAAGAGCCACCAAATTCTAATGATGTCACTCAGGTTTTCCTCAGGCAAACATCCTGGTAAACTGCTGGCACCTGTTGGAGTGCCTGTTGAATGTCAGCATTTTTGATGGTTTCTAGCTTGCAACTCAGTTACCAAAGATACCCTTGTGATGAGCATAGCATTTAAAGCTGGATACACAGGGATTAAACTGTTAATTAAATTTCAATCCAATACATAATCTAATAAATCAATGCATTTCAATAGCAGGGATTCTAAGAATAGCTTTTACTCACAGAGGCAGTAATTAAAACAGAAGTGAAAGCACAGTGGTCTTTTTTTTTTTCTTCCTAAGGTGATTTCTTTCTGGCTCACATCTCAGTAATAACAAAGATTTTGCAACCACTGTTTGATAAAGAAAAGCAGATCTGAACCAGCTAACTTTTTGAGCCTTGGGTTGGCTCTGCTATCTAAGCAGAAACAAACCTAATTGCAAATTAAGATACAGTACTGGAAGGGACCCTGCAGGTCATCAGCAGGCCCCCGGTTACAAGCAGTGAAGCTGTATAATCCTCTTTGTGTATGTATCAAGCTTCATTAGAAAACTAATTGCCTGGAGGTTTTGCCCATGATGCTTATACTGTAGTTATTCTAGAGCTGGTAGCTAGAAGTCACTGTAAGCTATTTCTTTCATATGCTCCATATATACATGTGGGGTTTTTTTAAATCATTGTCAGTTGTAAATCTAGCCTTTTCTTGATGTATCAAGGAAGATGGCTTTATATATAAAGCCAGAATGGATATTTCTCTTTTATCTAATGTTGATACCTTCAGTCTATTCTCTGTCAATGCCAGGTTTATATGGAAGCTACAAACATGGGGATGGTTATAGAAAATCAGCCATTACTAGGAAGACATATGGAGGTTGGTGAAAGAAACAGATGCAAGGATTTTGTGTCACCTTGTAGATATGTCTTGTAAAAATATTTCTTGTTGCTGGATATAACACAAACTCTCTTTCTAGGGATTTTATATTGTCATTGTTATCCCTATATCTGAGTGATTTGCAAACAACATGCAATACAATAAGGGCTCTTACAGGCTCTGACAAGTCTCTGGCTGCAAGTTTGTGAACAGATGAAAATTTCAATGCCAGGAAGAGGGTCTTTGGCCAAGTAAAATTTTCAAGCCTTTCTGAATGGATTTGTCCATTCTTTGTTTTGTTCCCTAACCAGATATTCATGCTTATGAGCATTCTGTCTTCTGCTGTCACAGACTTTATCTTGCTCTTGAGTTAGAGACACACAATTCACAGGTTAAAATTTAGTCTTTAATATATCTTGCAGTTTGGCTCACTATTGGGTCATTTGTGTGGTATGATTTTTGTTCGTTTATTTGTTGTTTCCTTTGGTACTGGGTATTGAAATACTAAATTACTATGATATTTCAAGTTCTTTTTGCGGGCTTCCATGGCCAGCTCAAGACAGCAGCTATCAGGAATTGTATGAGTATTTAGTACAAGATTACTGATCAAGTTTTATGTGAGCTGATAATTAAGCATCCACCCTGTATCCAAGAAGCTGTTGAAGTTCAGCCACTGCTACCTCCATAATGCTTTACCTTTCCTTCATTTACTGAAGGATGGTGAAGAAAAATAAGCACTGAAAGAGTCAGTGTACAGGTGTATTTTTCCCTTTCCCTTTCAGCCTTTTCAGTCCCAAAGCCCAAGATGATGCATCAAACATTCCCTGAGGTAAAGAATCAGCTTAAATTGAAAGAGAATGTATATCCATTCATTTTGAGTGTGAGCTCTCCAGTTCTTTCATATTAGGCATCCATAATGCCTGCAGACAATAAACACAATTGCAGGAGTCTATGTAGTATCAAAGCGAGAGGCAAAGTTATTTACAGCATGTCAAGGTCTTTCTGTGACAGTGTAAGAACACTTCGATAATAATAATATAGCACTTAGAAGTAATGATGTACTTATAAGTATAGATGAAGCACCTTTAATTTATTTGATAAAGTGAAAACTGAAGAGGGCAGCTTCATAGAAGCGTACACCTCTGGTCCTCACTTGCACTGAGTATTTACTCTAAGAGTATGTGAACCCCTGCTGAAGCTTTTTCATTAACAAAAGAACTTTATAAATGCAGCAAATACCGAGATATAAAAGATTTTTTTCCAAATAGGGAAAACCTGTTCGTGGGAAAATACAGTATGAATGTCATTTGTGGGCGAAGTCTCTAGCATCCAGAGGTCAGCTCTCACAATCCGCCACAAAGGGTGAGTCTTGTCTTAGAAAAATGTCTAATCAGTTTCTTTCACTTAAGAGACAATCAGGATATCATAGAATCATGGAATAGAATAGAATCATAGAATCATTTAGGTTGGAAAAGACCTTTAAGATCATCAAGCCCAACCGTTAACCTAACAGTGCCAAGTCCACCACTAAAATATGTCCCTTAGCACCACATCTACATGTCTTTTAGATACCTCCAAAGATGATTACACAACCACTTCACTGGGCAGCCTGTTCCAATGCTTGACATCCTTTGAATGAAGGAATTTTTCCTAATCTCCAATCTAAAGCTTCCCTGTCACAACTTGAGGCCACTTCCTCTTGTCCTATCACTTGTTACTTGAGAGAAGAGACCGACCTCTGCCCTCACTACAACCTCCTTTCATGTAGCTGCAGAGAGGGATAAGATCTCCCCTGAGCCTCCTTTTCTCCAAACTAAACAATCCCAGTTCCCTCAGCTCCTCCTCGTAAGAATTGTGCCCAGACCCATCACTAGTTTTGCTGACCTTCTTTGGACACTCTCCAGAACCCCAGTGTCTCTCTTGTAGCAAGGGGTTTCTGTTAATAGAATCAGACCACATGTATATTCAGAGCCAATGAAGACATCTCTAAGAATGATAATATTAAAAGCAAGATGAGAGAGAATGGAACTCACTGGTGACTTGAAAGCCTTGCTGAAATCTGTAGGGGATATAATTGGCAAGGTTTGAGCTCTCAGCCATATGCTAAGCCAGTTCGTTTAGTCCTGGAGGCCCCTTTTCATAGTCTCTGGGGTGTCTGTCCAGGAATCAGCCATTGAAACAGAAAAATTGGAAAATGCAAGCAATTGTTTGGCCACTCAACACAGGGGGGAAGAATCTAGGTGAGAATGGGAGGTGAGCCACGGAAAAGGCTGCAAGGATCCCAGGATATATAAAAGACTGAAGTTACATGTATGTAGTAGGAATCAATTTTATATGGGGAAGCAGAAGAGGAAAGAGTATGAATGTTACAGAATACTAGGTCAGCTTTAAATGTGTTGTTTTACATTTAAAGAACAAAAACAATAGCTTTAGGCCCTGATGGCCCAATTTAGAGATGTAGATATGAAATAGTTCTTCACAGCATTCATCTCAGTGAAGCAAAATCAAGACTGAAATATACTTGCAAAAAGGGAAGCTTTTTGCTTACTGTAATTAGTATAAAAAGAAATGGCCTTCTTTGGGTCATTCATCAACAGAACTGAAAGATGCATTTAATCAAGACATACTCAGAATCAGCAGTTAGTTCAGTTCCAACTTATATATTGTACAGTGTTCCTTGAAAGGGAGACAATTTAAAGATGTAACATGTTCTTTCCGGGGTGATTTTTCCAGACTGATCTAATCTGCTGTGCATGAGTGAACCTTATGAAACAGGCAAACTGTGGAGAAATCTGTAAATCACAATGTTTGCTTTTTGTTGTTTTTTTTTTTTTTTTTTATGCACCTAACTTAGAGCAAATCAACGCACGCAAT
This sequence comes from Psittacula echo, assembly GCF_963264785.1. Classification (NCBI taxonomy): domain Eukaryota; kingdom Metazoa; phylum Chordata; class Aves; order Psittaciformes; family Psittacidae; genus Psittacula; species Psittacula echo. Next base: position 63,114,731 of record NC_137739.1, read on the forward strand.
CTGCTGATAATTGTATCTGCACTTTCATAGAAGTCTAGTAATTTCCACGATGTTTCTCTTCCTTAAAAAAAACCCAACCCCAAACAAAAAGAAACATCTAATTGTGGTAGCTGCAATAAAAACCTTACAAATTTAACTCAGTACCAACTTACCTCTCTATGCTTTCAAGTGTCTAAGCCAAAGCTCAGAAATGAATCACTGTTCTGCTGACAGGCAGGGTATGCTACAAAATGACCACACATAATATTCACAGTTTATTAAACAAGCACACTAAAGCGAACAAGCACACTAATCTGAATCGCATATATATGTCTATATATAGAATAAATAAGTAAATGAAGCAAATCTGAGATATATATATAAGTACAGCAGAAAATTAGCAATGCATCAAATTATTACAGCATAGAGAGAACAGAGGTCAAGAACAAATACATCACCAATTACCACCAAGTCATCATCCAGGCCCACACTTCAAGCTGGGAAGCCCCTTTGCAGCCAATGCCAGGAGTTTCAGGTAAATGGGAAAATTCCTACACAGTGTCTCCACCCATGGGTGAGGCTTCGGATTTGGCCACAAGAGGGTCCTGCTTTTATTCCCTCAGAAAAACAACGGGTTTTAAGCCAGCTCTGTGATTGTTTACTTGTAGAGCCATGCAGTTTCTCATGATCTCACTGTCATCCACTCCAAGTGCGTTGACCGGATGCCCCGGTGCGGCCAAGTATGAAGGTCATAGAACAGCTGCACACCTATACGTTCCTGCTTCTTTCTGACAAACAGTCACAATGAATATAAACATATATACTCTACTGCATACACTTTGACAAAACCATATTCTGTTATGTCTCTCGGCCAGGAGAGGGAATCAACTCTCAGCTAGGCTCCTATCCATTGCAATCCTTTATGCATTTAATCCAAATTTGTTCCCTTTAAACTCATGCTGATAAAGTCACACTGATGTTTTTCTTTTCCTCCCCCTTTCCCACACAGCCCACATCTTCCCTTACATGTCCTTTCTGAACAAGGAGGCAGTCAGGTATGTACTGTGCATGCTTATACTGACAATTTTCTCAAGATTAGACAGAAGGTTTTAGCAAGAGAACATTGCCCCATGCAATGCTTCAGGATTTCAGTCCTCACCCACCAGTGTGCAGCAGGACTTGGCTGGACAATTGCTCATGGGGGGGAGGAAGGGCAGCAGGCTGCTAACAAAAGCATGTGAAGGTCTCAATGACAGGTCTTAATGTGGCAACACTTAGCAGAGCTGAAATGCCTAGTTATCTGCATGCCTCCAGCTATGGCCCAGCCTTCCTATCTACCACAGGTATGGATGGCTGCATAGAAGGAAAAGTTGATGGAAGTCTTGTGGCTACAGCTTTGACCCCTCCTGCCTTCTTCCCTCTTTCCACAACTTCAAACAAACACCTGGAAAAGCAGGTGAGCACCATCCCTCCAGCACTTTGAGGCATGACCATGCTAACCCATGCTTATTTTGGGATAGCGTTATTTCCATCTTTTTTCTAACTCAGATTAGGTTTCTTGCAGTGCATTGAACTGTGGGTTTCCCTAGACTACAGTGGACAGATGGATGGATGGATGTCTGGTTTCAGAGAACAGGACAAACTCTCTTCCTCTCCTCTCTCTGTGCCTCCTGCTAAGGTCAGACCAACATTGCACTTTGATGGAGGAACAAGAAAAAGAGGCATAGAGGAGTGAAATAGGATCTGTAAGAGACAAAGCCAGAATGCTAAGGGAGGCAGGAAATGAAGACTATCTCCAAAAGCCCTAGCTTCCTGCTGCTTTCCTTCAACATGTTTTCAAACTGTCAGAGGATTTTTCTATCCTATGTGCTCATCCCATTGTCTTTTATTAATACCCTGTCCCCTCTTGACTGAGCCAGCATGCCAGATGCCCATGACTTTTTTCTGCTGCTAATTAGTCTGGAGAAGAGGTATCAATTGCCCTATATTTTCTGCTAAAGTTTAAGGCAACTGAAGAACTTACCCCTTGGTGAAAAAATTCGTACATTAAGCCACGCTAATATTGTGAGTTCTAACCAGTTCTGTCTAGGACAAACATATCTGTTTATGAAATTAGAAATACTAACCAGCATTCCTGATTATTCCACAAATCTCTCTCAAATCCTTCTTTCACTCCTGCTTCTACATTTACTTCTTTTCTTTTCCATCCCAATCTTTGTAGAGACTTTTAATACCCCTTGAAGTTCTAAAGTTGGTAGTATCATTTTATTTCAAATCCTTTGACTGAGTCAACTAGGTCAGTACAAGTCATATGGACCATCGCCCACATGTACCCGAACATGCTGAGTCAGTGGCAGAAGGTTGCACCTCACAACACGACTCCATTGTTATTCTAATTTTCTCGTTCCACAAGTGCTCTCCCACCATTTCCCTCCCACTGCAAGGAGCTTTGCTACAGAATGAGCACAACTAACAGCGCACAGGGCTGCTATACAAAGGAAAAGAAAAGCTGGTGGAAATTGCTACAACCTCTCATGTCTGTGGCAACTTTATTATACCACTTGACACAGCTTGAAGAAAAACTAGAGATTTCACAAAAGGCAATATTTAAAAAGAAGTTCTTTCTTGTGTGTGTGTGTCAATTAAATCTAAGCGTTTTAAAAAACTCAGCTCTGACAAGGTTTGTTTTTCTCTTCCCCACCCCTCTTTTAAAGGGAACTTTGAACAACACGTTTTCTTCTAAGTTATACACATTTCATGCACTCTAGTACAGAAACATAAAACATAGAAAATGACTTGGTCCAACCATGTCCTAAATCGTCTGATTACTCTGAAAAGCAGACAGCTGCAGCAGTACAAAACACTTTTGAGTGGGCAATCTGAGAGACTAGAATAGGACTGGATATAATTCCAGAAGTTCCTTTTATCCAAGTAATTCTCATGCAGATGACACCCTATACCAAATACTTTCCTTGGTTTGACTTTTAGTGCCTTTGTCCCTGCCCCTTCCAAGACGACTAAGCACTGCTCAGACAAATGTCTCATAACCTGAACTTGTTAATCATTCAAGCCTCTTCAAAACCAATGCACTGAACAAGAAAACAGTATTAAAACTTCAAATATAAAGACACCGAAGTCCTGGAATTGCCTAATCCCGAACCTGCAAGATTTTTTTCTACTTACTCCAAATCATTATCCAGATCACAGGACCAGATCCTCTCCTGCTTCACATCACTTGAGGGCCACAAGAGTGTATTCATATGATAGTTGCACTCCTGACAGCAGCTGCTACTCATACTTCACCTTTTACCCTTCAGAATGTCAGTCAACAAAGCCACAGTGTGCACAGATAGTTGAGCAGGTAATCTGGAAATTTAACAGAAGCCTTTGGACTCATAGTCCAAAACTGTCTAGAAACATCTACATGTAGATATAGAAGAAGTGAAGAAAGTAAGAGGCTCCAGGTCATTTCAGGATCCTGAAGGGTCCTTTTCTAGAAGAGACCCAGCACCTACAGGTCCTAAATGAGTTTGATTCACAAATGGCATTTTCACTTCTTTGCTATAGATAGTTGGAAAGTCTTTCTCCAAATGTGTTGGGAGAGGATATGATAACAAAATGGCTTTCCATGCCCCCAGTAGTTCACAACATCCTCTTGGTGGGATTCTAAGAGTATCAGATAACACAAAACAAGCAGGCTAAGAATCAAGTTCATGCATGATAGTGATACCCCGGATTTGTAAAGCCATGTTACAGTTTTTGTCTACTGTGAGCTAAATGGCTGGTGGAGATTGATGACAGATAGGAAGGGATTGTCATTGATTGCAGAACTTAAAGAATGAACTTCCTGACCTTCATATTTTAAAAATTTGAATTCAGCATTAACAGAGGATTTCGATGCATGCCAAAGTTTTCTTTTTATAACAGGAGTGGGTTTTTTAGTTTAATTGTGATATATGCATGAGCTTAACTTTGCTTTAACGAAGATTTTTTTACTGAGGATTTAAGATCATTATCACTCCCATTACATCCTTTGTAAATTATCTGATAAGTCTATGGGTACATGTCATTCAGCATATTCAAAAAATAAAAATTTTATGGCATGCTGCAGGCTTGAATAAAAATAGATTTGTCATTTTTGCAATAGAACACTTTTGGCCTTTTTTTTTTTTCTCACAATATATTATTCCCTTTAAATAAGAGAGCGAGGCAGAATTGTCAGTTTATACAAAGCTTTTCTATAGTGATGACCTTTTCTGACCCTCTGTGAAAGTTAAGCATTCACTAACAACCAATAGAGATGATATCTAAAATTAAAGATCTGCATAGAAAGAATTTCGACCTAGGTACATATTTGGGTTAAAAAAGGATATTTTTAAGGGACACTTCATGACAGCGTAAGAAGAATCCACTACAGATCAAAATAATAGATTTGTGTTGTTGTAATGCTCCATTCATTGTTTACAATAAATGGGTTATTCATCACAAATGACAATAAGGTCATTTGGTTTATTTGAGAAGGTGGGAAATTTAGCACCAGTAAGACTTGAATTGTTGTTCCCAGCTTTGCAGCTGGCCTTGAGGGTGAACTGGGCCAAGTTATCTTGCCCTGTGGTGTCTCTGTTTCACCATCCATAAAGCTTTATGTGAGATGGATACAGTTCCTTTGTACAGTGCACAGAGATCTGATGAAATGTGCTGTCTTGGAGCCAGGTGTTATTGCTGCTGATTTTGAAAGGATTAAAACTTGTGTCTACAAGTGGTGTCTGTATTTAGTTGTAGGATTACTGTAGTCCTGTGTGCTAATTGGGTCACTGGGTAAGAGGCTTGGTCTGTCATTTGAACTACTTGGTTACCTGGAAAAACATGATGACTCTTTCTAGATGCATGTGCTAAGGTGTCCATCTTTACATCAAAGATTTCTTGGGAGCAAAAAAGTGCTTATGCCACATCATTAAGTTCAATGTTTCTGAGAGATGGTTTACTTCTTTAGTGCATGACTGACAACTATACCTCTGGCCAGCCCATGGAATTTTTTCATAAATGGAAAAATATTCCTCAAACAGTGTGTGTCCAAGCTATGGACACATTATGAACAAAAAAATAAAAACTCTCCCAAATCTCTGCAAATCCAACTTTTCACAAAGATGAAGAATTTGGAATGCTCTGGAGTTCATTCTTTCCCTGCCTTGCATAGGAATGGATTGACTGCATCAGCAGTCAAAAGAAGAGCTACTTTGAAGTCCCTTCCAAACCAGACTCTTCTATGACTCTATACAATTCCTCCTGGAAACAGAGCCCACATGCCTGTCATAATGTGTCTGTGACTCAGCAAACCCCCCCCCTGCGCTAGAATGACCAATTTATGTGTGTTTCACTCCAGCTGCTTGCTCCCACCCCAGTGAACCATCTCCTCAGTTGTATGTGAGTGAAAAATTAGTGTTTTCAACTCAAATCAGTTCATTGAGTAGCTGAAGGTGAAAGATGGGGCAAACTAACACTGTCACCCAGGAAAAAAAGAGCTGTAGATCTGTACCACTAGACGTCTGAAATGACATGTAAGAATAACAGTAAAGAGTAAAAAGCTTCCTTCCATCTCTGTGTGAGCTATCCAGATCAGGGTACAGGGAAAACTTTTTGGAGGTCCCTAGAAATTGTTAATTGGAAGAAAAAGTGTTTCAGAAAAGTTAGAGGGGTTTTTAGTATGTGGTGTCACTTTTGACAAAGCTTTGCACCTAAACAAATGTTTTCAATTATTTTTTCTTCTCATAGGACTTAGTGTTGTGGAAAAAAAAATAATCAAAATTTACTGTCACTTTGTTAAGATAGAGTGATTCCTTGCTAATTCTGATGCATTAACTTAATGATAGCTGAAACATTCTGTTCCTTTATTTTATACTATGTTTTGCTCTATTTTATTTTTTAAATCATTTAAGACAGATGGTATATAATACGTATTTAAATATTTGTTTTCTATATCAAAATGCCACCACTTTGTGTTGAAAAAAAGTTTTACATTAACTTATTCCCTTGCTGAAACTGCCAACCCATTTAATTTCAATGCAAACAGGAGACACATTCAAAACAAAATATAAGCAGATTGTCAGGCAATGTCACTGCCATCCAACGAAGGCACATATTCATCTGGAAAAGACAGTATTTCAAATTGTACTGTGTAGTGGTTAGACTTCATTATTTTTACAGTAAGCTAAAACTAATAAACCATAAAATAAATTATGTTAATATTTTAACAATTGCATCATGTCATGACAGAATATAGCATAACACAGCTTTGAACTGTATAAATTGTATCATGTATTTCTCGTTCTGGCATAAAACAAAATATTACAATAGTCTAAGCAGGTACATTTCAGAATTTCTTGAAACATAAATATGCTCAAAATACCTCCTTGCAAAATAAAAACAAATTAGAAACACAGGAAATGGAAAATGAAGGCATCAAATTGATCTACAACTGATACCATTTTTCTCCTACACATGGTGGGGATGGGAAAAATAAAGCTTGAGGTCTGCTCCCCAGTATGCAGGACAGCACAAATAGAGTTGCCAAAAAGCCATCCCAGTTAGCATATGTCAGAAGCAAACAGCTATATCCTTCCTTGTCCCAAGGATCCGCAACAAGAGAGGTAGCACATGAGCATTCAACAGACACATGTGCAATGTGCTTGCTGGGTGTCTGGGCCTTAAAGACATGAACATGGAAAATGGATGAGAAAGAATAATTTGGCTCTTACCTGGAATGCATCTTATCAAGATTTATGTTTACTGGGAGGTGTCTCAGGTAACTGGTTTAATCTAATGACAGTGAATACTAATGACTGCCACTTATTAGTGTAAATTTGGCTTAATGGAGAGGCATTCAGCAGGTGCCAAGTAACTGCATGGTCAGTTGACTCTGTCAGGTCAAATTAGACTCAAATTATAGGTCCCATAAAAAAGAAGTGTTTTCTTATGCTAAGGGCATCATAAATGTTTTATTTTATTTTATATTATTTTTTTTTTAGTCAAAAGCAAACATATAAAAAATCAGATCAAAACGGTCTTTGCAATCACAACATTTGCTTTGCTAAGACTAAGGTAACTTTGGTTTTGACCACTTGAGAAGGTCAGCAGAATGGTGTGAATGTTCTTTCCATACAGCACAAGGGCACAAACTCATTTCCATGCCCGCAGTTAACGTGATATCACTGCTTTCACTGCTGTTCTAGCTACCATGAATGGCTCCAAAAGGGGCTGGGAGTTGGGCATCAGGCAAACAAACTACACTGTCTGGTTTCTTGTTTTGTATCAGTTGCAAACTATGAAGATAAAGCAGCCCAGAAATGCTGTACAGTCTGGGATTTTTTAAAGGCCTTTATAAGCAGGTAGCCAAGTGTGGCATATGTGGCCATTGACCCATGTCAGTCCTTTGGCTTCCTTTCTGGTTGTGCTTTACCCCAGTGTATGTACAAAAGCAGAGTAATGAACAGTTCTTCTGGTTCTCAGTCCCAGATGCTGCAGTTCTGGGTCCACCTAAATATTGCTTGGACATGCGAAAGGCAGTAACTATCCTCAAGTGGTCATGTCTATTGTCAGGCACTTTCAAATCAATGAGGAGGCTATTTAAGAGCTCAGGTAAGTAGGTAGCTCAAGTTCCTTATATGAATTTCTGTTTTGTTTTGGGTTTTTTTGGTAGCTGAAGAGCACTCTATATTTTGCAAGCACTGTCTATTCTGTTTAGAAGACTTTTTCCCCCTAACCAGTTCAAACATGCAAAGGGAGTCTCTTCATGCTCATCTGAAATTGATGATCCTTTCCAAGCAATTCCAAGGCAGGCATGGTGCAAGCTCAAAGCTAGCAGCAGCTCCACCATCACTGCTGGTATTTCAGCAGCAAGGTAGGTACTGACAGAGCATAAGAGGGTCTCCGGCTTTAATAATTCAGCAATTAGAATTGAAGTAGATTAGACTGAGAGAGTGTTTTGTCAAGAGTATGAATGTTATCCTTGACCAGTACCACAAAGATTTAAGATATTTCTGCTCATAATTAATAATCTTTAAAAATGTGAAGCTAATAGTGTGTGTTCATACTAGGGCAGGGGAGAATTTAAGAGGAAGGAAATGGAAGATGAAGATGGAAGAAGAAAGGGGAACACAAAAAGGACAAACATTTTTTAATTTATTACAGTTTTGTGTACAGAAATAAGCCTTTCCAGACACAGAATAGTTTGAACCTTCATTTGCCGAAGTATTCATCAAGAAGTAGAGGATCTTCAATTTAATCTCTTTCAGTATAAATCGAAACACTTATTAGTAAAGGTACCAACATAAATGGCTATTTTACAGTAGCTCTAAAATCTGTGGATAAAATTTTACGCTTACCTACCCCACATAGATTGAGTCCACCTGCTGGGATAAATTCTTCGTGAAAAGATACTTGAAGGATAATAAATCCTCTTTCTTCTTCAGTGATGCATTAGGTGTATGGCATAATTTCTCTTTTTAAGGATTCTTGCTCAAAGAAGAATTCCTGCTTCCAGAAAGGTATAAACAAAAGTGTCAGAAAAATTAGACCAAAGCATGAAAAAAGATGTAATCATAACAACATTGTATATTTTCCTGTTATTCTGATTGTTCTTGAGAGAAAGAGTGAGAAAGCAAAAGAAAAGCAAACACAACTGCTAGCCTCCAAAACTTACAGGAAATTAATAACAGCATCTGTGGTTTTTTTTATACTAGTGAAATTTTCCCTGCTGTTCTGAAAATAAGATAAGACAAGCATAAAGTGACAGAACATCAGCTGGTGTAAATCATCATAGCTCCGTTTAAAGGATGAATTTGTCCCAGTAAGTTTAACAGGAAAAAATATATTTACGTTGATCTAGTGCTGGACGATAATTGGAATGTACATGCAATACATATTTTGATGTTTTGTTTTTACTGCCATTTCTGCAGCATCAATCACTGTAATCTTTGAGTGAGGAGCTCAGAAATCCTTCTTGTCTGACCAGATGCCATGAATGACTGGGGCAATGTTTTGCAGTCTTCCGTGCCCAAACACCCACTGAGGGTAATCAAGTGGGAGCTCAGCACCTTACAGGGTTTTGAAAGCAGTATTTGTTAACGCTTACCTTGTTTGCAGTCCCAGTGACATAAGGGGACAATGCCAATGGTACTGTTTTGGGGGCTGGAAGCTAAAATAGGTTTTCAGAGGCCTTGCTATGCTCTAGGATTTCTCTAGTTTCTCACACAGCCACAGTGGCTGGAGCCTGGCCAGGTAAGAGTGACAGAGCAGTAGTGCTGAGCATACCTGGCTAGCATCTCTACCTCCCAGAAGCAGCATCTGAAGAAGTGCAGAACTTCCACTGATGCAGGGTCCTTTGCAATAAGGACATTTGGAAGCTCTTCCTTTCTGCCCTTCCCTCCCTTTCCTACACAAATATGAGAGAAATAGGAGCAAAATTGGTGATGGTCAAAAGCAAGAAAAGAGGGAAGACTTAGGGCATCAAGGATGGAGATGGTAGAGTGGAAAGGGCTGGGAAAGCAGAGAATTTAACAGGCACTGAGTTTTGGGCAGATATTTAGGAGACTGGGATGAAGCTGAAGGTGCCACATGGTGGGTGGATACTGTTGCACTGTACACAGTGAAACAGGCAAAAGATGATGGAAAGGTAACCTAACTTTCTGGTGGGGTTTCCAAGCCCCCAGCTTGCAGCAGGATGGCGTGCAGTTATGCAGAGCCATGCCTGTTGCAGATATCAGCCTGCAGCTCCCCAGGAGGTGCAGAGGCAGAGCGGATGCCTGTATGCCTGGCAGAGTGGCACATGTTAGCCTCAACAGCCCTTGGTGTTGGGCTAGTCAGCACTTGCTGCCCCTTTGAACCAAAGGGATTCTTCTTGCTAATGACTGCCAGGGCTCCTGCCTGAACAAATCCATATAGATAAGAAGATTCAACATCAAATATAGCTGCAAAAATTATTTTTTTCTATCTGCCTAAAGAAAGGACAAGGCAAGGAAACAGATCAGTAGCCCTCTGTTTGTAGCTCTGCCACAGTTTTTGCTATTAGGCGAATTGTCACTCAAGGCAGCAGACACATCCCCATCTCTGACATCCTGAGCTGCTTTATCCAGCTCTACTCTCACACAGCAAATGTTCCCACCCACTGCCTTTACACCTTGCTTCCCAAACTGTGGGCTTCCAAAAGGCTGTCTAGCAGTGTCCCAGTTTTTAATTTTCCCCAGCCTTTTTCAGCCGTTGAGATAAATTCAGACTGAAAGATGCAAAGAAAGAATGAGTAACCATTATCATGCTCAAGGCTTGATAGAAAAATCATAGCTAGAAAGGCCATAAATTCCGTATTTACAATGCCAGCCACTCACAGCATGGCTCTATTTAATCACTGCACGTGTGCTTTTAAAGCCCCAGACTTCTAGAAGAACATTATTTGCATGAATCACAGGTTTCAGTATGAGCTGGTTGCAACCTCTTGCTCGCTTGCAATTGTGTTTTCACAGTGGGTGGGAAAATGCTGGAAAAATCATCAACAAACCTCCAATTGTCCACCTGACCTAAAGAAAGCCGAAGGTGTGTTTTTGAAAGGTTTTCTTTTTAAATGCTGGGATAAGGGAGAATATGGTCAGTTATAGCAGCTAGATGGGACCTTCGTGCTAGGGATGAAACCAGGATGGTGCTGGACTGAAGTGGCTTGGGATGCAGATTTCCTAGGAAGTGAGATGGAAAATAAGGGGCCTTTTATGGGAATGAAAGGACCTCAAGAGAGAGGTGAGCCAAAGCTGAATGATCCTTCTACCTTTCTGATTCCATATCAGTGGTTTGGATGTACCTGGATTATTTTCATGGGTTAACTTTAGTGCAATGCTCCTGAATTGAAAGGTTTCTTAAGAAAAGAACGCGAAAAAAGCAGGTGTGCTCCTTGAAATAGCTGTTCCTGTCAGTATGTTGGATTAAAAAAAAAAATTTGAATGAAAATTTTTGCATTCTCACGGACATCTGAATTTAACTATCTCATGTCTTATTTCTGACTCTCCTTAAGTCCCTGCACTGTTTTATTGTTTTATTGATCTTTGTTTTCCTAATGGTGTTGTTATTTTACCAAGTATCCAAAATATTTTTGAGAATATGTAATTGAAGTTGATTTTTAAAAAAGTCTTCATTTTCTCTATGTGAATTCATTGTATAGGGGGATTTCAACATGTAAGAGCTATATTTGAGAAGCTGTTACCTATGCGATAACATAAATCCAGGAAATTTGGAAGCACAGAGAGGGAGTAAGAGTTGCTGGGCTTCACAGCGGCCCCAGTCTTACAGACAGCATTGCACAGGAAAATTCTTTAACTGAAATTAAGTCTTCAGTGAGCCGTCATGGAGATTAAGGAGCTTGCCTAAGTGGTTGCAGGATCATGGTTGCTGCTTGGAAAGAAGGTGATCTGGGATAAGTCTGTAAAGACATTGAATCAAGCGGTTCCCTCAGCCACTCCTCTGTACTCTACTTGAATTCAATAGGATCTAAATGTGTGGCCTTCATTTTATAGTCAAGGAAATCAGTATTTCAAGCATGGTTGAGAAAGATGATTGTCAGCACAACACAAAATTATTTTCTTCTCAGACTCCAGCTTCAAAAATTAAAGTAAAATAACCTGCCTTTACTTACAGCAATATAAGGAGAATTAAAATGATTTTATTAGATTTTTAAAAGACTACATCTTTCATTATTTATTTATCAAGAATAGCTCAAGTTATTTCAAATTTACTTAGGGTTGGAAATAAATAAAGAAGTTTTGGTAAGAAAGAAAAAGCAATAGAAAATGTACAAGACCAGGAATTGTACTGAACAGAGTGAGCTGTTACTGAGGGTGATGAATCAAGAGTGATAATGCTCCACAAGGGGAGGAAATGCTGAGTAGAAAGATAAAACCTGAAAATGGTGTCACAGGGTCAAGGTTATTCAACAAAATCAGGAAGCTTCTGTATGTGATAATAGCACAAACATATAAATATTTCTCTGTATTCAAGCAGTGTTAAACTTCCTGGAATTCTAACTCAAGTGCCCAGTAAAACCCTAGTTTACTTAAATCTAAAATTGCCCAAATGAAAATTCTGCCAATACAGTGCAGATGCCAAAACAGTTCAAGTAAACCTCATCTGCATACATTAAACTCCTTCTCTAAGGCACAAAGCCTTGAGCTGGTCCCTAAATTTACATGTCTCTGAAGTACATACTTAGTTGTCAAGGGCACCCTAAGTACCAAGTGGAGATGGACACACCCTTCTAGAGGGTGGCTGAGATTTTAAGGGATGAATTGTATTCTGGGATTTGTCCCTCCTCATCCATTGACTACTTGGAATGAGGCAGTAGTAGCAGTCTTAGCTTAGGCTCCTTTGTTAAAGTTAGATGGTTTCAATGTGCCTCCTCTTCCCTGGAATCTCATCTGGGAAGAATCTTGTTCAACGGACAGAAAGATCTACATATTTCATTTAAACTGCATTTTGTATTTCTGCTTATCTTGGATTAATGCCTAGTCAGGAAAAACGAACAATTTAAGATGGGTTTTAGTCAGAGAGTGGTCAGAATTGTAAAATTCCCATTGAGGTAGGAATTACCTACAATTTATAACATTTTCTGTGCCTGTATCCTCACCTTATCACCAACCACCGTGTTATTAGCCTACTTGGGAAAGGGTGGTACAATAATGAGTTCAAATCAGCATCAGACACTCCATTGTCTTATGGTATGATTTTATGGCTTTCTTCCAATAAGAACTGACACTGTACCTGGTCCTGATTATTGCTGTGAAGTTTACATACTGTAGGACAGGTTGTAAGGTTTGGGGGGAGGGCTATACTAGAGACAGGAGACAAGTCTAATCCCAAAATATTCATAACTGTCTCTGATCCTAGGCTAAATTCTGTAAGTGGTGAACAGTCTTTTGAAGATGTATTCACAAAATCAAATGAAACCTTGGCTTGCAGAAAACTAGGAAACAATTCTCTTGCAATGAGAAGTCACCATGTGGGCTAGTAGTGGGAAAACAAACTGGTTCAAACATGTGGATAAACTGAATGGTGCCATCAATCTCGTAGTTCCAGATGGACAGTAGATACAGAGTTTGTACCAAAGAAGCTGGTTTAGAAATGAGTATAAGGAGGCAAATATCTGACTTCTCCAACAGTGTCTAAGGGGTGGCACGGACAAAGGCTAAGTTAATTTCAGAGAGGTAGTGCCATTGCTTTTTAGGGGAATACTGATGAGGCAAAGGCTTAGTTTCATTTCTTGACCTCATTGCATTACTCTGTTCAGCAGTATCTAATCCCTTAATGATTTATCTCCTTATCCCAGTCCTACAGAATTTTGTTTTTAAATTTGCAATTATTAAATGTTTGTTGTTTTCTAACTCAGTGAAAAATGTGCTGCAACTTAATCCTTTTGCCTAGAAGACAGTCCCATGGTGTCTGGGGTTTATACTGTCAAGTCCAACCATGCAACTGCAGGTGGAGCTTTGTATGGATTTCTCCGGAGATCGTATTGCATAGGCCACAGATGCAGATATGCTCCCATGACTTGTGAACGAGTTCCAGAGCTACATTTTTAGGTAAAATAATTTGTCATTCCCATCAAGAACACATTTTCAGAAGGCTGTAAAGCCTCATTAGAAAGTTGCATTAAATTTAATTGTCCTAAACCAAGGATTATTGTTACATGGATTTCTGTGCTTTGGGGGAAATATTTAGTGGACCAGCATAAGTACCTTTCACCAAGTAGCACATGCCAGCAGAAGGCTAACCTGCTAAAATCCCTCTTTCGCTATCAGTAGACAGTATAGCTGCTAAAATCCACTCTGTTCCTGGCAAAATAAATTGTACTTGGCAGAATGCAGGAGAGACAAGTAGTCATCCAGGCTCTGAGAGGCACTTCTAGTGGTTACTAGAAAACTGTCAGAAGTGAGACATGTCCTATTTTAACCAGAAAGCTGATTCCAGGAATTAGTTGTGGGCTTTGCCTATTGTATTCATTTCTGCAGTGGAGCCAACATCCATGTGAATAGACACTGCACTGCCTGCTTAGGAAGAACATCCCATGGTCAGGAGAGGACATCTTTTTTTCTCAATCCCGGGTATACATGCTCTTCGGAATGGTTCTCAGTTTAATGTGGACCCTGAATTAAGTAGTCTTGCAAGGCAAGTCATCACAACTGTAGTTGCATGTGTTGTCACCTCAGTATTCCCTGGTTTCCATTTTACAGGATTTATCAGAGGTTTGTATCCAGAATGTTTAGTATGAATATTCATTGCCTTTTAAAACTTGTTTTTCTTCTCCTCAACTGCTAATGTGCTCTGCAGCAAGGGCTTATAATAGGGCATGATAACCAGGGACTTCATATTGAAAACAAATAAATTATCCATACAGAAAAGCATTCTACCTAGCCATATATAGACCTCACATTTGCTATTTAGTGGTTTTGGTGTTAAATCTTATTTGAGGACTTGAAGCCATTGTAAGTCTGCTATTTAAGCCCTGAGTGATTCCCCTTAACAGTCTTCCTCCCTTCTCCCTCCTTTTTCCTTTATGCAACAAAAACAAGGTCTTTGCATTAAGAATAAGATAGATCACAGGCTATTTTAACATGCCTCACCAGCCACTGTCTCTCCCCTTTACTTCCTGCCATGTATCCATTTCTACTCGTGTGAAACAATCATACTTCTCATTTATAAAACGTAGCAGCAATATGTAAGAAATTAATATAATAATTAAAGGAAATATTGCAAAATCTAAGGAAATATAATCCTCACATTTAAAATGTTCATTCCAGTTAAAAAATAGCCATCAAGCGTTGTGCATGTTCCTCAGAGAGGGTCTTCAGTACTATCTATCTCATGGGTGTCATTGGATGTAATTGTTGCCATGCTAAATATTCATGTATGAGCAGTCTGGAATAAATTCTCTTGTAAATTGACAGAGGGCAAGTTATAACTGTCCTTGAATCTCTCATCTGCATCTTCATTTTTGAAAAACTGTCTAGTTTGTGTGTGTGTGTGTACTTGGTTAGATTAAACAGAGAAAGCTTCTCTCCATCACCTGTTACTAGCACTGGTTATTTATATCAGCTCAGTTGTGTGAGGTAGAAGCTTGTTTAATACAGTTTATGACTGGCAATAGTTCTTTAAGTTGTTGTGTCTGCTGGCCCCCCCCCGATAGTAGAGTTGGTTCTCCCAGGCAAACTGTAAGCACACGCAGCAAGGCAATCTCTGTTCTGTGATACTTGACATTTACGTGGGATGGTAAGGCAGGGAGAGAAAACTTTGCAAGGGTCACACAGGAATTTTCCAGGAGAGGCAGAAACTGAACCTATATCTCCCACCCAGCGATTCCATCATAAAATCATCCAGTCCTCTTTCCAGCACACTAATACTCTGACATAAGTATTTTTGATAAAAATACTAATAGTTAAGGTAGAGCATTATCCCTTCTGGTATCTAACCTCTACCAGGTGTTGGTAGTCCCTACTGGTGGGTTTGGAGGTCTGGATTAATTTATCTTTCCTGGTTTTGGTGCCACATAACCCGAAGATCTCCTCACCCTATCTTCTTTCTCTCAATGATCTGCATAGATGTGTTTGGGATTTTTTTCCTTCAGTATCAGTTGTGTTAACTTTGCTAATTTTGCTCAATGGAGGGAAAAAAGTGGGTGTTTCTACACTCCTCTGTGTGCTGAACACTGACAGAGATACTGCTGCTTCATTCAGTCTTTCCTGGGTCTCATCGTTTGCTCACAGTTCTTCCTCTGGCTTGCACTGTGCTCTGTGCACCCTGGTTCCCTCGTCCAGTCTCTGCCCCCTGTGTCTGCCCGCACAGGGTCTGTGCTAGATGCTCTCATTGAGGGGAGGTGACCTTCAGTGACTTACCTGTGTCCAAGGACCTGTGTCAGACTGTCTGGTTCCAACGCTGCCACCAAGTCTGCTCCCTAACACTTTCTGTGCCAGTGTGGTGTTTTGAGCATTGCATCATACTGTTTCAGACTACATGAGGTGAAATGAGCAGAGCAAACTCTGGTCTGGGTTTGCTGACTTTCCCATCTTTGGTGCTGGCATAAACCAAGCAAAGGCTTTCTCTGCTTTCTTTCTCAGTATCTTCCTCCCCTTCCTCTGGCCCTCACCTGTGCACTCTCCTGGCTCTGCCTTCAGCCATGGAGCTTGGAAGATGAAAGCTGCTTCAGGCAGCAGATGCCTTCATATTGCTCCCAGCTCCCTGCAGTAAGACACTGTCCTCTGTGGACATTGAATTACTGGTACCTTTACAGCCAAAACCAACAGGAGTTTGTGCTGTTGCGGGGAACCACAATCAACCAGCCTCCAACGTTATCTTCCTTACTAGCAGATAAGCTGGTTTAAGGGCATGACCTCCTTCAGTGAAAGAACTGGTAGAGAACCTTTGTGGTGGCAGAGCGACATTTTGCAGACCCAGTACTGAAATCAAAGTTCTTCTGTGCAGGTGCTATGTGGTTTGGCTGGCATCCATGAGGAAGAAGACAGAAGGTAATAGCGCATTATGCTTTCTTACAGTTATGTATTTGGACAGGTCATAGTTTTAGCACAAATGCTTGAACCAGGCAAAAAGTACTAAATCAAATCCATAAACTCAGTTGTGTGGCCAGCCTGTGATACCCGAAAGGAAATGCCTGCGAACTTTTGCAAGTGAGCTTCCAGGCACATGGAGGAGTGACAAGCTCCTTGTCACAAGCCAGCAGGAGGATCAGCACTGCTGCAAGGCATCCCAGTTAAGACTAGGTGGCTGGCTGGAAATGGCTGTAGAACATGCTGATTGCCCTTCCAGAAGAAAGAAACTGCATCTTCCCTTTGATCCCTGCTGTTGCCCAATGTGCTTCATGACAGGTCATACTGGCAGAAACTTGCTTTGTTGGTGGGAGGAAAATGCTTCTGCTAGTGATCAGATGAAACCCTGCGTGGGGCCAAGCACTGGGCAGACAGGCAGCCCTGCTCCTGGGGCTCCATTCTTGGGAACAAAGGGGATATGCCAGCCAGCCATGTGTTAGGCCTAAAAATCTGAAAACTCTAAAATTCTAGGAAACTTGCCTCTTCTCTCAGCAGGGAAGAACAAAACAGTGCTGCATGCCTCAGGGTGCTGGTGGGGGCCACGCCTGGACAGTGGAACCAGTGAGGACTTTGGGACTGGGAGCGGAGGGGCTGGCAGACGGCTGGGTTGTGCAGTTAGCAGCATAAACAATCTTGGCTCTAGAGGTGAGGTGGTAAGATATATTTTTTTAATTATTGAGCTGTGTACACATTATGGAACCATTACAGAGCCAAAGTATATAAAATTCCAAATTACAAATACCAGCTTATACAAAGGGGTAATAAAATAAATAATACATTAACTAGCTCCAGTACTCTGTATTCATAGACAGTAATGGAACCATATACATCAGAGGCCATAAAAATGCATACATTAAACAGGGTGCACAGTGGTAACTGAGGCTTCATCTTGATGCTTCCTGACTGCATGAGGGGTCTATTAGTGCTGGGGGATGGGAACTCTATTTGCTACTTAAGCCATTATTGATCGAGGGAGGGAAACACAAACCTCATAGACCAGATGGGCAGGAAAAAGGGTGAGAACTTAGCTTGACATAACACATTAACACTGTAAACAAACTGGGCTTTGAAGGTTATTATGCATGACCACTATGTCCTGCCATGCAGGGTCTGCTTTGGTGTGGGACACCAACAGGGAGGACTGCACTTTCTACAGGTGAAACAGCAGCACATTGTGTTTGGAGGAGGTGTCTTCATCAATGGTCACTCTGCAGATTTGGACAGGGGAAGAAATTTGCTCTAGGAATAAACATCCTTTGATCCAGTAAAAATATGTAGCAAGACTCCTCCTCTGACTACTATAGGGTGCAGCAGCATTGGTATAGCTCAGGTAGCCCTGTGATAACCTTTGAATTTGCCAGAGTTGGGTCTGTCTGGCTTTTAGAGGCATCCTCTTCTGCCATGGCTGTGGATATGTTTCTCCATCTCATGGATCCTGCATGACACCACAAAAAAAGGGAACATCTAAATTTGGGCATCTACAAAGGAGAACAGAATATTTGGCCAAAGACCCAAAATCCAATCCCACTTCAGTCAAGAACCCTTTCTGCTCATTTTCTGCCAGCTGAAGCACCTTCATTTTTATTTCTGTGCGTATGTTGCTGTGACCCCAAGGAACAGCAGTGTGCATGTGCTCTGTTGCAGAGCCCTAGCTCTTTAAACAGTCTCTTAGTGGGAGAGTTTGGTATGTTAGGGTCTGCTCATCAAATGGCTTACAGGATTGGCCTAGTGGGAAAATCTGGGGGGATTCTATCAAGGGATAGAAACTAAAGAAAACTATCAGTCTGTCGAGGTGAGTGAAAAAGTGTGTGTATATATTTAATATTATCATGATTGCCATGTAATAACATCAGATTAATTCAGATAAAAATGAACCTTTGACAGGGTTCTGTAGCTGCTTTATTTCCAATGTGCAGGCAGATTCATGCCCAGAAATGTTTCTCTGAGTCAAGGGATCATTCTGAAGCAGAATCTCTTTGTCCATTTGACTTGACTGGTATGAATGTCGCTATCCAATTGCTGGCACATCCATTGTGGGGCTCTATTAAGTCCCCAAATCTTTCATTTTTAAATTTCTAATGTACTGGTGAAGAAAAAGGGAAATGGAAGAAGAAGAGGAGGAGGAAAAGGGAAGAGAGTTTAGGATACTTCTCTATATACCCTCTGCTTTCTCTTTGGCCAGATTTTCATGTGATATGAATAAACATTATTCCATTGATTTTATTGACTTATTATAAGACACAGATAAAGCACTGTAATCAATGTGATATGAGGAATAGCTTACATCCTGATTTTTGTTCTGTATACAGACAGAATGTGTGTTTGATTCCTGAATATCATGAAATGAAACCATACTTCTCTGCCTTGCTCTGTTTCTGGGTCAAGTTCTCGTCTCTGTTACCCTGATACACAGCTAACAGATTAAAGTTGGTGTGGGAATTGTGCTGTGCTTACACTAGGATTTCTGGCTTCCTCTTCTTCTTCACTTATACGAACTCCAACATAATCCATAAAGGAATTCACTGAGTTTTAATAATTTAAAGGAAAAAAAATTGTGAACAATTTGTTTTGACATGTATGTACTAAGCAGACGCAATACCATCTCAGGTACGCTGAGTTATCATGCATCCTGTTTTTAAATTCTGTATGATTTCAACCATCAGAAGGGTTTAGAAAGTGTTTTACCCTTGACAATGACCTGTATGACAATTAAAGCTCATGATGCAAATTTCTTATTTGCCCAAGAAGACAAGAAGATTTGCTATGCAATTTGAGAACCGTTTATAATACTGCTACCCATGTTGCAAGCTGATTATAAATAAAGTTCAGCAGAATTGCTTCCATCAGAAAATCAGAATTCACAGTCAAATAAAGTGTACAACCCTGATGTGTAGTTGCTTCTAACTGCTACTGTACATAAATCAGATTCTGCTTAGCAACTGCTGCATATCATGTTTATTAAACACCTTCTGCTTATTACAGCAGAGGGTACTAAAATTCTCCATGAAAATTTCTCAAATATCTTTTCACGTCTTGGATATTTTTAAAGGTCTCATTGCAGTGAACAGAATCCTTCTGCGGAAATGGTACTTGGGGGCTCTCAACATGTGCTTCCTGTTCCGTTCAGTCACATGGAAAATGTTCTCAGTTTACAAACCAGGCAAATTGTTTTGTGTTGTTGCTTTAGTCCTGAGGCTCAACCCAGCATAAGGAGAATCAGGCTTCCTACTTTCAATAGCACTGAGCACAAGTAATACTGTGTATGGGAAGTACTTGAAAAAAGGCTATTTCATAAGTAAACTTGCCTACATGCTACAGATGCATGCTGAAGCAAGAAATATTTCACGAGAGAAAACAGTCCTTTACTGATCAGTGGTTCTTTGGCATAAGCCACTGTTGTCAGTTTCTCAGGGCCAGTCTACTGTTTCATAAGTGACATACAGACTTCACAGTGTCTCACATTTGCACACTATAATGGGCCTTTTAAACTAGTCTCAGATGCTGCTGAGGACTGATAGATTTCAAGTAGTCAGCTGCATACCCTTACAGCCATTACTGGCACAGTATGAGAAGCATATTCTAAAACGTCAGGCTCTGTTTCATTGAATATCTCACAAAAATAAAATAGCAATAGAGATAATCAGCTTTGAAATAACTTTTAGTTTGTCTCTTGCAGCTCCTTCCCTGCTCTTGTCCCAGGCTTTTCTTGACTGTTGCGTGTTTGTCACTCCCTATCTCTGTCTTCCAGTAGATCAACTTCGCTACACCTCTGCAACTTCTGGCAAGCTGGCCACAAAGTGTTGCTGACCTGATTATGCAGCTAACTAGGGTGGGAGAGTGCTGTGAGGGTTAGGCAACCCCTTGTCATGTTTTAAACCTAGCCACTAACTCATCACCATGCAGATGCTTGCTCATCTCCCCCTTCCCCACCCCAGGCAGAATGGGGAGGAGAATCAAAGGAATGTAAAACCCACAGGTTGAGATAAAAACAGTGCAATAACTAAAGTACAATGTACTATACCTATAATAATGATGATGATAAGGGAAATAACAAGGTGAGAGAATATAAAACTTAAAGGGGAAAGGAAAAACGAACAATAAACACAAGTGATGCACAATGCAATTGCTCACCACCCACTAACCAATACTCAGCCTTACTCGAGCAGTGATCTGGGCCTTCTGGGTAACTCCTCCCAGTTTATATACAGGGCATGATGTGCTGTGGTATGGAATACTCTTTGGCTACTTTGGGTCAGGTGTCTGGTCTCTGCTTCCTCCCAGCTTCTTGTGTCTCTCCTCACTGGCATAGCATGAGAGACTATAAAGTCCTCGATCAGGATAAGTGCTTCTTAGCAACAACATTGGTGTGTTATCAGCATTGTTCCCAGACTAAAGCCAAAACACAGCTCTGTACCAGCTACTGGGAAGAAAATTAACTCCATCCCGGCTGAAACCAGGACACCCCTCCACGCAGGGCCTCAGGGCTGAGAAGACCAGATGCTGTGTGGACTCTGGAGATTACAGCTTTGAGCTATTCCTGGACTACTGTACTGCATTCTCTGCTGACTTTGTCAGCTCTAGTGCAGGACTGTACTGCTGCTGGTGCTCACAGTCATACCCACATACCCAAAACATTGTTTTCCATTCAGGGCTTGCCAAAAGGCATGGATGA
The DNA here is from genome assembly GCF_963264785.1 of Psittacula echo. Lineage (NCBI taxonomy): Eukaryota > Metazoa > Chordata > Aves > Psittaciformes > Psittacidae > Psittacula > Psittacula echo. The sequence goes on from NC_137739.1 coordinate 63,136,010, forward strand.
GGATACAGTCACTGAAATTAATGTCTGTCACATCTCAAGTGAATTACTGTGAATCACTGTTTGTAAAGCTAAAGGAAGTAGCAACGTAGAGATTATAGCTCTGCAGAATACAGTGGCCCAGCTCTTCACCAGTACAACTGTAGAGCATGTAACAGGAGTCTCTCTCTACCACTCTCTTCTCTAAGGCTACTGTTGGCACCAGATCAGGCTTTGGCTTTGATCTGTAAATCCCTCAAGTGATTAATGCTCCTCTATATGAAGAAGTACCATTTCAGGAGTGACAGCTACACACCTCTTCCTTCATACAGCTAACTGCACTCTGGATAGATTTCATGGGAAATGGACATAACCATTCTTGGTTAAGATGAAGAACCTCTATCCCATGACAAAATAGTCTCCCTCAGTAGAAAGTCTGAGTGGTTGTGGCATTGTTACAAATCAATTAGTGCTTGATTAACCATATAGGGAGCTGGAAACTGGGAGAAACACTGGGAGAAATTGTGACACAGTAAATCTTAGAAGCTCTTCATCATCATGTATAAACTTTTTTTTTTTTTTTTTTTTACTAATTATGCATGTTTCTTGGCTGCAGAGCTCCTGTCTGCGATACAAGCAATGAAAAATGTTACCTGGATAAGAATATAGTTACATAACCATGATGTAATTGATATTTCGCACAAGTAAAATCAGGAAATTATTGTCACGCACAACTTGTTTAGTTGTACACGAGTACTGTTGAACTGCTACCTTGTTCTACCCAGAACTGGTTGCTTTTCCAAACAGTGTGCAAACAATCACACA